>NC_060952.1:25280939-25609497 GCF_022045245.1 Lucilia cuprina
GTTCTAGTTCAGTTCTAGTTCAGTTCTAGTTCAGTTCTAGTTCAGATCTAGTTCAGTTCTAGTTCAGTTCTAGTTCAATTCTAGTTCAGTTCTAGTTCAGTTCTAGTTGAAGTTTAGTACAGTTCTAAAACTAATAGTTTTTGTAGCACAGTTATATTTACGCATGCAGATCGCAATTTTGAAAATAATTTGATGAATTTTTGGCCCAAGAAAATGATTTAAATCGGTACATTACTTTCCCTAGTCCACATATAACCGTACCACTTGAATAGGGTTTTTAGGCTTATAATTATGTTAAATGATGTATTATGTTAACAAAAATCGGAAAAACTCAGTTTTAAAGAAGTTTAAATGGCGCTGCCGATTTTTATAATGATCGGGCCTTATTTGACCTTAGCCCCCATACAAACTCCCCTTCAGAATATGACTTGAAGGTCAAAATTCACTTATTAACACTAATAACACGATTAAATTGTACATAAATAATATGAAAGTAAAACCCGGCCCATAATTACCCCTGCCCCCATATGAGCCCTTTTGTTTAAAATCTCTTGTTTGGCCAACAATAAGTAAAAATATTGTGGAATAAAGGAAAAACTAAATTAAATGAGTTATTATTAACAAAAAAAAAAATACATTTTATAATACTGACTGGTGTAGGATATCAAATGGTCGGGCATGTACGACTATATACATATTCGTACTTTTAGAAGTTTGGGGATGTTTTTTCAAAGTATTTTATATAGAAATCGTACAATTTTTTTATTGGAAGACCATGTAAAACGCAACTTTGGTCTACATTTCGAGTTTTTTTTAATGTATTAAAACTAACATATAAGTTACAAATATAAAACAAAAGTTCTCACAATTAAAGAATTATAATTTTAAATATAAATAACCTCACTTGATGTTGCAACAAATTTAAAACATTGATTACCATCACGTGTAGCTCATTCATCATAATCAATTTTCCCCAACAAATTACCAACTTAAAAAAAGTATTATGTGTATATAATAAGAAATTATTAACAAAAACAAACCGCTATATAAAAGTAATGAAGAAGAAAAATGCCGTTAAATTAAAGAGTTTTTTGTTTACTTTGCCCACGGCCTTAAACCAAAAAGGTATTAGTATGTTAATAATGACAATAATGATAATTATGATGATGACGATGGAGATGAATATAATTAAACTATGTAATCATCATTACATCATAATAGTAATAAATACCTACTTCTTCATAATATTGCATTTAGTCATCATATAATGTCATTTATACTGTTAAAAATTATAAATATATATCTACTGACATCTTCACGTAGCCACCATTACTATTTAAATAATATTCACACATTCATATTTTACAATTTGCTATAACTACTATAGTTATATAGTATTCGTTGTCTACTATTGTAATTGTGGTTAATGTGGCTGTTGTTATTTATTTCCCATAACAGTTTTCTTTAAAATTATATATAGTGTTTTTTTCTCCTTTTCTCAATAACAATGACTTTGGTTTAAATTAAGCATGTAATTTATATTATAAAATACAATACGATTTTTATTCTCTGATCATGTTTTTAAAATTTAAAATTTTGGTTATCTTTTTGCAGGAAAAAAATGGAATTGAGTAATTTTGGTGCAACGAAAAAAATGTCACGCGAAGAAAGACGATATTCCGTGCCACATGGTCCAAATTCACCACTACCACCTGCGGCCTCAGAAGATTTACATGCATGGTCAATATACAGGTAATTATTGAAACTTTTAATTATATTTATATTCATATAAAATTTATTATTTCATAAAACACCGAAAATTTGAAAATTTGAAAGACTAAAGTATAGACTAGAACAACAGTTCCCGAATTGGGATCGGTAACAACAACCAGGGGGTCCGAATTTATTCAAAGCTTTTAAACTGACATTTAAAGTGTTGTCATTTTCTAAGGGAGACCTTATATAGGGAGTAATTTCAATTGGGGACCGATCCTCATATAATTTGATAGAGAAAATATGAAAACGTTCAACAATATTGCCCATTTTCAATACTAAACGAAACATACCTACAGCAGTTCAACAGACAGACGGACGGACATGACTAGATCGTCTTAGAATTTAATAAGGACTTTTGTGGGTCTACGATTAATTTTTCGATGTGTTGTAAATGTAATGATGAAATCAAAAAAAAAAAAAAAAGAAAATATTAAAATAAACACATTAAATATGCTACTAAGGTCCAATCATGCAAAATTATGCTCTTATGGGTAAAATATGCGCTAACAAATCGAATTGCTTTCTATTTGATAATGATCAGACTAAAAGTAAACAAAAGAATACAAAAATGTTTATCTCCATTATATGCTCTCAAAAAGGTGCAGTTTTTTATTCTCAAATTGTTTAAACTTCCTGTATATTTTTCAAACCATCTCTCCGAAATGTTTGTTCAATGACCAACCAGTGCACAAATTATGACTAAATACAACCACTATAATTTAGTTAAAAAAATTTATGTAACACAAATTATTTAATGTTGTTTGTTTGTTTCTTACCGAAAAACCACCATGGTTGATTAGACTCTAATGAACGGAAATAATCATAAAATTGCATTGATTTATAGATTGATGTTTTTTACGTTCTATGTTTCTCTCGTTGAAAACTAAAACATAAAACCATAGATAGAACCGAACAGAAAAATGTAATAATGAATTTAAACAACATATCTACACACACCCAGGGTTTAGGCCAATTTAAGCATTGAGTTTGTAGTTTAACCAACCAAACCGCATCCGTTTATTAACTTAATTAACGAAAAAAATAAGTAAATGAAGTTTTTTTATTCACTTGTATATCTTTTTATTGTTCTTTGTTGTAGACAAAACTTAAATTCTGATTTTACTGACTCAGCTTTGGGGTCTTCTGACAAATCACCGTTGCCATATGGAAATTTTCAACTACGCGATACAACAGTACAATCAATACTCAATCATCCGCGTTATGGTCCCAAGTAAGTTGTGTGCTGACTGCAGCTGCTGTTGCATTTTATTAGTTTTGCAGGAATTGTTTAAAGATTTTAATGCATTTTATTTGATAGATCACCATTGGGCTCTAATATGTATACGTATTTGAAATTTGGTTTACCACGTGTATTTCCACCTAATGCTGGTTCACAGCGATCACATCGTCCCGGGCCGGGTCCGGGTGGTATGCGAGGTAATGGTGGCGGAGGTGGAGTAAATGGCCGAATAAATCGTGGTTTCCGTGATAGTTCGGCAGGTCCAGCGGCTGGTTCATCCGGTTATGATAGCAGTGACAATGAAACTACTCGTAGTCGTGGTCCACCAAATTTAAGGTAAGAGTTATTTCTTAAAGTAATTATACATTTTTTCACATATATTTTCTTTTTCAGAAAATATCGCAGTGAATCGGATTTTCGTGCCATAGGTGGAATACCCTCATCACGTCCCGATTCTAGAGCTCAAGGCATACCAATGTCTGCTTTACGACAAGCGAACAGCCGAGCTAGTATAGCAGGTAAATGTATATAAAGTTCTTTGGTATATTTTTATATTAAATAACATTTATATTCTTACAGTTGGTACCCACGTTAATACTCATCAACAGTACATACCCAATGGCAAACACTATGGTCATCGTTCACACAGTGAAGCAGACTTACTGGCAGGTGGTAATGATGTTTACGATTATGGTGGCGGTGGAGAATCTCGGCTTTATGCTTCATCACGTCATCGTCAAAATCAAATGGAACAAGCTAATGGTCACATGGTTAACTATGGCATGACACATCGTAAACGTTCAGAAATCGGTTTGGTTTATCCCAATATACAAGTACATTGTTTAGATGTTAATCCCTGTTTAAGAGGTGTCTCCTTACAAGCTAAGGCGGGAGATTTATTTGCCATAATGGCAACATCGCAGAAAGAGGGAACTGCCTTGACAGAATGTTTAGCTGGCTTAAGGGAGCGTATGGGTGGTGAAATTTTAATAAATGGACAACAAATAAATCGTCGAGGTTTAAGAGAGTTGTGTAGTTATGTGCCTGCTTTGAATGCTTCTTCATTGGATCCGAGAATGAGTGTACAGTGTACCTTGAATTTCCATGCCGCCTTAAGAGGACCCATGGATCGTAGTGATTTAAAGGAAAGAGTGAGTTGAGAAAATAAAATTTTAAAATAACAACAAAAAATTTAACTAATTAATTTTTTCTTCAGATGGATGTTCTTATTGAAGATTTGGGCTTGACCACGGTGCGTGCTTCAAATGTTTCCTCTTTAACACACTCGGAAAAACAACGTTTAAGTGTAGCCTGCCAATTATTGGCTCAATCTTCAATATTGATATTGGATCAGGTTACCTCAAATATGGACATATTTGATACTTTCTTTTTAGTCGAATATTTACGACAATGGTGCAGTGGTGGTCGCATTGTTATCATGACTTTACAACCACCCACATTTGAGATTCTATCTATGTGTTCGGGTGTTCTCTTATTATCGGGTGGTAGGACAGTATTTTCGGGTAGCCGTTCGGATTTACCTCGTCATATGGGTGAATTGGGCTATCCTTGTCCACCTTTTAAAAATCCAGCTGATTATTATTGTAAGTATAAGTATATGAAGCATGATAATAACAAAAGACCTATAATAACCGATTTCGGACAAAAATTATATATAGTAAAGTTAAAATAACAAAATCTAATTTTAAAAATGTCTAAATCCCCTTCCCACAGTGGACCTAGTTACCTTGGATGACTTATCAGCGGCTGCATTACTGGAGTCATCTGCACGCATTGAGTCATTAGCTAACTCATGGGATCAAATAAATTCCGAACCCCCACTAGCAGCACCACCAAACAACATGCCTAATTTTATACGTAAAGCTGGATTCTTTGGACAATTTAAAGCGTTAATAAAGAGATTTGCAGCTTATAAACAACCTGGTTCTTTACTTACTTGGATTAGTAAATTAATATCGGCAGCTGTATTATCATTATGTATTGGTTGTATATTCTGGGATGTACCAGCTTCAGATCCACAACTAACCTATAATGATCGTTTGGGTTATCACCATTGTGTAATGGCACTAATGTATTGGCCATTACTTATGTTGACCATTAGAGATACCCAAGAGGATCGTAGACATGCCGAGCGTGACATACGTTTGGGCTTATATTCACGTTCGTTATATATAATAGTGCAGGTGAGTTTCAAGTTGCTCAATATTGAAAAATTTTTAATAACACAATTATTTTTTTTATAAAACTTTAGAGCTTATTGGGCCTATTTCCGAGTTTGTGCATATGGTTGGCCTATTTATTACCCGCCCATAGTATGGCCGGTTTGTATACCTATACCACCAGTAGTGACACCGGAATTTATCTTTATATGGGTAGGTTTTGGTTTAGTTTTTTATATTATATTTTAGTTAATAAACAATTGACTCTCCATTCTCAGGTTATATGCTGCTCTATCTTACCGTCATCCAAACCTTGGCCTTATTCTGTGCTCATTTAATGCCTTGTAAAGTCTCTGCTATGATTGTCAATACCTTGATTACTTTAGGTTTGACCGCAGTCGGTGGTTATTCGGTACATCCCAAAAATTTGTCAAAAATATGGTCTTGGTCTGAATTGATATCACCTGAAAAATGGCTTTTACCAGTTTTAGTACAAGATGAGTATAGTGTGGAAACTTTAGCTAATTCAGCTGGTTTACAATTGTGTCGCAATAAACAGGTGAGTTAAACGCATATTTTGATTAAACATCTTTGTAATTTCCTTATATTTATAGGTGCAACATCAAGAGATTATTGTGCAACAACCCTGCCCACCGCCAAACGGTACACAAGTGCTAGTCGATTATCATTTATTGCCACAAGATCATAAACTTGATCCAACAGAGACCTATGATCAAACCACTACGATCGCATTAGTCGTTGCCTCTGTGGTCATATTCTTTGTAACCTTTTGTGTATTCGTTTGCAATTGTCGCAATATATTTTGCAAAAAACAAAAAAAGGCCTTCAAAGATCGTTTTTAAAACTAGAGAGCAAGTGCAGAATAGATAAATAATCACAAGATTTAAAATATTAACTAAAACCTATACTAAAATAGTGCTGCAATACATATTTTAATTTAATTTTTAATGTTTAAGTTTAACGACTTCCATAGTTTTTAAATAAGTTTTAATATATATTTTTTATAATTTAATATATTATTTTATTATGTTGCACATTTTGAATTATGCATTTATTTTGTAATGAGACAAATTTTGAAATTAAATTTTAAATAAAATACATTTAAAAATTAAACATATTTTATATAAGCAGAAGAATATTTACTAATTATTGTTGCAATTCTAATATAAGAATGAAAATATAATAAATATTTAACAATATTTTAAACTCGTTTTAAGTAAAATTAAATTTATTTGATTTATTCATTATTGACTAATTATAGTCTTAAGAAAAGTTATTGTAAAATATAAATAATAATAAAATTTAAAAATAATATACATGATTTTTTTCAAACAGAAAAAAGAAAATGTTATTTTTATTTTTAGTAAGCATTCATAACAATGATTGATTTCTTAAACTGAAGTCATATAGATGGATGAAAGAATTTTATTGTTAAATAAATCTGTAATTTCTTAACGGCATTTGAAAACAATGATCACATAAAATGTTCATCAAAACTGCATTTTTACAATCGAACAAGAAGGGAAAATTTATCAAAAATAGATTTTAAATGAAAATCTGCTCTATATCCTTTAATAAATCTCCTATTAAGAAAATAACATCAATATTTGATTCGATTTTCGATCAAGATTTTCGAACATCAAGTCGACAGCAGACTCTTGATATTTATATAAAACAATTTGATTTTTTATATTTTCATATTTTCGGATATATTTCGAACATATGAAAGCTTTTGCACAGATATTGCTTGTTTTTGTTGTGGTTCTTATAGTTTTCGAGAAAAATTATATTTTCACAAAATTTTATTTGATCATAAGTTTTTTAATCGAAATAAATCAAGTGAATAAATTTGCATTCATAAGGAGCGTGTATTTTAAAATTCATTTGTTTAGCTTACACATTAAAGAAAATTTTGAATGTACTATTTGAAAAAGAACAAGTAAGAGTGCTATATTCGGCTGTGCCGAATCTTATGTACCCTTCACCACAGTATATTTTAAACGTATTACTTTTATAAATTTTTTTCCGGCTACATTAATATTACACCAAAAGCAAAACAAAATGAACAACAACAACGCTAAACGAAATAAAAAACAAAATACACAAGGCATCTAAACCAACAGACATCTAAACATACATAACGAAAAAAACCAGAAAAACAAAATAAACAAGACAATAAAATCAACCTACATCCAAATATACGAACAGAATTCACAAAAACAAAATTCACAACTCAATGACGCCAACAGCATCCAAACATACAAAACGAAATACACAGCTTAAAAACTAAATACATCTACACACACGTGTACATCCCTTTCTAATATACAGTATTGTTGTTGCTTATTTAACAAAGCATGAAAAAATATGACATTTTTTGATTAAATTTTCAGAGGTTGTCTCGAATTTTTGCTCATATCTCCGTTATTTACCGACCGATTTTGTTGATTTTAAATAGCGATCTTCTTGAAAGCATGACTAACAGAATTATTGAAGATTCGCCGATATCTGGGGTCCTTTAAAAACTGATTTCAACAGACAGACAGACAAACAGACGGTCATGGCTTAATGGACTCCGCTATCTATAAGGATCCAGAATATATATATATATATATAAATATATATATATATATAATATATATATAATATATATATATATATTATATATATAAATATATATATATATATATATATATATATGAAATCAGTTTTTAGAGGACCCCAGATATCGGCGAATCTTCAATAATTCTGTTAGTCATGCTTTCAAGAAGATCGCTATTTAAAATCAACAAAATCGGTCGGTAAATAACGGAGATATGAGCAGAAATTCGAGACAACCTCTGAAAATTTAATCAAAAAATGTCATATTTTTCATCCTTTGTTAAATAAGCAACAACAATACTGTATATTAGAAAGGGATGTACACGTGTGTGTAGATGTATTTAGTTTTTAAGCTGTGTATTTCGTTTTGTATGTTTGGATGCTGTTGGCGTCATTGAGTTGTGAATTTTGTTTTTGTGAATTCTGTTCGTATATTTGGATGTAGGTTGATTTTATTGTCTTGTTTATTTTGTTTTTCTGGTTTTTTTCGTTATGTATGTTTAGATGTCTGTTGGTTTAGATGCCTTGTGTATTTTGTTTTTTATTTCGTTTAGCGTTGTTGTTGTTCATTTTGTTTTGCTTTTGGTGTAATATTAATGTAGCCGGAAAAAATTTATAAAACTAATACGTTTAAAATATACTGTGGTGAAGGGTACATAAGATTCGGCACAGCCGAATATAGCACTCTTACTTGTTCTTTTTCAAATAGTACATTCAAAATTTTCTTTAATGTGTAAGCTAAACAAATGAATTTTAAAATACACGCTCCTTATGAATGCAAATTTATTCACTTGATTTATTTCGATTAAAAAACTTATGATCAAATAAAATTTTGTGAAAATATAATTTTTCTCGAAAACTATAAGAACCACAACAAAAACAAGCAATATCTGTGCAAAAGCTTTCATATGTTCGAAATATATCCGAAAATATGAAAATATAAAAAATCAAATTGTTTTATATAAATATCAAGAGTCTGCTGTCGACTTGATGTTCGAAAATCTTGATCGAAAATCGAATATCTGGGGTCCTCTAAAAACTGATTTCAACAGACAGACAGACAAACAGACGGTCATGGCTTAATGGACTCCGCTATCTATAAGGATCCAGAATATATATATATATATTATATATATATATATATATATATATATTTATAATATATATATATAATATATATATATATATATATAATATATATATAATATATATATTATATATATATATATAATATATATATATACTTTATAGGGTCGGAAAATTATATTATAGAAATTACAAACGGAAATCAAACTTATATATATACCCTTTCCAAGAAGATGAAGGATATAAAAAAGCAAGTACTAAAAAGTTTTCCGCATTAATTTGCTTTAAAGTACTATTTTTCCGAATTTGGTTGTATATAGAAAAAGATTCAAAGTGCCCGAGATCCAAAATATTACACCAATAGCTTTTTTCTGTGAGTTAATTACCTATTTTTTAATTGTATTAAAATAAAATTCACGTTTTAACTCTTTGGTATTTTTTCTCCTTAAAAGTACGTATATATAGTCAAACACAAAAAAACTTCTTAAATAAGCGGCACATGCAAAAAACCCAAAACTGAGAATGAGAATTTCTGTTAATTTTTACTTTTGTACTTTACTTTCGTTTCAAGTGACCCAACTTTTAAAATCGATGTCTTCCAATTTTTTTTTTTTTAAATTCAAAGTATTCAAAGTACTGACTTTAATGTGAATTTCGATATATTTTAGTTGGTCCACTTGACATGAAGTTCCTCATATATATTTTGCTATGACAACACCTAATTGACAGATTAAACAAGATTTTTTAATATTAACGTTTCATTTTTCAAACCTCTACCACAAACATTTTTTTCCAAACCCACAACACGATTGAACTAACACATTTAACACGATACTGTTAAAGTGTTAAGAAAAATATTAATTTATATTAAAATATTTTATTATTGTCTTTTTACTGAATATAAATCTCAGAGATGAATTTACTTAAAACTAAACGAAAAGATTTGAGCGAACAAGAAATAAAAACAAATAAAATTAATGATGGAACAAACGCAAATTAGTGTGAGCCATAATAATGCCATGTTCATCACAAGCAGCAATGACACCAGCATCATTGGTAGAACCAGACGGACTGGCAATATAGGAAACGCCACTCTGCAAAAGAAAGTAAAAAATTTAATTAATAAAATATAATTTATTAATTTATATTTTATATTATAATTAAAATGAATAAACTTACCAAGTGAGCACGATCAATGTTATCTCTGAATGGGAAGAAAGCATCAGAACCCAAGGCAACGCCTTTCAACTCCTTAAGCCAGGCAGATTTCTCTTCTGCAGTAAATTGAGCTGGGACTTCTTCATACATGGCTTCGAATTGAGCCAAAGGCATATCCTTGCCTACGGTACCATTAACAAAGTTATCAATGGCATTTGAGATTTCAGCGCGCTTAACACCAGCCTTGAATTTCATGCCAGCAACACGAGGATGTTGTCTCAACCACCAGTTATCAGCCTTTTCACCAGCCAAACGTGTGCAGTGAATACGAGATTGTTGACCAGCACCAATACCAATAACTTGACCGTCACGAGCATAACAAACCGAATTACTTTGAGTGAATTTCAAGGCAATGGTGGCGACTATCAAATCGCGTACAGCGGCTTCGGGTAACTTGTTGTTTTTAGTAACAACATTTGTGAAAAGTGAAGGTTCTATAACGGCATCGTTGCGCTTTTGTTCCAAAGTCAAACCGAAAATGGTTTTGCGTTCCAAAGCAGAAGGTTCATACGAGGGATCCATCTGTAATAATAATATGAATTAATTAATCGTTACTGCTACTTTTAAGTTTGCACAAAACCTACCTCCAAAATACAGTAAGAACCATTTTTCTTTTTCTTTAAGATTTCCAAAGCAGCAGGTTCATAACCAGGAGCAATAATGCCATCAGACACCTCGCGGGAGATGATCTTAGCAGTAACAACATCACATACATCGGAAAGAGCAACAAAATCCCCGAAAGATGACATACGATCAGCACCTCTAGCTCTAGCGTAGGCTGTGGCTAGTGGGGTCAAAGAGTCGTACAAATCATCAACCATACATAATTTAGCTTGTTCGCGGCTCAAAGGATTACCCACAGCGGCGCCAGCGGGAGAAACGTGCTTGAAACTAGTGGCAGCTGGTAAACCCAAAGCCTTTTTCAATTCTCTAACCAATTGCCAACCGTTCAAAGCATCACAGAGATTGATAAAACCAGGTGCAGCATTTACCACACGCAAAGGTAACTTCTCCAATTGTGTGAAAATTTGTGCAGGCTTTTGATGGGGATTCATACCGTATCTCAAGTTAAGTTGGGAAACACCATTCGAATATTGTTTACGGAAATAGTCGGAAATGGCATCATCGTAGGTGGCGGTATGGGTAAACGCTTTCAAAGCCAAAAGTTTGCGGGTTTCCAAAGAGGTATCACCATTTTGTTGAATTTCGGCAACAACCTTGGCATAATCTTCAGCTTCACAGATGACAGTTACACGATCGTGATTTTTAGCAGCAGCTCTCAAGAGAGTAACACCACCAATATCGATGTTCTCAACAGCATCGGCCACAGTAACATCGGGTTTGGAAACAGTGTTAACGAAGGGGTACAAATTACACACTACCACACTAATATAATCGAATTTTTGCTTTTCCATATCAGCCTGATCGGAGGGAGTAACACGAGCTAAGATGCCACCGTGCACAGCAGGATGAAGGGTCTTGACACGGCCACCCAACATTTCGGGAGCACCGGTTATGTCAGAGACATCCTTAACGCTAAGACCAGCATTGCGTAGAGCAGTAGCAGTGCCACCACTAGCCACCAATTGGTAACCCAAACTATTTAAGGTTTTACCAAAATCAACTAAACCGGTTTTATCCGAAACGCTAAGAAGAGCTGAAATTAACATTCAATTAAGCATTATTATCTTAAATATAATTATTATTTTTTATTATTTACTTACCAATACGTTTAGCAGCCATTTTATATTTTTTTGTTTGTTCTTTTTAAATTTTAATGGTAATTTAAAAAAAATATACTCCGTTTAGGTTTTAATGCCGCAACTGCAATTGCAAAAGTAATTTAAATTTTAAATTGTTTTCCACAAGTCAGTTGTGTCTCATTAAGTCCGTCTTGTTATTTTTTCATATTTTTTTTAATCAATCGATTTTATTGACCTTTCTTATAATCACCCTGGCGATAAGCCTTAAACGTCTATACATGTTTGCAGAATTTATTTACATTACAATTAACCTCTCCCCAGCTAGGAATTATCAGTTATTTGAAAATATAAAAATACCTCACAACAATATCATTTTTGCACAAATATTATATTCAAATAAATTGTAATTTGAATTTTTTAGATTTTTTTAACGGTTTTACATCATTTTCGGTTTTTTATTTAATGAAAATTTGTTTTTGTTTAATAGTACGAGACTAATTTATAATGATTTCTAAAGTCGATTTTTTAACAGTTTTAATTCCAATTTAACTCGAGCATGTGCAGCCTTATTTACCATGCTACTATATATTTATCAGTAATTAAAACAAAAACAAACAACGGACTATATTAAATCTTTCTTTGTACCCTTCATCAAAATATGTAAAAAAAATTGATAACAATTTTGGGCAAGACAGAAAATTTGTGAGCAAAATATATAAAAGAAGTTTTAGAGAAATGTATAGTTTTGTAAAAATTGGTTGGTTGTTTTAAATAATTTGAAAATTCTTTAAAGATTTAAAATAAGACAGAATATTGTTGAATTATTTCAAATTCATCTGTCATCGATCAGGAATCATGTAATCTCGAAAATTCAATATTTTGATAAAACAGATTCAGAATGTTATCAAAATTGAAAAAGTAAAATATTTGATCTTATTACTTTGCAATTTATGAAAACTAGACGTAACGAAATTTAAATCGTTCTTCCTATTTTCAACTTTTAATAGAAGAATGTGCAAATTTTCTGTTGAATTTTTTGTTGATACTGTAATTTAGGTATATTTCATTTATAAAGTAAATTTACTTTTAATTTAGTTTATTATTGGGTTATCTTGAAAGTTTGCCATTTTAGGGATATGATTATTTTTATTTATATATAAATAAAAATAATACCTATAGGTACCTATGACAGTTTTAATAGAATAGATACTTTGATGAAGTGTGTTCTTTTTGGATCTGAATAGGTATTTTTTCACCTCGCCGAGGGGGTTATTTTGTATTTATTTAGTTATTTTCTTAAACAATTTCAGCTGTGTATTATGTATTTATTTTCAAAGAAATTCAGCGCATATGTATGATTTAATATTATTAAAAAAACTTCCTTTAATACCTATATTCTAAAACTTTTAAACTGACCCTCGTAGAAAATCCATTTACTATTCGCTCACGCACATTTGTTTTCAAAAGAGAGCCAACTTTGAAAAAAAAAAATTAAAATCTTTTCAATTATTCCCTACTTTTTTTATAACTAAAGAAAAAAATAATGGAAAAATTCATTGAATTTCCCAAAAATACACATGTGTGCAAAATCTATTGGATAAACAAATAAGCAGAGTATACATGTTCATCAAAATATTTAAAATAAGTATCTGTCTCCAAGAGCTTACTTTGTCTAACATACCATACGAGAAACCCACGTGCGTGTTGCTTTACAATAAAAACCTGCTGTAAACTAAATTACGTTTAATTTTCAATGAAAATGTATCTCATAATTTTTAAAGGCAATAACTAAAAGTAAATTAATGATACGAAATTGATGTAAAATATTTAATTAAATATCCATATTGCAAAAATACTTTTTTTTACTAATTCTCCATAACCTCCCACTTACTGTCCATAGTATGGTTGTCTTTGGAGTTGTTTATCCAGTTCGGTTTAGTATTGTCAATCATTTTTTTGTTAGTTTCCATTACATTTTTATCGAAATTTGTTTATTTTTAAACTTACCGGTTAGAAATTACAATTTTTTTAGCAAATTTTAAATTTTACTCAAAACTACGCAATTACACACACTTCGAATTAACCGGTCTCACTGCTAAAGCACTACTAAGCTGAAACTAGTCGTACAGTGCTGTTATTTAGGTACTAAAAATGTTAAACGAATTGCTAATCAGAGATAATGCTGGTGGTAGAGGGAAAATCGTCGTACATTTTTATAACAAAAATAAAATTCACTTTTATTTTTTCTATAGAAAGTTATAAAATTACAGATAGAAATGCACATTTAAAGCAGGTGTTTGGTGAATATCAAAATCTTTCGAACTTTTGAAAGATGACTATTTTCTTCAAATAAAGTAAATAAGTTGACATTCTCGATTTTTGCTGCAGACATATATAGTTATTGTTAAATATGTAGAAATTCAGTATTTTGTAAATAGTCGACTTTTCGGCTTCTCGACATTTTCGACGTTTCGACATTTCGACTTTCTAACTTTTTTCGACTTTTTGACTATTTTCGATTTTTGTCGACTTTTCGACTATTTCAGACTTGTCGACGATTTTCGACTTTTTTCGATTTTCAACTATTTTCGACTGTTTGACTATTTATGTCTTTTTTCGACTTTTAGACTATTTTAGACTATTCGACTTTATTCGACTTTATTCGACTTTTTTCGACTATTTTCTACTTTTTCCGACTTTATAACTGTTTTTGACTTTTTCCAACTATTTTCGACTTTTTCCGACTTTTTTCGGCTTTTCTACTTTTTCCGACTTTTTGACTATTTTCGACCTTTTGACTATTTTCGACTTTTTCTAAGACGATAGTTATCGACTTTTTTGGAACAAAATAGTAGACTTCGACCAGTTGCTCGATTATTCGAAAGTCGATTTATAGAACCCTATTAAAAACGTCAACAATTGTAAAATGTAGAAAATTTTCTTTTCATAGACATCAAAAGGTTGAAAAGACGAATACTAGGTTATATTACTCGACTTTTAAATATTTTGTATAATTTTTTAAGACTTCCACTTTTTTTTAATGAAAGAAAGTCTAAATTTTAAAAACTATAAAATTTATGATTTCCATATTTTTCAAAAAATCAAATAATCTATAGTTTTCATAAATGCTAAATACATACTGCCATATCCAATATCGTTTTTTGGATACTCGTATCTATTTTAAAATAAAACAAAATTCCTTTAATTACTTTAAACATTCTCTCAGTGTAGTAGCCGATAAGTCCAAACAATTGTAAACGTCATCCATCAGCTGTTGTAGCCATTGTGTTGAATGCTTGCATAAATTAGTACTAATTTTACTACAACTCATGCAAAAAAGTAGTAAATGTGCTACAAATAACAACCGTTTAGTAACAGCGGCTATTGGTGATGTGGTTAAAAGAATAATTATTGCATTATTGGAAATAAAAACAAAATTTGTTAATAATTTTATCAGTTTAAAACACATTTAGCCTTTAAAAAGCTAAAAAAAAAGAACCTCAAAATGTATAACAATCCAAATGCAGGCATAAGGAATCGTAAGTGGGAAAATTGTAAGGAAAAAACCAAGGAAATATACGCAAGTACCACCACCCTTAATAAAGATTGTTTTATGAAAAAATGTTAAAACTAAAAATACTAAGTCCACAAATGGGCAACAAATTGCTTGTTTGTTTCCATTAATATTTGTTCAATTTTTGTTAATAGAATAACTTTGCCTATTGTTTGTTATAAAGTTACGACGAATTACTAATAGTGTTTGCCAAAGAAATGAGATGTCTAACGCCTACCATGACATGTTTTCCTGTAACTGCAGTTTTTAGCCTACGTTGAAACTCTACTAGATTGTCCAATGTTTGTAGCTTGCAATATTTCTTTGTTCTTTTGCCTTGTGTTAATAGTTGATGTTTAATAGTAAATGATATATGAATAATTTGGTATCAATTTTGTTAAGCTTCCGGTCCTGGTCGTAAAGTCCAACGTGTAAGTGATGTTAATGTTATGGGTCCAGCCGCTCCCATGCCCAACGCTTCACCCTATATGCAGTCTACAACAGGTCCAACTGTTTTGGATCCTATGATGCAGTCTGGCGGTAATATGGGTGCTGGCTCTTATGGTGCCCCTCTACAGCCAATGCAACAACCACAGACGAATGTTTACAATAATGGTGGCATGCCTATGCCAAATCAAAACTATGGTTACACCTCACCCTCTCCCCAACCCCAACAACCTCCACAATATAGTTCCGTACCTGGAGGAGCTTCATTCGGTTCTCAACCACAACAGCCGGGAGTTGCTGGTCAATTTCCACAATTTGCCATGTTCCAACAACCAATTGTACAGGATATGGCTATGGAGTATGGTCAACGTCTGGCTGATCAAGGTAAACAAATGGTGGAGAATCAATTTTCAAAATGGGTTCCAGTAGCCAAATTGAAGTACTATTTTGCTGTCGATAATAATTATGTCATTAATAAATTACGTTTGCTGTTCTTCCCATTTACACACAAGGTAAGAAAGAATTAGTCATAATTTGTTATATGGACGTTTAGTTTTAAGATTTTCTTTAATGCTTGAATAAACGAATTTTAGTTAAACCAATAAAAAAAATTCGGAATCATAACACTAATTAACAAATACTTCGACTTCATTTATTAGGTCTGCCAAAGAATTCGATGCCAAAAATTATATTATTTTCGTAAAACAGAAAATAAAAATTTGAATCTGAATGAATCCATTTTCAGTATTTAAAGTGGTATTGGAATGTATATATTTTTTTAATTAAAGAAAATAAAACAAAAACGATTTCAATATTAACTATGGAATTGAGATCATGATCATTATTAAACTTTTCATACTCTTTCCTTGCAGGACTGGTCCCTTAAATACGATCAAGAACAGCCCGTCCAGCCTCGTTATGATATTAATGCCCCCGATTTATATATACCCACGATGGCTTTCATCACTTATGTTGTTGTGGCTGGCCTTATGTTGGGTCTACAGAATCGTTTCACACCCGAAAAACTAAGCATTGAAGCATCGAGTGCATTGGCTTCAAGTATTTTTGAATTGGTTGTTTACTCGATTACCCTGTATGTTGTGAATATTAAAACGAATTTAAAAACTTTGGATCTGTTGGCATTTTCGGGTTATAAATTTGTTACAATTGTGGCATGCTTGCTGGTAAGCACACTGTTTCATGGTTTTGGCTACTACATGGCACTGTTATATTGCAGTTTATCATTGGGCTTCTTTTTGGTAAGTTTAGTTAGAAAACTTCCAAAGATATACTAATAATTTTATTAATTCACAGCTACGTACTTTAAAAACAAAAGTTTTACACGAATCTTCACCTACAAATCCCAGCGGTGCCATTAACTATGATCCCTATGGCAATCCCCAACAATTGGATTATACTGGCGGACGCAAAAGAAAATTATATTTTCTTTTCTTAGTCGTGGGCGGTCAAGCATTTTTATCCTTCCTATTATCGAAACATTTATATTTTCCCGATGCCGCCACCTTAGAAGCTAGAAACTTAGAATTTTAATTACTCAACACATATATTTTTTGAAACATTTGTTTTTTTAGTTTAAATATTACATTTTTGTTTTTTTTGCAAATTCCTTACATTTTTATAGTTTATATTTTTCTATATAATTCCTTTAAGAAATCATAGAAATTCTTAAAAAGAATACATACTTAATAAACGAGACAAAGGGAACTAAAAATATCTTCCCTTTTGTGGTTTACACATGAGAAGAGAGCTGAGAAAAATATTTTATTAAGGCACAAAATGTTTGACTTTTCGGAGAAGCTAGAGATGATGATGTTTAAGGACTTTAATCCAGAGATAATTTCCTAATGCATTTTCCCTTATTTATGTTGGTTTGTGTAATATACTACATACATGTGAATTTCTAACATACATTATTTTTTAGTTATATTCTAAAATAAAAAATGTATATTTTCATAAATAATAAAGAAATAACATTTTAATTTTGCTGAAAATTTAATTTTTTGGGCTATAAAAGTAAAAGGATGTATATAGTTATGCAGTTGAAATAAGGGATCGATTTTAACATATAACAAACAAAAATATAATTGCAGTTTAAACAAACTTTTAAAGAAATTTTTGATCATAAACGAATCTTGATAAATTGAAAAAAATAAAAATAAAATAAAAAACTTACCTTAAGAATAATATATACTTTTTTTAATATGATTTTATATTAATATTTTTGTATTATACAAGGTTGGTGCTACCGATACCCGCTCGAACCGCGATAATAAAGACCGATAATCATCATAAAGTCGGTCAAGCTACACTAGAGGATTCAGTATTGAAGTTATGTCCTATAGTTCGATCATTAAAAGACTTTCTTAAAAAGTTAAATGGAATGAAACTTATTTCGCAATAAAACCGATATAAAGAATTTTTATATGAAGTCAGTTTGGGAAGACAATGAGAGAGAACAATTATAAAAAAATAACCTAAATTCAGATTTTATCTAAATGTCGATATATGTACTAAAGCAAATGATTTAATGATGAACATAATGAATTAATTATAAAATCGACCATTGGGTGATTTTCTTCAAACTGATTTTCTCCAAACTTTCTTCGAAGATATTGGCGAAATTTTATTCAAAATCTATTGGGCTTATCAAGAGATTCGATCAAATTGGAAATAATTACCAATATGGCTTAATAGGACCAGAACATGGATTTGATTATCGATGTTCTTTAATTACTTTTAGTATAGTGACGGGCTGAAGTCATAGACAAATTTTCAGCATTTGGGTAATGTAAGAAATTTGATTGAATTTTTTAAATAATTACAGACATGACTTGTTCTTTGAAAATATTTCGTGCAGCGACAAACTGAAATCATAGACAATTTTTAATAAAATTTAAATAAGACTTTTGAAGTTCAAGTGATGTAGGATAGACACACACATACATTATAAGATGTCATTTTAAATTACTATGGGTTAGGTTAGGTAAGAAGGGCAGCCATTCAATCAAGGATGAGTGGCTCACATGGGTCCACCTAATTGCGGTCCCGTTGTGTTACCCTAGTGGTCGTAGGGGTACGCTTGACTATAACCCTCTACTTCCAGATTTAAACCAACCGGTTTGATTTAAAATACTATAGAAATAATATAAGAAAATTTGTTGGTAAGCTCACACAACTGATCCAATTTACGGTAACTTTATGATGTGTAGCCACAGAAATCCCGTTAACGCTGTGATAAAATCGCGTTAATTTTGAAACGTATCGACAATTAATGAACCGATTGCCCGTTAGCTCGAGAAAATTGTATCGATGCCACATAAAACTGGTTAATTTTAAACCGATTTACCGTTACGTCAAGATAATTGTATCGTTACGATATGAAACCCGTTACCGTTCTCGTTAATAATGAAACGTTTCGACGTCCAACCTTTATTTAATTTATTAATAATTATTTATTTTTTATTTTATTATACCACAACAACAAATAAAATATTTAGAACTTTATTATTATTAAATATATATATATTTTTTAATTTTCATTAAATAATTGCCTTTTACCTACTTTATTTACATATTTATTAATTTAATTAAAAACTTTTATTAAACATATACACACACTTCTTTTTCTTATGCTTTTTTCTTATTGCATTTTTTTAGATTATTATTATACCAAAACTTTAATTTTTATTAAATATATTTTTTTAATTTTCATTAAATAATTGCCTTTTACCTACTTTATTTACATATTTATTAATTTCATTAATAACTTCTTTTAACACACTTCTTTTTCTTATTGCATTTTTTTCTTACAAGCAATAGATGAGGTGATTTCTTTTAAATCTAACCTCAAATAAAAAACCCGCCAATTTTGGCACTTTAATTTTGCTTTAAACATAAAAATTGGGTGCTCCGCTGGCACAATTGAGACTTTTTTGCCAATTATAACACACATTCAAACACACTTATGAGATTTTTTCCTAACAGCCATTTTGTAGAACATTAAATAGCTTAACAAAAAGATTACTTTTTTTAATTAAATATTTCACATATTTTCAACTTTTAACCGAAATTTTATTAACCAATAATTTAATAATACTTTTTTATTAACATTTTCAAATATTATTTATTACAAAGCGAATTTAAATTTTTTTAATATTAATTGGGAGAAAACTTTACTTTAAGTAAAACACGCACTTGTTAAACGAACAAAAAGAAACAACTAAAAAGAGAAATTGCAACTACATGCATAAAATTGCACAGCACATAGAACAAACCAGAAATAAAGATGAGAGTGTTTTAATTTTTGCGCATGCGTTAAAATATAACGTTTTTTCTTATACTTTTGCTCTCATTAAAATAACAAATTTCCGTTATTTTATCCTTAACTTATTGAAATTAGTATTGTCAAGTTAGTGCTTTTAATAATATCTTACATACAAAAGTATTTTGTTTCATAAAGATATTAATCGTTTTTGTTAATCGTTATGGTTTTTCTTCATTATAACTCATTCTATTTACAAGCTATTATTTAACTTGCTTTGTTAGTTTATTGGTTTGAAATGGTAAGTATGCCTTTGTAACTGAATGTTCGACCAGTTCTCGAGCCTCGAAATAGTAGTAAAAGAGGAATAATATAAAAAAGTTCTCAAAAACTGTACAAACAAAATTTTTAAAAGAATTTTTTTTTATTCCCTTACACTATTAAGACATAATTCATTAATTTTCTTTAGCCAGAAAAGTTCTGGAGCACAGTTAATTCAGTTTTCTGGCTAAAGAAAATTAATGAATTATGTCTTAATAGTGTTTAGTGGTCTTAATACAAGGGAATAGCAAAAAAAATATTTTAAAAAATTATATTAAAAAATTACAAACAAAATGTATGAGAATACAGAAAGGGGTACAGATTTTGTTTTACTACATTTTTTTTCCTAAAAAATATTAAAGCCAAAAATAGTAAAATAGAATGAATGAATTCTATTTTGAATTAATTACTTTATAATTTAATTCGGCTTTAAAATGTTTGAATGTACCATTATTTTAAATCATTCTTTATACTTAAATTTCAAAGCTGAATTTCTTGCCTTTATATTCCATTGAATTTATTTAAATTCTTTTATCAAATCAAAGAAAAAATGTTTAACTCACGTTTTAATATAAAGAATGCTTTTGAATTTTAAAACAAAACTTTCGTTCAATTTATTTCAAATTGAAAAGTTTTTACTATTCAGAAGGAATTTCGACATCAATAAGAATTGTTAAACTTTATTTTAATTCAATTGTAACAGATTTAATTGCGAGATACAAAATTTTGTAGACAAATTTTAAAAAATACAACTGGTTTCTTGATTTGTGCTTAAATTAAAATAAAACAAATAACAAACCATATTATATTTAAAAGGCCGTATTCATAAACAAACTTTTATTTTATAAACGATTTATATATCAAATTTTGTATGAAAATTTTGTTTTATAAGTTTTGTTTTGTTGTTTATAAATAAGGGGTTAAAGCTATAAGCTATTTAAATAAACTTATTTTATTATGTCCTTACATTTCATAATACATACATGTGTATATCATCATATAATCCTCGTCTTTTGGCTTATATTTCCAATATACATATCTAATTATCCTATCTTGAAAAAATGTATCCAACATACCAAAAGATATAATTAAAAGGTTAAAAGGTATACGTAATACGTTTATTTTCTATATTGGAGAGTTATTTCCAATGTATATTTCTTCCTATATTATTTGAAAGCTTTTCCAATAACAGTTTTATTTAATAGAACTAATATTTACCCGATTCTAAAAATTTTTAAAATCAAGAAATTTATCAAGTAAACTTTTATCTAAAAGCACAGCGAGTTACTATAATCTATGATTTTTTTATAAAATTTTTCATTTTAGTGCTTTCAAAAACAATATATTGACAATACTATGACTATATTGCAAGAAATACTTGAGAGACGGATTGAGAGAATAGAGTTGCCATGAGATTATTTATTTATAAATTTAGGTATAAGTTTAGGAAACGGAAATAAAATATATTTTAAATGAAATTACACTATGCAAGAAATTATGGGTCATGGCCTAGGTGGTGAAAAATCCCCCCAAGTACTTGAGGTACTAGATTAGAGTATTAGGCGTTGGTAGTTCGAACTTTTATGTTATCGATCATTGAAAGTTGCGCTTTTTAAAACTAAGTTTATTAAAACTTTACAGAATCCACTTCAAATCATATTTTTTGTTTATGTATCTGAAGAATAATTTTGGTAAGAAGATTTTTGATTTTCCATCTTGCAAACGCTTGTTATGCAAAAATATAATTGTTTATTGGAGTAAGGATGATAATGGTATGATTAAAAATGTCTTTCTAAAAGGCTTTAGGAAATGTAAAATCTCGAATATTCATAACGAAACTTTGGTCAAAAATATTAACAACAAATTAAAATAGTATACAGATTAAATATTTTGACAAATTTCGCAGAATATTACTTAATTTCTCTGCCATTAAATTAGTACTGTATTATTTTTATTTTTCATTCGCTTTTTTGTCCATTTTTTATAGTCTCGAATTTTTTATTAAAAATATTTGTTATTTAATATCAAACTTTTACACATATAACTAGTATTAATGTATAGTCGGGCATAGCCGACCATATGATGCCTTACACCAGTCAGTATGTTAAAAATTGGGATTATTAAAAAAAAATAAAGCATTTGATTTATTTTTGCAGAATTTTTTTTAATTATTTTTGGTAAAAAAGAGATTTTTTACAGGTGGGCTCAAAGGGGAGTAGGGGAAAATATTGGCCTTTCCTTATAAATGTTGGTAGAAGAATTCACGTTTACTTCAAAGTTATTTATGTAGAATTTAAAAGTGTTATTACTGTTTATAGCTGAATTTTGACATTCAATTCAATTTGTGGAGAGAGTTTGTATGGGTCAAATGAAGCGTTCATTACAAAAATCGGTAAATGTCATTAAAAGTTCTATAACATTAAGTATTGACGACTTTTGTTGACAAAATAAACATAATATAATATAATACATATAATTATTATGCATCAAGCAATATTTTTTAAATTGTTTTATCATACCTTTTATGAAAGTTTTTGATCAGCACTAATATTAACGTAATTATTTTGTTAAAATTTTAACTTCATTTTTATTATATTGAAAATTGGTAAATGTATTTCATGTCTGGGTTTATTATACAATTCTAAGGAAAATTTAGTTTGACAGCATTTGGATGCACTAAAAGTGCATTAGAGCAACAGAAAATATGTAATTAAAAAAATTCAAAACTTGATTTTATTAATCGCAAATACATACATATAATATTTAATTTTAAATTTATTGTAATACTTTTATAAGTTATGGTGTTAATTATGTTAACTTGTATTATTGGAAGTGTACTGTACTTTATGTAATAAAATAATATTTTTTTATAATACAGTGTACTAAGTGTATGGTTCACAGCAATCTTGAAGTTAATTCAGAATAAACTTCTTTATAATTCATAAATACACTTTATTAAATTAATTTTAAAAATGTTATTCACACAATATTTGAATTGTGTGAAATTCCCTTGTACATATAGACCATCTACCAATTTCCGTTTCCTTACCCAACTATGTAATAAAAAACCAACTATTGGCAACTCTACACTCTCTCACACTCTCTTTTATATTTTAACAAATATTTTTATCTCATACCAAAGCGCATTCATAAAGTAGCATGCAATGATGCAATTGATAGTATTGTTACTGCTTTTTATATATGGTTTTAGTACACACTATTTGTCAAACTCTATTAGAAAAAAATGACAGTTAGGATGTACTCTAGCAAGAGTAGTATGTTTATTAATACACTTTCGATATAACACATAGGAGGAACAAGAAGTGAAACTGAGACTAAAAGAGCGGAAGTATTAGTGAATAAACGGATGTATAGGAATGTATTAGTGCATAATCTGCAGGTGTTTGTTTTTGTAATATCCGTTTATATGTAAAAATATTTCGTTTTGCACTTTTAGCATCTCTTCTCTAATTCTGACTCTATTAATGCTGCGTGTATGTATCTATTTTTCATATTAGTTACTTTTTTCGTCTCAACAAGTGCGTATTTAACTTAGAAAGCCGTGTCTTCTCTTTGCTATATTTTAATTTAATATAAAAGTGCCGGTTTTATTATAAAAATGTTTAATAAAAGTTAATAAAAAGTATTTAATAAATTAGTGGTTTGTTTAAAAGGTTTCGGAAAATGTGTTAATATTAAATTCAATTTCTAATTGGAAAAAATCAAATTTCGTTTAGTCATACGGCAAAATGGCCGTTAAAAGAAAAAAATCTCGAATAAGTGTCGTTGTGTGTGTATAGAAAAGTCTCGAAAGTCTCAAGGTTAAATTGTGCCAACGGAGCACCCTTTTTTATGTTCATGGTTATGGTTGCAATTTTTTTTTGTAATTTGATTGAAAATAAAGGCGCGAAATTGTTTTTTTTGTAAATCCATTGAAATTAAAGGCGCTAAGTTGTTCTTGAAGTGATGTATTTAAAAGTAAGATAGGAGTTATTATAGGAGTAAAAAGAGTAGTATTAGGAAAAAAGTAATATAAAATAAAAGTGTTAATTCAAATAAATCAAAGTATTAAGTTAATATCAAGTTATGAAAAATATAAAAAGTCAATTAAAGTAAAATGTAATAAAAAATATGTATGTAAAAGTTTTTTATATTAAAAAAATTAAAAAAGTTCTAAATAAAAAATAAAAAAGTAGGTAAAATGTGTATCTGTATATAAAAGTAAATTAAAAATAATTATGTAAATTAATAAAAAACAAGGTTTGAACAATAACGTTATTTCGTCAAAAGTATTTTAGTGATTGCGCGATTTCACTAAAGTTTCTTAGCGATTTCACTAAGATTTCACTAAATTTGTAATTAAATAGAGAAGAATGGGGTTAGTAATTAATTATAACTATTATTTTTTGTTTTATTAATTTTTTAATTTTTCTATTCCCTAGATTTGATATTGATGTAAATTTTTGCTGGAAAACTCAAAGCAATTTTATATCAATGGCACTTTTTTGGTGGTTTTCAATGACTAATTTGTTTGTTTGATAGCACATAATAGGGGTAAAGTATTAAACCCGTTTCAAAATTCATACATACATATAATAAATATTCATATTACACAATTATTTAGTAGGTATTAATAAATATTTAAGCTTTGGGGTTATATTGGTCCCATATGTTTTAAAAGATTAATTGTGTCTTTTTGCATTCAAATGTAAAACTCATTTTTAAATGGCAAATTTTTAGCAAAAGTTAAAAAATGTGCTTGTTTTTTCTTTATAAGTGCATCTTAAAACATTAAAGCCGTTTTTGTTATCCTATATTTTGTTAATTTTTAACAACCCAAAAAACTATTTTGAAGGTGCGATATGATGGATGGTTTGTTTTGTGAAAAATTCCTAAAGCTTTTATTTTCCCTATTATTTTTATAAAAAAGCCTAAAAGTATGCTTCAAAATAAATAAATATTTTTGTTTAATTGTATATTAGGGGGAGTTATTTTTTAAATGCCAAATAATATAGATTCCCTACTAAATTAAAAAAAATAAGTTTCATTCTATAACAATTTCCTCAAACTTGTCTAGTTGATTGATAAGCAGGATCCAATTACAAAAAGGTACTTTTATGTATTCCAACGATTTTTTTTTTCATATTTCTTGTAATGGTATCATACTTTTGATATTATGTAAAAATGGTCTTAAGTAATTTTAATATAAATTTGCAGATTTTTTAAAAAATTTTAGGTTTTTTAATAATTCATATAAATTAAAATTAACTGAATTAATACTAATCCTCATAATATTTTAATGAAATATAATTTTCCGAATTTTCTAAGTTTTATTTAGTTTGAATTTAAAGAAAAATTTGCATTAATAGTAGTAATGAATGTTTAATTCACAATCGGTGTTGTACGGTTGTATCGTAGTATGTCGTATGAAAAATTTTTATGACATACAACGCTACAACCATACGACATTGATTGTAAATTGGACAAAATATATTACAATTCAGATTTTTTAAAGTTTTCTTTGATTTTTTTTGGACAGAAGTTAAAATGCAATGTTCATTGAAAAAAGTCGAAGTTGAACGTTTTCGTCTATTATTTAGTGAAATTAATTTTACAAAAAATCTTTTATAATTTATAATATTACAACATTTTTCAAAATTCAAACTTAAAGAATTTTAAAAATTTTAGAAAATGATTACTTAGAGCTTAATAAAATGCTTTTCTTGTGGTAAACATTGTGATTTTTTGCCCGTTTTAAAATAAATAAAGAAGAGCTTAAATATTTAAAATAAATATCAAAAATATTAAAAAAATGGGCATAATAAATAAATTTAAATAAATTATTATTAATCGAAAAGTTTAGTGATAAATCTGAAAATTTAGTGTAGATTTAGACCAAGTATAGATTTTTTATTTATTATTCTATAAAAATTGGTTCTGTTAAAGAAATTTGAAACAAAATCGTTTAAAAGACAGATTGTCTTTTGATACAGCTCAGCAAATGTTGGCCTTAGAACCCATATTTTGAGAAATAATATGATTTTATTTTGGAATAAAAGCATTTCCTTTTGGCTAAACTAACACAAAGGCTTCATATAATTAAATTTATATTTTTTTAAAAATTGAACGAAAAATGTCCGAAAAATGCCCGAAAAAATTATTGAAAACCAATAACAAAATTAAATTTAATATAATTAAAGATTACATTATAAAATATCCCATTCTTTTCTACTATTTAGTAAATTATAATTATATTCTTTAAAATATCGGTTACGGAAATCGGAATAAATGCTACCGTTCGATTTAGTTTGCGAAATACGAGGCAATAAATGTAATTTTGTGATCGATAAGAAAACGAGCGGTTTGCGGTAACGGTAACCAACCTTGTATAATAAATTTATTAATATAAAAAAATATAAAAAAAAAATAAAATATCAACGAAGTTCCAGATTTTAAGGTAAGTTTTGATACTTTTACATATTTCTATTTAGAGTTTTTTTTTAATTTTTTAACTGATTACGTAGAACTACAATTGTCATTTAGGAAACAATTACTAAAAAGTATTAGCACTAAAAATAATGATCCTTAATTTTTCGGCCACAGACTAATACCCACATCCCGATATTTGTTAACCGTTTATGCTATGTTTTAATAGCAACAATTTCGTTTCCTAAGATATCTGTGGATATAAATGGATTTTATAGGTTCGTAAAATCAAATTGTGGAAATTGTAAAGGAAATGACAAATTTATATAAACATTTCACGAAGGTGAAAGGTATTATAAAGACAACTTGTACTTTGGATGACTTGTAATTTCTTTTTTGAAAAATAAAATTATTTTCTTCTTGATTACACAGGGAAACGATTTGAAAACTTTTGAAACCAATTCGACTGATTTTAATGTATTTAATTGCCAAAACGAATTCGATACCTGCTTTTCTTTATAAACAATATTTTTTTTCGCAAAAACGGACATTTAAAATAATACAAAAAATCCTATTATCTCAAGGGTTAATTTCGACGTCATCTTTTAAAACGGGGTTTCGCTATATATTTTTTCTAAGTTTCGTTTAAACTTCCCAATATTGCATAGCTTGCGTTCGACCTTCGCAGTTTATAGGTTAACATAACTTAATGTTTTACGTAAACTTCAGATGTATGTATATTTCCTTTCATCTAGATTTTTATACCCTACACCACTTTAGTGGTATTATACCCACCTTAAAGTATACCAATCGGCTCAGAATAATTTACTGAGTCGATTTAGCTTTGTCCGTCCGCCCATGTAAACCTTGTAATCAAACTACAGGCCGCAATTTTGAAGATAATTGAATGAAATTTGGTACATTGTCCCAGGGATGAACCCTATTAAAAATGGTTAAGATCGGTCCATTATTTCACCTAGCCCCATACAACTGTACCCCCGAATAGGGCTTGTAAACATTGTAATCAAACTACAGGTCACAATTTTGGAGATAATTCAATGAAATTTGGCACATGATCTTTTATGGTACTGTAGACGAAGCCTATTGAAAATAGTTAACATCGGTTCATTATTTTACCTAGGCCCCATAGAACTGAACCCGCCAAAAAGGGCTTTTAAGTTCATAATTATGTTTAATATACTCGTATTTCGACAAAAAGCTGCAAAACCAAGTTCTGTACTAGTCTTGATGAGCCTGATGAATTTTATAATTATAGGGCCCCATTTGACCCTAGCCCCTCTAAAAATCCCCCATCAAAATTTTACTTAAATATCCACAGTTTTATTAAACAGTAAATTGCTTTAGGATATCTGAGGCAAGGTACAATTCAACTTAAATGCTTTATTATGAAAACTAAATCACATTTTATTCGTATACAAGTGTAGGGTATTATATGGTCGGCCTCGCCCGACTATAACTTCTTACTTGGTAGCGCTACTGTGTGGGAGATATTGACATAAATTTACTATTTTATTTACCTTTAAATTGCCCATGAGTCGCATTAAGATTTTCTTAAAATTCTAAAATTTTCTTAACAAAATTGTTAAAAATGTATAAACTGAAGTTTTAAAAATTTCTTCTGATTTGAACACAAATACGAATTGCTCTATATAGTGAAGATAACAATCAAATTAAAGATAATACGAAATTTTTAACAAATTTCCAAATTTTCAAATTTGTTCTATAAACCCGAAGGAGGCAGTTATTAAAATGGCACAGTTTTAATTGAATATTTCCCAAAATGTGTTAAAATTTGTATGTTTCACAAGTAGATAATACGACCATTTTTCATACATAATACTAAAATTAGTAAAATTTGTCCAAAAAGTTTCTTTGTGTTTAGTCGGTGTTATTAAAGGAAAACTACAATTTTTTTCTATTTTATTAATTTTTTTGTAATAATTTTTATTTAAATTTAATGTTTTTTTAGTCTCTTCTGTTGTTCTTTTTGTTTTTTTTGTTTTATTTTAAGTTTCAATTTTTCATTTTTATGTATTTTGCAAATTTATTCCTGTGTTAATTTGTTTTGTATTTACTATTGGTATTTTTATATGTTTATATTTACACAAAGTTGTATATATTTTGTTTTAATATTTTATTTAAATATTAATAATATTTATAAATTTAAATTTTTTAAAACTAGATGCCTGTTTATTGAATCGTTTTTAACACTGTGGCTTCATAAAGATTTATGTTTCAATTTTTCCATTTCACGTTTATAATTATTATTATTTTTTTTTGCATTATAAAATATAATTTAATTTCAAATAGATGATCAACATATTAATTTTATTATTAATTTAATTGTATTTTATATAGTTTAATATATGTATATATGCAATGTTTGCTTTAAAGAGAGAAAGTTATAGATAAATAGTTAAAGATTTAGATAGTTAGAGAGAGATAGAGAGAAAAAGAGATTTCTATGAATTACATTTATGATAAATCAACCAATTTTTCTTCTGCTATACTATTATTAATTAAAATTATTTTATTTAATATTTTCTTAATGTTCTTTTGTTTTATTTCTATTTAATAGTAAAACATTTATTTTACATTAAATGTAAATAAGTAATTTTTTAAAAAAATTACTTATACTTTCATTTTATAATGAAATGATTTGTTTGCATTTATTTTATATATTCCTTAAATATAGACGTTCTTTCTATTTTAATAAAAATCTTAATGGGTTTTATGGTTGCATAACATGTTTTGTTTTAAATTTTCTTGATTTAACTTAATGTTTAATAAATAATAATAAAAGCATTAATCAATAGTTAATAGGTTCTTAAATTTGTTACCCTCAAAGTAATAGTTTTATACATATTTATAATAACGGTGAAATAAGGAGGAGTTAAGAGTGAGTTAAGAGTTAAATAAGTTTTTATATATAATTAATATTACAAAAAAAAAATAAACTAAACAAAACAATAAAACAATTTTTTTCTACCACAAAACAATTACAAAACTATTTACTAATTACTACTTAAAATTTATATTATTTTAAGCCAAAAATGATTTGATTTTAATTTTTAAACTTAAAATCAAAATTATCCATTTAAAACTTGTATGTTTGTGTTTTTATAATGTTTAATTTTTCAAGAGTATTGCTTTTCTTTTTCATTTAATGCATTTTTCAACAAGTTTTATTTAAAAATCTTTTGTGTTTAATTACATATTTTTTTTATTATTTACTATGGGTTTTATTTTTTACTTTGTTTTTGGAACATTTTCATTATTTTTTTGATTAACATTTTGTTAATTTTTTTTTTATAATAAATTTTATTATTTGTTGTGTTTAGTTAATTCTTAGGCTTTTTATCGTAGTTACTTAATAAATGATAAATTAACTATAAGGCAAAATTATTTAGGAAGTAAAGATATACATACATATTGGTTTTCTTTATATATTTTTTATATAACATAACATTTTTTTTTATTAAGTATTAATAGAAAATTAGTAAAATAATGGGGTTTTTGCTTTTATCTTTGGTATTTTCCAAATAGGGTTTATTTTAATGTGTAATTTAGTAGGGAAATTAATTGAATTAGTTTTAAAGAGATTCATATTTTAAATTTTCTAAATATTTAAATAATTCTCATGCAAAAGCAGTAGAAGACTTCATATTGAACAGGATGAGGCTATTTTACCTAAACACTAGATAAATATCAAGGGAAATCTTTAAAAGATTTAAACGAAAAAAAGTTGTACATTGTGCAGGAAAATAGAAGAAATTCACAACACATTAGATGTTCAATACCATGATAAATACTAATATAGTAAATACCCTAATATGGATATAAACATTTGCATAAATGTAATTTTGGTTCCGAATTGGATCTACTGATAAACCATTTTATTTTTTTTTATATTTCCTTTACTAGGAACTTATATATATAAATAAGATTTATCACCAATTTGAATACGTATATTAAAAAGAGACATTCAAAGTGACTTAGCGTAAAAAAATTTTTGAAAATACTTTAATCACACCTTTTCTGAAGATTGATTACGTTTCCTCATTCAGTTACGGAACGACCAAAATTTGGTATTCCAAAATTTATTTCAATACTTAACGATTGTGTGTATTCTGCATTACGATCATAAACACGATTTTGTAAATGCAGAACAAGAAAGTTATCAAACGCAGAAAATTTTATTTGAATTAAAATGCGTAATAGGGGAATATTTGAATAAAAAATATATCTAGGGGAGCCCCAAAAGTTTTGAGTCAAAACCCTCTGTCTTTGAAAATTCAGTAGAACAATACATTATGTGTTCATAATTTTTTTTAGAAAAATTTAAAAAAAATAGTAAAATGTCCAAATTCTAAAGCTTAGAATGTAAATTTATTGCCTGTCCTCGTTCTATTTTGGCGTTAAATTATTTTTGTTTGATATGATCAACTTTTCAACTTGTTCTATGTAATTGTTAAGGAGTTAAAACTAGTTCAATGCAACAGAACATTTTTTAAAAAAAAACTTTTGAAATTAATATTAAAATCACAACAATGGATAAGAGAACGTGTTCTAGAATCGACTTCAATACTTCCAAAAATACATTTCAAGATAATGAGAAGGTATAATTTCGTCACCTGAAACGCAAACTTATGAAGTTTGAAATTGATTTTATTGCCATTTTATTGACAAAAATGTTGCAGAATTAGTACCAAGCTTTAAGTGACGATTTGTATTTTAAAAACAAATTCTATAAATTCAAATTTATAATAAATGTTTTTGGACATAATTATTCCAAAGTATTATAGAACGACTCATATAAAAAAAATAATTTTATTTCAAATTGTTAACCTTGAAACCTTTATAAATCAAGGACAGTCCTGTCAGCTCAGAGATAATTCTCTAAGGCTTATGCTTTATACAAATCAGAATTCGAGATGAATTCTACGTGTTTGCAAGTTTCTTGTTATATACATATCGAAATACTGTATTCAATTAACAAAAAACAATGTAAACAAAAGTAAAACTTTTACATTTAAATCCCATATGTATACATATGTATGTACAAACAAATTTATAAACATTTTCCAAGAAATTAATTTAAATCAACAATATTTTTTACAAAATGTTCTACACAACCAATTCAATACGAAAATCACAATTCGAAAAAAAACTATGCAAATTTATCAAGGCTGTCGCAGAATTCCATTCCGATCAAAAGTGGAATTATCTAATTTCCTTCTTCAAAAAAGAAAAATGACAAATTTTCCAGAACGAAATTACTTCACATTTTCAACGTGAAATTGACAATAGTTAAAGTTATTAATTCTATAAGTTGTAATCGATTTATTTACAAGTTATAATTCTACTTTCATTTGAAATGGAATTCTGTGACAGGCCTGTATAACATGATTTTTTTAAATATTTCAAACAAAGTATTTAAATTGATTTTTTTAATAAACCAGTATTTATATAGATCTTTTATAAATTTTGTGTTTATTAAAGTAATATTAAATGTATGTATAAATATTTATAAAAAAAGTGTAATAATTTCTTTTATTTTTAATAAAAAAAGGGTTTAACAAAATTATAAATAGGAGAAAAAATATATAAGTGTAAGTGGAAAAATGGTAACTATAATTTAATATTTTATTTATTAATAATATTTTTTATGTTTAATATTTAACATGATTTTTTTTTATTATAATTATGATTTTTCTTTTCTTATTTTCTTTTATTGTAAATATCAAAAATAAGAAAATTATAAATTTTATATATATAAAAAAAGTTTTTTATAAAAACTTGTTTTTCTTTTTTTTTAATTTCTTCTATTTTTACACTCTTTTCTCACCTGTGGTTAAAAAAAGTTTTGTTGGCGTTAAAGGTGTTGTAGTAGTTGTTGAAGAACAGGAGGGAGGAGAAGTTGGAGTAGTAGTATTTGTTGTTGTTGTGTTAGTAGCATAAATATTAAATTTTTCTAAATTCTTATGATATTGTTTTATATTTATTTTATCGAACTATATTACCGTACCGCCAGGTGGCGCTGTTTGTGTTGGCGATAAATGTTGGGGAACATTCTATATAAAATAAAGAAAAAATAATTCGGTTTTTAACATGGAAATTCATTTTCTTAAAGCATAATTATTAAGGTAAAAGGATCATTACTAAGTTCCAGTTGTTAGTGATTTTTAAAACAAATTTCTGTCAATTTAAACACTTTTATAATAACCTCCACAACTAGTTCTACAATGCATGATTTTCATTTATTTTCTTAAAATTTCTATTCCAATAATTTCAACTAAAATAAATTTATTAAATAAATACAACTCAACTACTTACCGTAGCATAACCCGGTCTGGCCCATGTATAAATAAAACCATCTTGACATGCTGTTAAAAAGCAATCCTCACGAAATATTAAAGCACTTAAACGTTCATGAGCGATCTTCTTACACACTAAAGGCTCAAGCAGTGGACACTCATCGAAACGTGGACACGCCGAAGTGCCAATTAGTTTTAGTGGATCATATGATGGTATGATTGAATTCGTAGTCGATGAGGGTGAACAATTCGATAAATTATTTATTAAGGACTGATGATGATGATGATGTTGCGAAGATGATTTGCCCAATTTCAATGAGCCAAAACTATGAGATGATGTCGATGAGTTGGCATTCGTTTCGATTTGTGTCGAGTTGGCCATGTGCTGATGATTCATAGTTGAATTGTGATGATTATAGGATTTGAGTAGACTTAGGGTGCGACGATTTTGTCGGGTACTGCCACCCTCTATATTAAGCGTTTTCTTATCTGACGAATTGAGGAATGAAAAATTACTTAATCGTTGTGTAAGCGAATTGAACGCTGAAATACCGGAATCTGATGATTTGCTACTATTGGATGTTTTGCTGTTGTAACCCGAGGAAGTGGAGAATGTATTTACATGATTGGCGGTAGTGTTGCCATCAATCGAATCGGATTTGGTGGCTGTAATGCAATTGGGAAATTTTATAGTTCCCCCCGTAGCGGAGGCATTATTAAGGGATTTTGAGTTTGTTTTATTGGCTGTTGTTGCAGTCGCTGCCAGGAGGTCATCTGGCGGTGTATTGGCATTTGATGATTGTGAGGATATTGTACAATTGGCTGTTGAAAACTTACTAGAACTACTATTACTATTTTGTTCTCCTGACGTTTGTGGTGTTGTGGTTGCGGTTGTCATTTCTTTGGTTGGACTACTACAGTGTTGGGAAAAACTATTAGCATTGTTGTTAGGATGACCTATGGCCACAGGTCGTATAACCTTGACGCCATCTGCATCAATACCACCATTCATAAAGCTGGTATCATTCATATTACAGCTATTTACTCTTTGCCTAAGGCTTAAGGGATGCCTTAGTATATCCTCGGTTATATCCCATAGACAAATTTGTGTATCCTGGCTTACCGAACCCAAACGATAACTTATGGCCAATTTGTCGGGAGCCAAAGATGAAGCTTCCGATCTGAATGAAGCTGATTGCGGTCGCTGTCTTGAGTGAATGGGCGTAGAGTTCTTATCATGACCGCCCACTGCATAAGAGTCAAAACCATTTGCAGTTGTTGCGTCGCCGCCATAACGTGATGCACCATATTCCATTATTTGATTTTCATCATCTGAAAAATCACCACCATCCCATGAGGTATACGATGTGGTATAGGGATCAAATGCCACCACTGAAACCCACGATCTATGACCCTGACCTCGAGCCACTACCCGTCGCTCATGAAAAGACCACACTGTTACCAGATCATCTTCACCGCCCACAACAATATACTTGCCATCCGGAGACCAGCACACACATAGAAAACCACCAAAATAGGAACGCGCTATACCCAACAATTCCATGGTATCATAATGAAATACTCGTAAAAAACCATCTTGTGATACTATTGCTAAATTTGAACCGCATGGTGAAAAACAAAATTCGTTTATACAACAATTTTCGGTGTTAAAGACCCATTTGTACAGAGGATTTCGACTCGATTTCGATTTGCAGGTTAGTATTGAATATCCGTCGCCCATTTTGAAGGGCTGATAGTTGGGTGCAGTTGGTGGACATTGTAGATTCTCGTTGTACAAATAAAGGTTTCCCGAAGCATGAGAGGCCAAAAAGAGATTCGGTGAATTTGGCAGCCATTTTAAACAGGTCACTTTGGTTTTATCAATTAAACGCTGGCAGAGAAATCGTAAATTAATATTTCGTGTTAATAAATAGATATTATAGAGGTTTACTTACATCTTCATTGTATAGTTTACGATATTCTCGAGGTCCCGGTTGTGGTGAAACCAGCTGTATTTGACCCGTGGTAAAACCCACCAGCAGTGGAGCTCCCGTGGGTGTTGCTGTAGTAGCATTGAAATCATGACAACTAGGATTTGTTCCTTTATAGAATTTCTTATCAATAGGTTTACTCAATTCCGCGCCCTGTTAAAAGAGGTTAAATAATAAATTAGGACAAGGTTATATAAATGTGAATGTTATATAAAAGAGGCTTTACATTTAACGCTACCGTAAACACCCAATTTTCCCTCTTTTTATATCATTCTCACTATTCACAATAGAATTTGTTAGCGAAAAAAATGGTGAAAGTAATATTATTTAATAAAGTTAAATTTGTTATCTTTATCCTAATATATATTATAAATCTCTTTGTAAGTCTGTTCGTTTGTTTGTTTGTTCGTCAATCACGCCTAAACGGCTGGACCGATTTTTTTCAAATTTTGAACAAAGATAGATCTATACTTGGAGAGTGTTATAGGCTAAATTTTTTCAGAACTTGGACTAGAAGGGGATAAATTGGGTGAAAAATAGGCAAAATGAGTACTTTTGATAGTAAATGCTGATTTTGACTATCAAAAAGCAGAAGCATTTTCGATTAAACTACTTAATTTGTTAGAAATATATATTGACAAAGTGCCGTTACGAAAATTGGACCGGAAGGGGACAAAAAATAGGCCAAATGGCGAAAATCCGACAAAATTAGTACTTTTGTGCTATAAGGACGATTTTTTTCTATTCTTAATCCAAAATATTATAAACTTTGATATTGAGAGTCTCACACATATGTCCATATATTTAGAAACCTCAGTCTTAGAGAAAAACGGGTAATTCAGAAATATTTTAACAATTTATTGACAAATAAGGAAATTTCTAAAAGAGTTTTATATGTGGGCATATCCTTATAAACTCTGACGGGAGAAAACTTAAGTGTAATGTTATGAAACCACTTAAAACCCCGGGCAACACCGGAATACAAAAATCTAGTTTTTTATAATATCTCACAAATAAATAGCTATTATTAAACAATTCAACATTAACTTCCTTATTTAAAACTATATTGTATTTCAAATTATTAAATTCTATAAACAAGAAATTTAAACATGTTTTATTCACTCGTTTATTCTTTATTTGTCTTTTATTTTTTTGTTTTTCGTGATAAGAAATGTATTAAATAAAATATAATAAAAATTAAATAAAAACAACAAAAAGCAAAGAAATAACAGTAAAAAAAGAAGAAGTGATGACCTTAACCTAAGATAATGTTTTGCCAATGTTACCTCATTTATGCATCGATAGCTGTATTATTTTCTAATAAATTATTCATAATTCAGTAGAGAATCTATGTGCTACACTAGCAAATGAAAATTATAAAAGGCAAACGATAGCCGATAATCTTAATATTTGTGATATTACCAATCGATATAAGATGATGTCAATGAACCTAATGTAATGTAAACACACTTGCTTGAATACTTTAATATATGTCTTATGACAAAAAACTTACGTGTTCTTGGAAAAATGATTTCTATATAGTAAAGAATTTCAAGATTTTTGCTTTTATACCCTCAATTTCTTGTTTACTTAGCTCTAAGTTAACTCTATCCAAAATAATGTTCCCGGGGTCATGAGATATGTTTCAGTGTAGTTCTGATAACGCAACGTTGTTAAAATTGCTACAATTCGTTGTCCAAATTTAAAATGTATACACATCTGTTGTCTAAATATTAACAAACATGGCAAGCTTACTATTGAGAAAACAATTTAGTCTACTACGTTCTAGGCTGTGGCCAGGGAAGTTAACTCTATCCAAAACAATGTTCCTGGGGACATGAAATGTATTCCGTTGTAAATAGTGAGCTAATCACGTTTGTTAACATTAAGACAATGGATGTGTATAAAATTTAGATTTCGACAACGAATTGTTGCAATGTTGACAACGCTGCATGTATGTATATACTTTGACAACGGATGTTATTGAAATATTATAAACACTATTTGTCAATTTGGTACCAGGCGTGTATATTTCTTTTTTCCTCTGTGTAGAGGTCAATATTTTAGTATGTTACAAAACTAAGCTAAAATTCATAACAACCTCATCAGTTGCTGGTGTAGGGTATAAATATTTAAGGTCAAGAGATAAAAGATTTCCTCTTATGTTGCCTTTAGGGTTTTTTTAAATAAGCGTGGCAAAACCTATGCTAACGCCAACTGACTCTACTAAATAACCTTGCAAAATCATTATAAATTTAATTCTCTTCTCACATTTCCTCTATCATCTGCAGCGAAACAAAGTCAATGTGACAGCAATCATCATACACAAACACTTCTAATTCATAATACTTATGAAGTAAGGAATTATAGTCAAGTCCGACTATGTGAAAACCTATGGTGATATAAAATGGCCACAGAATGTAATCATCACATGTTGAGTAATTTTTTGCTGTTAGACAGTGTTATGTACCCATATTCACAGGATCACTGGACGGCTGTCTGGTAGGAAAATTGCAACCTGCAGTTTTGCAAATAGTTTTATATAGATGACATTTAATATAAGCGATTCTGATTGGAGTGTCAAGGTCCCTTGTACCAATATGTTTTTATATGTTACAAATATCAGTTTAGGGGCATTAAATACTATCCACTATAGTTGCGTAAGAAAGTGAAAATTTAATAAAAGACATAGAAAATATGTAGTAAAAAAGATAAAGAAAAACAAGAACTAAATAGATGAATGACTGATTGAATGATAAAAGAAGGGCGAGAGAAGAGTTCATTGTGACACATTATCGTATTGTTGTTACAGTTTACATTGTTATTATTTAGTTGCAAAAATATTTATGTTTGTAATTTTTCCACTATATATATGTTTACTATTTTTTTATTAAAATTTTTACGAATAAAATTGTTGTTGACACAATATACTATGTAAAGAAAAAAAAGAAAAGTTAATCAAACCAGACAAGAGAAGGCCCTACATTATGAATTTTAAGATGACATTCAAACATAAAAAATCTTGTGAAATAAGTTGCATGCATGATATTTAGGAAATTTTTTTACATAAATATTTTGTGGTGATTTTAAATGTTTTAGACAGGAGAACAAAAAAACGAGATTTTTTTAGTTTAAAATAAGACAATCGTTCATAATTTACATTTAGAAATCAGCATGAGAAAGGAATTATTTTAAAAAGTTTAAGGTATTAAATTTATTTAACAAAAAGTTGTTATATGTACATATATTAGTTAGAAATTAAAATCAAGATTACAAAATTTTACTTTATGTGAGGATAATAGTGTAAATTTGATTACCAAATTATAGTTATTCAAGTTCGCAATTTAACGGTTAAATTGTCATAGCAAAATTCACTTACGATCAATGTTACCATAACGGAAACCGAATCAAATCTTTCAAACTTACAGTACGATTATAATTGATCCTTTAACCCTTTGACGACCAAACCTTTTTGGTTTAGGTAATTTAATTTTTTGTTTGATTGTCAATATCTATGGCCTCTTAATACTGCATTGAAAGGCCAAGCAAAATTCGATGTTACAATAATTTAAAAGAAATCAAACTTTAACTTTATGCAGTACGATTACACTTCCTTGATCCTTTTACATAATTTTCAACAGATTTGTAAGAAAAAAACATTTATGCTGCTAACATAGTTAATAAATCGATTATAATTTTTAGATTAGTTATTGGTGAGTGATTTGCTTTTCACTTGGACTTGGTTAAAAAGATTACCTCTCACTACTTTGTCTACTGCCTCTTATTGCAGCAAGTATTAGGAAAAGAACAATATGTGCTTTAAGTTCTATGAAATAAAACCTTTTTTATGTTAGGCAAAAATTATATCATATCAAATGATATCACTTGCCTGAAGTCCTTTAAAAATTTCGAGCACATATACATATATATTCAATAATTTTCCACATTCATTCGTTTACATCATGTTGATAATGATGACTACTGAAATATCAACGATAATAAAAATTTACTATTATTCGTTGCTTTAGCAGTCGTCATTGTCTATTTTAATTTGAACTGAAATGTGTTTAAAAGGTAAAAAAAGGAAATGTGTGTGATGTTCATTTATTTTTCTCATTTTTTACTGTTTTTTTTTAGGTTATTGGTTGACATACTGACATTTTCCGGTATACATTTTTAACAGTTTTATTAATTTTAAGTGTTTTGTTCTTTGATACTTTAAAGTAATTTTATTATTATTATTTGTGTGGAAATTTATATGTAACATTTTTTATATGTAGATATGATGCTTTTTTCACATGAACGCTTTGTTATTATTTAAAGGAAAAGTGTTAATAAACATGATATATTTCATTTGACAGGATGTAGATTATTTTTAATTAAAAATATTAAGAGTGTTATATTCGGCTGTGCAGAATCTTATATACACTTCACCATAGGTGTATTTAAAAAAATTTTAATTTTATTAAATTTATATTTATTTTATATTTTCGGTCTATATATCAATAGCAAAAATAGAATCCATAGAAAAAATTAAAAACGAAATACACAACGCAATAAAACCAACAGACATCCAAACATACGAAACAAAATACACAGCGGCATGACACCAAATACACCCTTTTCAAATACACAGTGTTGTTGCTTATTTAGCAAAGCATTTCTTTTTCTTTTTTGATGCAATTATCAGAAGTTGTCTCGGATTTTCGCTCATATATCCGCCATTTATGGATCGATTTTGCTGATTTTAAATAGCGAATCTCTCCAATATTTGGGTCTACTAAAAACTGATTTCAACAGAAAAAAAGACTTTATTATTTTTACCCTTCTCACGAAGGTAAAGGGTATAATTAAATATTATCTTTTTAATTAAAATACTAAATGTGAAATTATGTAATTTATTTCTAACTTGCATACTTAAGGGCGAGTTTTTCTGATAAAGATAATCTCCATTCTATGGTTAAACCTGGATTAATATATGTTTCGTTTTTCAGTTATCAGTAAAGTTACTTATTATCTTAGTTTAACTGAGTGTAATTGGCCAATTAAACTCAAGTTATAAGTGATTTCGGAAGAACAAAAACTTAATATTTTAAGTAAATTGCATTTTTCTGAATTGTTTTGTTTTATTTATTATTGTTTTAAATGTTTATTTAATATTTTTCCAAAATTTTTCATTTTACAAAAGTATTGTTTGCAAAAAAACAGCTGTTCATTGTTTATGTTTTTAGTGAAAACTTGGCAATACTAATAAAGTTAACTGAGCTTAAATATAAAACTGAAAAACACAATTATCAGTTAAAGTCCGCCTAAATTTGTTCTGAGTTTAATCTAACAGCAAGTTAAGCCTAGTTTAACTGAGGAGTAAGAAACCCGCCCTAAGGCTAATTTCTGAAGAGATCACTTTCAACGGCATACGTTAAGTCTAATCAAGGAATGGTGGTAATTTTATGACATAATAAAAAGTTAGAGATGTATTGATTTTATTTTCTCTACTCTCTAAACAAAATGGAGTTAGAAGAATATCTAAAACAAAGTTCAAACAAATTCACTCAAAAGTTTGCTGTCAATGGAAATTTCTGCCCTTGTATCTATATTCCTCATATGTATATAAACTAAGCAAAACGGTTTATATATAGCGATAGGCCATCATATAAATTCTACAACAAAAAAGGTTTTATTCCGTGAAATTCTTAATAAATAAAACAATTTAATTTTTAGAAGGATACTGAGATTTAAAGTAAGTCTCCATATAAAGATTTGGTTCAGATAATTCAACTCCTTGAAATTTTTAAATAATAATATGATCACAATAAACTTTTGATAAATAGCCATGGACACTTGCATAAAATTTTCTTTTTATTTTGAATGTTTTTCATTTTCTTAAAAATAAGTATATTTGCGCTTATTCAATAACACAAATCTTCTCTATAATAATTCCTTACGTCTTTAATTTAAAATTTCCAAAACATTTAAAAAAAATTATTGCTTCTATCTCTATTACACAAAAATTCAGTTATTTTCCTTAACTTGAAACCCCTCTTAAAAACCCCATTCCAATCATTTAAGAATAAATAAAAATCTTGCATTTCTTATATGTATGTATATTAGAGCACAAACGTTCATACATATAAAATTACGGTTTATTATTTTTGTCACTGCAATAATAAACGGTAATAGACATTTATTAAATAAATAAAAGAATCAGTATTCTTCACAATTACTCTGTTTGCAAATTTATATAATCACTTCATTTGTTTATTTAGATTTCTTTCTATAACACAATATCAGTTTAAGAACAGTCATTGGAAAACAGTAGAGAGATATATTAAGAGAGACCGATTTACATAAGAACCTTAGTAATTAAGTTACTCGAATAACACTCTTTATTCAAATTTGTATTATGCAATTACTTTGTGAACAAAATATTGCGGGTCATTGATTTTATTCTAAAATGTTATAACTTGAAATAAAATCAGATCATTATTAGATGTTAAACATATGTTTATAATGAATGAATAACATTGCCTTAAAATTAAAACAAAAAACTTGTTAAATGCACTATTTTTATAAATTGTTTTTTTTTTTTTTTTTTATTTTGGAAATAATTTTTGCAAATAGTCTAATATTTGTAAGAGCTTGTTTATCTGGTAAATTTTTACTGTCTTTGGTTGTTTGCTTGCATTTACAAATAATTGTCCGTATATTTTTACATACACACATATGGACAATTTGTATATCGTAGATATTATTTTTTTAATACTCATTCAAAGCTTATCATTTCACATCTTACTGTATAGAGTAGAATCTATTGGAATAGCAACAGCAGCAGCAAAAATAATAATAATAAAAATTGTTGTTAAAAGTATGAAGAGATTCAAACGTCAGAAAGTGTTTATTTTTTATATTTTATTTGTTTTTATTATTATTCGTTTTATTTTTATTTCATTTTTGCATTATGATAAAGATAAGATATACTATTTTATTTATTTATATTAGAAAAATATCCAAACATTTAGCATATAAAGTAAGATAAGAGTGTAAAAGTGTTAACTGCATTTTTTTTTTTTAAATTTTATCGAAAGGAGTAAAGATTACAGTAAAATCATTTTGATAGTTTTTACCTCTTATTCTTTTATAAACAAGCAAATATCAAAAATCAAATTAAGATAGTAGAAGTTAATAAGTTTTTCATCTAATTTGAAATTTAATTTATATTAATCTAATTTTTCTGAAATGAAAAAATGAAAATCTTCCTTTTGATTGATTATAATGCACTGTATCACAATACATGTTCCTGCTAAATTTTAAACTTCTACAATTAAAATCAACGTCCCTATCAAAGAAATTATAAAAGGTTATGTTCTAAAATTAACTTAAAATTCATAAAAATTTTAAAATTCTTTTGAATTTTTAACTTCGAATTCGTGAAATGTAAATTAGAGATTATTTTATCAGTTTTAGAAATTTTTCAAAGAAAAATTCTAATTTCCTAAAATCTTTTTGAGATAAAGGAGCCTTATGCCTTCCATGTTTCGGCCTATTTGAACAATAAAAATTTCGATGTGAATTTAGTTGACAACTTACTATTTTTTAAAGTAACTTAGGCCCTTTTGCGTTTCAGAAAAACAAATTCTCAAGAGCGTAAGTTTAATATCTCCGTAAGTAAAACAAAAACCGCAATTTTTTTTTCAAATAATAATTTGTCAATAAGAAATAAACTTAACTTGAGAAAATGTAAAATATTTTTGGTTTATTTATCATTTTAGACAGTTAGGTTCTCCTGAAAAATGTGTTCAATGCGACTTTGGGCTTTTTGGATTTCATATGACGATATTCAAGTAACACTTCTAGAATACATAAATATGTTTAAAAAGTAATATGTTGTAACGACTCTGCTTAATAGTTTTTTATTTCATCTATGTATATAAATATGCACTTTACACTTTTTCTATCTAAGCGATGTATTTAAATGTTATACAAATGTTTCACTTGCATAATTGTTGTTGTTTTTCATTTTAGTATGATTGTTAAAAATGTATAAATGGCACAAATAGGAAGACTATTTTTAGGGGTCTAATAAGATAAAGAAATATTAGGATATATTATACATTCAAGTACTAAGTAATATTAATAGAGAAATATTTTTAACTTTGTTCAATATATAAGATTGCAGTTGGAAACAGGGATGCATTCGTAAAGGCTAGAACGCATTAAAATTTTTAAAAAATAAATAATAATGAAATGTCATGAAAACTATACAAAAATTTTGATGATTAGATCTCACATTCCAAAATTTCCCTTTAGAGATATATATATTATAATAATTAATGAGGCATTTTCTTAACTTCATATTAAAAATTTATTTTATAAATATTTTTATTTTTTGTTGAACGATTAAAAATATATTCATTCCATTGCCATGATCTTTTATGACATTATTATATTTATTAATATCACTGCCATTAATTAAATTATTATAATTGCACAATATAAAAAGTTTTTGTTGTCAATCCTACTAGTTAATATTATTAATTAGATATTGTTATCGTAATGATAATTTAGTTAATATTAATTATGAACCATAAGTTCGATCAGAGCTAAATGTAAATAAATATTAAAACACGTGCAAATTGTAATTACTAAAGTTTTATTATAGATGGTGTAATAACAAGTAAAAAAAAGAACAATTTTGTACAGTTGATTTCAACAAAGAAAAATTTTGAAAATTTCTTTTACTTCTTATCATTTTTATATTCGAATTTAAATTAGTTTTCAGGAATATCTAGCAAGAGCTGAGTATTGTAAACGAATTCTATCTTGGAATAAAAATCGTTGTTGTTGTAACAGCTAAAACTACACAATAATCTAATTTGGGGGTTCTACATTAATGTCCAGGCCTAAAAATTGGGCTACTTCAACTGAATGAGTCCATAAATCCATTGGACAGAGTGAAGTAGGTTTGGCTGAGCAGTTGAATATGTAATGGGTGTCACGAGGGCCCTGACTACATGCAGGACATTCGTTGAGGACGGCACGGTCTATACGTGACCATATTTTAGTTGTGCTAGAACTAATCTTGTTTTCCGCGGCATGTTTTCTGCCGTTTCTGCTATGGGCGGTGGGCAGAATAAAATTGTAAAAATTTACGGTTTGTCACACCTCGGTATACATTTTCGTGCTACTGATCCTTATGCAATAATATCTAGAAATATAATTTCATACTAACAATATTTTTAAGTTTTTATTGCTGACCTCTTTATCGACTTACAACATATTTTATCATACATTTTTAAATTTTCGGGTACAAAACTAATTAAATATTTCAGGACAAAGGACAAATCCAATTGAAAATAGTTAAAATCGGTCCATTATTTCGACCAGCCCCCATACAACCGTACCCCCCAAATAGGGCCTTTGGGCTTACAATTAATTTAAATGATCTATTATGTCAACAAAAGCCGACAAAACTTAGTTTTAAAGAACTATAAATGACACTACCGATTTTTGTAATGATCGGGCTTCATTTGACCCTAGCCCCCATACAAACTCCCCTTCAGAAAATGACTTGAAGGTCAAAATTCACTTACAAACAGTAATGACACTTTAATAAAATTCTATATAAATAATATTGAAGTAGACTTAACTCCCCCTACCAATATTTATAAGGATAGGGCCATATTTTGCCCTATTCACCTTTGAGCCCTCGTGTGAAGAATCTCTTTTTTTCATTTTTGCAAAAAAATAAAATAAAAATATTCAGAAATAAAGTTAAAAAAATCAAATGCTTTATTTTTTTAAATAATCCCCATTTTTAAAATACATACTGACTAGTGTTGGGTATCATATGGTCGGCTACGTCCGACTATACATTCATACTTGTTTTTAATTGTTAATAGGCGTACTATAATTTGCGAACATATATACCCTTGTATTATAATTAAAATTTGGATAAAATTGGCTTCAATTGCACTTACGGCTCATGAGTAACTTTGTTAACTAAACATATTCTCTTTTAGTGTGGGTTTCTTACTCCTCAGTTAAACAAGGCTTAACTTGCTGTTACATTAAACTCGGAACAAATTTATTCTGACTTTAACCGATGATTGTGTTTTTCAGTTTTAGATTTAAGCTCGGTTAACTTTGTTAGTATTGTCAACTTTTCAATCAAAACATAAACAATGTACAGCTGTTTTTTTGCAAACAATACTTTTGTAAATGGAAAATTTTGGAAAAATGTTAAATAAACATTTAAAACAATAATAAATAAAACAAAACAAATCACAAATTACAATTTACTTAAAATATTACATTTTGTTCTTCCGAAATCATTGTTTTATTTTTTTGAATGTGTTTTCTCACTTATAACTTGAGTTTAATGAGCCAATTACACTCAGTTAAACTAAGATAATAAGTAACTTTACTGAAAACTGAACAACTCGAAACATATATTAAACCAGGTTTAACCAAAAAATGAAGATTATATTTATCAGAAAAACTCGCCCTTAGAGGGACAAATTTTAAACAACAGTCAAGCTTTCTGGTTCATCATCCTAATAATTTAAAAATTATCCATTCTCTTTTTTCGTTGGTACATTTTCAATAATTTCAGAAAATTATATTAAAACTTAGATTATTATAAAATATTATAATTTGTTGTTAAATTTTGATAAAAAAAAATAATAATAATAATTGAATCTGCTGCAATAATTTATTACTGCAAATTTCAATTAGTAACGATTCTATTTTAATTTAGAAAATTTATTTAATATACAATTTGTTCATTTGTATAATCCAGATGTTTAAAAACGAGCAAATAAATATATGTTGTGTATATTGGTTGTTGTATTTAAAGAAATTTTAGGCAGTATATTATTAACAAAGTATATAAACAATAGGTTCATTCTTTAATGCATAGTGAAAAAAAAAGTAAAAAATATTATAAAATAGGATATGTTTCTACTCTCTACTCCACACTAACAACCTTTTATATATTCTGATGCCCATAATAATATTTACTTAACATATTATGGCTCTCTCAATATAAGCTGTTTAATTATAAACTATTCAAAAAATTAACTACTGTAGGGTATCACATATGATCCACCATGTTCGAAAATATATTCTTAATTGTTCTTTTTAAGAAATATCAAAAACTTTTTACTTAACATTAAGCTTACAAACCCTTATGTCATCTAATTTTGAAATCATTAGGCTAAAACCCTAATGAAAATGGTATTTAAGAAATCGTTAAAACGTACTATATATCTATAACTCACCTTTTTTACACCCCTAAAGGCATACACATACAATTCCCTGCCAAAATTGAAACATATACGATCCCCACCTAATACTTGACTCGCCGACAAGCCATTCTGATCTAAACCTCCAACACCGGACCCATTCATCATTGTATGCATGGACATGCCAGCACCCAAACGTGCATCCATCGACGAGGGCACCACATATTGTGATTGTTGGCCATTTAGGGAGGATGAAGATTGCACATCAAACCCGCCAACACGACCACCACTACCATCGCCGCCAGCTCCATTGGAAGCATTTTGCGAATTATTACCATTGGTTAGAGGACGGCTGTGACTACTGCTGCCAGCAACATTTGAACCATTTGCTGCTGATGAATTATTTGTGCCTGAGTTGGAGGAGGAGTTGTTACCAGTAGCCGTCGGTGGATTGGGCAGGGTAACAATGGAGACACGTACTTGTGGGGAACTCTGATTGTTGGTGTAGCCCACGCGATTGGGCCGTGAATACTCGGAGAGTGTGAGTAATCTGTAGGTACCCTCACGCGTTACAAATTGTGTCTTTAGGTCATCCTTGACATTGGGATCAAGTTGCGTTGCCATTACGGCAACTTTAATTAATAAATATTGACGTTGTTGTTATTGTTTTACTTTTTGCGTTATTTTTTTCTTCTTCTTTCTATTTATATTATTGTTATTATTTTCAAACTATTTTGGTGTTGTTGTTGTTTTTTTTGTTTGAATTGTTTGCATGTAGATCAAAAAGTGGCTAATAATGTATTGCTGTTGTTGTTGGTTGGTCGTTTTAGTTATTTTTTTGTTTGTTGTATGGCTTTCGTTTCGTTTTTTTAATTTTTTCTTAAAGGGAGTTGGCTTTTTTTCCTTTGAGGTTTATGTGTTATTGCTAATTTTTGTGTATTTTATTTGTTTTGTTGCACATTTATAATTCTTAATTTAAATATATTTTAAATAATTTCACTTTGACAAATTACACATTTTATTTATTTTGTGGTAAAACTAATAAATAAATTAAAGAAATTGCACATATTCGCATACACGCAGAACATACACACACACATAACACACTCGCACGTATATTTTTACACAATCTCCTCTGCCTCCCTTACTCTAAGATGAAAATGTTTGTTGGAAGGCGATGATGAAGCTGATGATGGTTAGTTGGATGGAGGAGAAAAGAAAATTATATGCACACATGACCAAAGGAATCTTTTGCTGGTGTATTTATTTTTCTCATATGTATTTTTTTTTATTGACAAGTGGGTGTGGAAATTCTATTCTTTTCGTAATTTTTTATTTTACAAAAACAATTATTTCTTATTTTCACATTCAAATAGATTATTTTTCTTTGAATTCCTTCACTTGCTGCAAAAGAAAACTGGACTCCTTTTGCGAAATTACAATACAAAATTTTCTACACTTTGCTTTTGACGATTTTTTTTTCTATTTTTACATTTTTTTCTTCGTTCGTTCGGACGTCGAAGAAAAAATGGTTTTTTATTTGACACACACTCAACTTTGTTTTTCAATTCATATTTTTTCTAGTATTCCGGTTTTTTCAATTTGTTTTGTTTAAATATATAAATTTTCCGTTGTTTGTTATATTCTTCAATTATTTAATTTGTTATGTATTTTTATTATTCATTTCATCAATCGCATTTGAAATTTACGTACTATTATTCCTTCAAAAATATCTCAACACTTTTTTCCATCAAATAAAAAATTTTCTATTGTTTCTTTTAGTTTTTACTTCATTCTAATTTTCTCTTCTTATTTTATCAGCTGTCAATGAGAAGGCGAAAAGAAAATAAACGATAATCGAATATAACTTAGAGTTGTATTCCGAGGGAATGACGGCAATGTAAAGTTGTTCGAATAAAGTGAATAAAAACTAATTTACCACAAAAGGTTTTTCGATTATAAACTGTATTATTGCTTGTTGGTCGATAATACCGATTAATACCGTTGTAACATAAAACTGCACTACCGGTGGTAAATATATTTTGTATCGATAAAACGGTTAGACATATGGTGCATGACTACGCTACTCTAATCTAGCAGACCGTATGTGGTGGGTTTGATTCTCACCTAAGGCAGATTGTTAACGGATTTCACACAATATTTTCAAGATTTTCACACAAAAATTTAAAATGTAATTTTCATTATATGTACATATTTAGTTATTTTATTCATGTTAAGAGAATTTTTTTCGGCAGAACAATTGAAAATTAATAAAAAATTGATTTCTTGATTGTAAAATTTAAAAAATAAATGTACATAAAATTGAAAAGCAAGTTTGTTTCAGTTTTAAAAAGTGTGAGTGTATTAGTAACAAGTTAAAGTTTAGGCTGTGCCGAATCTTAAATACCCTCCACCAGCTACTTCTATGTTATTACTTTTCTAATTGATCAAATATTTGTAGAATTAAGTTTTCTCATGTCTTTAATAGAAAAAATTTCAAAAGTTAAATCTATTACAATTCCAAAATTTATTGAACATTATAAAACGTAGTATAGGAGAAATAGAAGTATACAAAACTCATATTTTTGCCATATTATGTACCAATAGATTAATATGGTAATATGTAAGTAACGTGCGTTTAAGAGATTTTCGTAAAAGGACTTTGTATGAGAGCTATGAACAATCTTTCATTGTAATATTTCTGTACCAAATTTTATATCGATATCATAATTAAATAATGAGTTATGCGCGTTAAACTGATTTTCGGGAGGGGACCTTGTATGGGAGCTATGACCAATTATGGACCGATCCAAAAAAGCTTTCATTGTAAGTGATTTTCGGGAGGGGACCTTGAATGGGAGCTATGACCAATTATGGACCCATCCAAAAGATTTTTCCTCTGAATAAACTCTATTGTCATAAATTTTTAATTTCTAAAATTTGGTGAAGATATCGACATTACAACGGAAGTTATTAACAAAAAACCAAATTTCCGGGAATATGTACTTTTGTATGGGAGGTATATGAAATTGTGGACCGATTCTGGCGATTTTACGCAGAGATTAAGCTCTTATGTGGAAACGAATGTATGCCGATTTTTATGGAATTATCTTGCATAGTTTTTGAGAAAATTACATCAGAATGTGTAAAAAATGCTCATTTTTTTCGAGGTTGTTTCAAATTTTGATTCATAACTTTTCCCGATGTGAACCGATTTTGCCCATTTTCAATACCAAACAACTTAGGAAAACATAGAACATTTTGGCTGTATTTGGTTAAATTCTATTGCTTCGTTTTATCGTGAGCGTGTTTTACACAGACACAGACGGACACAGCTAAATCGACTCAGAATTTGATAAGGACCCAGAATATATATACTTTGTTGGGTCTCAGATGAATATTTCTTGGTTTTACATACGGAATGAAAAAGTTATATATACCTTCTATCACCACTGATGGTGGTGGAGGGTATAAAAAAATTGAAAGGCAAAACTTGCTTGTTTAACGTCCTAAAACGAAAATCACACTTATTTTCTTGGGGAAGTAACCATTGTTTTTCAAATCTAACATTTTTACTACTCATCGATAAAAGAAACAAAGTATTTCATACCACTTACTGATTCAACCTGAAATGTTCCACAAACATCGGAAGAATTACTACTAGTAGTAATTGTTACAATGGAAACATTTATACCTTTCTTCTTAAATTGTTGAATTTTCAAAGCATTATTATTCTTACCCTCGTTACCATTACCTTCGACACGCCTTTCTGATACAGCCTGCACCTTCTTCATTACGTATTCCAATGAAATTGAATTTTCCGGCTGACCCTCAATTAAAGTTACCAAGGCTGAATATGTTTTCGGTAAAACATTATAGCCACCATGTTTCTGTTATTGTTTTCCTCACCTCGATCCAACAACTGGGCACACATTGCATTCAAGCAAATCAAGTAATGTTGCATATTTATCTTCTTCAGACATACCTACGCATATTAGTTTTTGTCTTTATAAGATAATGCAAACTTGTTCTCAGCTATGGGCAAAAAAGTTTGATTTTTTCACCAACAGTATCAAATCTCCAATTTCAGTTTTTTTTTTTTTGAAACTTTCTTAAACAAATTTCAAAGTTTTTAGGAGATCTCATGTGGAATTGTAGACAGTAAATAAGGTTATTAAACGGTAAAAAATTATTAATCAATATTTCATACAGATTAGAAATACCTGGGATTTCAATTCGGAGGATTTCGGAAAAATTGCATTTATGGAATATGTAAGTATGTATTTACTGTAGTACATTTTAAAGTATTTTCGGGGTATATTAGTTCAGATGATATAAAATAAACAGGGGAAGTTTTATTAAAATCGGATATTCTTAACCCATAAACTGTGGAGTTCAAAGGTCAAATTTTGTAATATTTGGGGTTTTTTAGTGTACCATATCAAAATAATATTTATTAGTGGGCGATATTTATCAAAAATTACTGGAATTTATCGTAAATAGTCCAATATTAAAAAAATATAGTAAAAGAAAGCTAAATTAACCCTTTGAGACACTTGGGAACAATTTAACACCAAAAATACACTATCTATTTAAATAATGATCTATATAATTAGAGTAATAACAAATATAAAACAAAGAAAATATATATTAAGTATAAAAAATTATACTTTAACCCTTTTTGACTATGAAGTTAACTTGATGTGAACATTTTTAAAAGAAACATTTTGTTTTTGAAACTGATAATTTATGTAATTGTTTTTTTACAGCCGATTTTCAATCAAATATGTCTAAAATTTTTGTAATCAAAAAGGGTTAATTCATAAGCTTTTATTCTTAATATATAATTTTTTTGTATTATTTCTGTTCTCTTATAATATATAGGATTATTTAAATTTGTACCATGTATTTAAAAAGGGTTAACTTTACTTTGAAAACTGTTATTTTAAATACAAGACTTCATACTAAGAATTAAAGACATATTTATTAAACATGGCCAACAAATAAATAATATTTCGATATACTGAAAATTCACAAATTTTGCAAAATTTGACCTCTTAACTTCAAATTTTATGGGATAAGTATGTCCGATTTAAAAAAATGGAATATATATTTTATATTATCTGGTCTTAAATACTCTGAAAATACTTTATTTTAAATGTGCAACAGCAAAGAATTAATACGTATTTTCTAAAATTTTACAAGAAAATGCGATTTTTCCGAAATCCGCAGAGTTCAAATAGCAGGTACAGCTAAACTGTAAGAATTATTGATCTTATTTTTTCACCGTTTTATTCACTTATCTGTTGTCCATAAATGAGATTTTCTAAAAATTTTGAAATTAGTTTAACAAATTTTTAAAAAATTGAAATTGGAGATTTGAAACGGCCATTGAAAAAAATCAAACTTTTTTGACAATAGCTGACAACAAATTCGCGTTATCATATACGGACAAAAACTATTATTCGAGTAATTATATATATATTTTAAGTAAAAAAATGTTTTTTTTAGAATATATCTCAAAATTAATTAATTTTTTTTTGTCACATTTAGAATTTTTGAGCTGTGAGACACGTCAATAACCTGGGAAATTTACAATAACTTAAAAAATGTCCAACCAATTTTTGTGTTTTATATCTTTCTAAAATGTTTATTTTGTGCACATTACGATTCCTTTACAATAAAATTCAAAACTTATTACCAGGGAAACCGAAAACATGCTCTAAAATAAGTGTTTGAAGCGCTTTAAATATGCCGTAAAAAACTCAAAATATACTCTTAAAATTTAAAAAATATGCTCTAAAAATAAAATTTTTCATTATTTTTTAACATTGAAAAGCTCAAAAATACAGAAATTGTTATGAAATAGTAAATGTTTAGTGTCATATGTCATCCTACAAGATTTTTTATAATTGATTCATCTCATAGCTTGAAGAACTAGTTAAATAGAATTCCGTTTTACGTTCAGATAACCAATAAATAACATGAAACCATTTGGACCCCAAAAAACATATTTCAAACGACAAAGTTTGACACATTTCTACCAATTGTATTCATAGCTTCTAAACTGACATTTTAATCGGTGTTGTCATAAATTCCAATAATTAGTTTTTTAAACTATAAAAATTGATTGGTCTCATGAAATCAAAAGTAATAGGTTTTATGTCTGACTTAAAATGTAATACTTTATTGAACAAAAAAACTATAACATTGGTTTTCGTGAGAGTAATGCATTTTTTGCAGTTTTTAAGTTCTACAAACGAATTTTTTTTCAAAATTGTAAAATAGGCTGAAAAATTAAAAATAAAAAAATTAAATTTTATTTTTTTTTAAATAAAGTTTGGAAAATGTACAAAAACGAAAAAAAGCGAAAACATCAAAATATGCACTAAAAGAGTAAAATATGCTCTAAAAACTCGAAAATATGCCTTAAATATGCTAAAAAAGTCAAATCTTTCAAAATTATGCTCTTATATGTAAAATATGCAAAAATATGATTCGTCAGAGCTGAAATCGATGCCAAAATTCTTAAATTGGTCTGAAACGTATAAATATCTTATCAATGAGTCCATACGACGCACCACAAAAAACATGCATATTTTGCATTGCATATTTTGGTTTCCCTGCTTGTTACTAATTGGCAAAATTTGAGCAAAAACTGAAAAAATCTGTTTTCCCCCTTTAAATGCACTTGGAAACTTTAGAGCCGTTGTGGCACCTGTTAACGTTCTTCTATCAGCCTAATTTTTTGCATGACAAAGTTTTACAACCCATAAAACAATTACAGAAGGGGGCGGCCTGTCGAATAATTTTTTTTTACTTCGTACAAGGTTGGAGAACTCTAATGTACATATATATGTAAGTGACTAATCCAACTGATAAAACGGTAAGAGAAATTAAAGATTCGTCAGAGCTGAATATAGCACTCAAAATTGTTAATTTATTTAACTTTTATCGATAAGACATAAGTTGTTGAAATTACATTGACATCTCTGTCACGCATAATACAGATGATTTAAATTGAAATTCTTGTTGAATGACATTGACATTGCAAGGTGCGTGAGCTTCCAGTGTCCTTTAAAATATATTGAGTAGTTTTTGGAAGACATTAAATACGAGTTTTGTATAGAATGGTTATAAAATAAATTTAACATTTTTTCCTGAATAATCATCTATTGAGAATTCTTTCCAATTATATAAAAACCACCAAGCTTGTGAGTATGTTTGTTTTGTCAATAAGGAATTTTCTATTTCAAAATCTTTTCCTTCATTTTTGTTTGTTTGTTTGTTGCATTTAATCCCCAAACAATTGCATTGGTATTTTTTTTCTGTCATTCTCATTGTGTACTTATCACACACCAAATGTTCATATCACTTGACCTGTTTGTTGCTCTTCTTGCTCCTGCACATAAACTCTTGTCCTGTTTATTGTACACCAGTGTAATGTTCCTTGAATGGTTTTTTATTTGTTTTGCTTTTATACACCACTACTACTACTAACTCATACATTTTATTGTCTTTCTTCGTTCTTGTCGCTCGTTCTTTTTAGAGTTTTTTCTGGATTTCTTTTTTTCTATTGTTCGTTTGTCATCCTTTTTTTTAAATTACACATTTTCAATTGTATCCTTTTGACATTATTCAGAAATAAACTGAAACTATTGTATAGAAATACTAAACCCTCAAGTAAAGCGTTGTGAAAGAGTAAATTCTAAGAAAATATAGCTTACATCTTTGAAGGAAATGAAGCAAACTCATTTACAAAATGCCACAGAACACTTGTAATAAACTAAATTTAAAATTTATATGACATAAACCCAATAGTTTTATAAGAAGAAAATGTGACCCTTTTACTATGTGGTTTTTATCGAAGTAAAATTTGGTTCAATGGACTTTGCCAAATGTGACTCGTTTATGTTAAAATAATCCATAAATGACAATCGAAATGTCTTAGTTGTAGCCAACATCCCGAACTAAATATAGAAGTTGTTCAGTTCAGTGTTTGTATTTAAAGTTCAAGGGAACCTATCGTTAGAATAGCAACTTCGCATAATTTCTAAATTACAATTAAAATTACTCCAAACTGTGATCTAACAATCTTCACAAAAATTGCCTTAAGTTCGAGTTGAAAACTAATAAAATATTTTATTTTAAGTTAAACTATTCTTAGCTTCTATTATGTCCAATGTCCAAGAGTAACAAAAAAAAATGGAATTTCATTGTTATATTCGAGTATTGTGTAAAAAGGTAAACTGTAAAACAGCAGAAAATGTGGCACTATTGTTAATATTCCTTAGAGTATATTTTTAACTTCTTTGCCAAGTTATTCTAAAAATAATATAAAAAACTTTAAAGAAATTAACAAATTTCAAAACAATTTTTAAGGTAAAAGTTTCAATTGCTCACATTTATTTATCTGAAGTTTTACGAACAACCAAAGTTTAAACTTTTATCCTGATCGATTTAGAGATCAGTTAAACAATTTATTCAAAATAAAACAATTATGTTAGTATTGTCCTACACCTTTCATCCGTGCGTAATACCAAGAAATATTCATCTGAGACTCAACAAATTAAAAGTAATCACAGAACAAGTAGAAAAGTATATTCACCATGAGTATATTTATACCCTACACCACTTTAGTGGGGAGGGTATATTGGGTTTGTGCTGATGTTTGTAACATAAAAAAATATTTGTCCTATACCCACCTTAAAGTATACCAATCGGATTAGAATCATTTTCTGAAATTTGGCACACAGGACGAAGCCTATTGAAAATGGTTAAAATCGGTCCATTATTTCGACTAGCCCCATACAACCGTACCCCCAATATGGGGCCTTTTAGCTTATAATTAATTTAAATGATCTATTATGTTAACAAAAGTCGACAAAACTTAGTTTTATAGAACTTTAAATGACACTACCGATTTTTGTAATGATCGGGCTTCATTTGACCCTATCCTCCATACAAACTCCCCTTCAGAAAATGACTTAAAGGTCAAAATTCACTTACAAACACTAATAACACTTTCAAATTCTACATAAATAATATTGAAGAAGACTTAACTCCCCCTACCAACATTTTTAAGGATAGGGCCGTATTTTGACTCCCCTTTGAGACCTCTTAAAAGATCTCTTTTTTGCCAAAAAAATGTAAAAATATTCCGAAATAAAGTTAAAAAAAAACAAATAATCCCCATTTTTAACATACATACTGGCTGGTGTATGGTATCATATGGTCGGCTACGCCCGACTATACATTCATACTTGTTTTAAAATCTTTATTTTTCATAAAGAAACTTTTATGTTAAATTTTACCTTAATTCCAAAGTTTTCAAGCAATTTAATGACAAAAAACATAATTTTCTAAATGAGGCTTTATATAGAAATATAAGACAAACATGGGCCGATCCTCATTAAATTTTAGAAAAGGATATCTTTTTAAAAAAACATTTAGTTTTGTTAAGTTTCATTGTATGGGGACTAGGGTCAAGAGCCGATCATTACGAAAAGCTGCAGTGTCATTTATTCTTATATAAATCTTATTTGACGTAATTATGGCACAAAAAGCCCAAATCGGGAGATACGGTTGTATGGGGGCTAGGTGAAATAATGGACCAATTTCAAAAATTTTCTATAGGCATTGTATCTATATCAAAAACCATGCATGGTCTAAATTTCGTCAAATTATCTTGAAAATTGCGGCCTGTACCTTGCGCACAAGGTTTACGTGGACAGCCAGCCAGTCGGACAGACGGACGGACATGTATTAATCGACTCAAAAAATGATTCTGAATCGATTGGTATACTTTAAGGTGTGTTACAAACAATAGCATAAACGTATAATACCCCCTATAGTGGTGTAGGGTACACAAAAATACATTTAGGAAGAGAAATATAAGTGATCAGAGTTTTCGCTGGATTTTGTTCTCTTATATTTTCTAAGAAAAATGGACTTTTCACAGATTTGACTTGTTTTTTGTCATATCTGTTATACAAAATAACTGAAAAAAATTTTTTTACTCATTTACTACATTTTTGTACCCAGCGTTGCCCGGTGTTTCATAACATTATATCATTTCATCCAAATTTTAAGGAAATTGATGAAGAAATTCCTTATATTTTTTTGTCAACAATATTTAATGGAATATATTTTAGTTATATTTAAGTAATAAAAATAATTGGTATTTATGACCAAAAGTACTAATTTTCAGCCTTTTAAAATTAGTATCGAAGCACAAAAGTAGTTTTTCAACCTTTTGTCCCATTTTGGTCAAACTTTCGCAACTGGACTATGCTAATGCTATGCTAATTTTTTTTAAAGAAAATTTACTTGAAAATTTATTAAAAACAAAACAAAATCACAATAACAAACTATATTTTGTTATTTCCGACAATAAGAGATGATCCAGCTATACATTCCTGTTCAAAATCAGGACAACTAGGCGGCATGACTGGTTCTTCCCATCTCCAGACGGTATATGGCACACAGGATTTTATACTAGCCTGAAAGCCATATTGATTTGGACAACGTTCCGAAATAGCTTGATTATTTATGGCATAACAATGCCAATAACGTGATGAGTCGAAAAAATTTGGAAATGTCAAACCAACTTCACCAAGAGTCTTACATCCAGGTCTGCCATTAAAACTGGTGTTTTCAATGTCAGCATTGGCAAATGCCAAAAAGATGACTATAATTACTGTATAATAGAAAAAATATTAAAGCAATTTTTTTTATTTCAAATTTCCATAGAACTTACCTAAGTTTTTCATGATATTTGACGAGTGTACTGAATCTGATCAAGTTACAAAACTTATATGATGATTTTAATCATTCGTTTGATTGATTTATATACAATTTTATTCTTGCTGCGCTTCTTCAGCCATTTATATCAGTTGTTGATAAACGATAATCGATTTTTTTATCTATTTACTATCTTTAAAAAGTTAATCATGAACTTGAAAAATGTTAAAGAACTTTTATACATTTTCTTAGTTTTTATTTTTCTTACAATGTTATCTCCATCAATATCTTTTATGTAAAATATCGTAAATACGTACATACTTGCAATTGCTTAAGGAATTTTTATATCTTCACAAAACCTTAAATGGCCAATTTGTTGATAAGGGAATTCTGTTCTTTTTCTCTACTGATGGCTGCACTTGAATTCTGTTGCAATTCGAAGTTAATCAATTTGTATTGATTGTTAATATTTTACTCTACTTTAGGTTTATAGGGTTCCTTGATGGTTATTTTCTTGGTAAAATTATTTACTTCAATATATACTTAGCAACAACGAGCATATGTCGATCGGTACAGATCGATAATTGAGTAAAAAGATTCCAGAATGTTGGGTTTTTTTCAAAGTATGTACTTACTTATGTAGAAGTGATGTGAATCTTTAGAATTTTTTATAACCTTAATTTAGAAAATATAATCTTTACTTATGACCCACTATAGAGTATATTCAATTCTTTTTATTCGATTCATTTATTTTTGTTCTCCTATCTTAAGCATTTATAAAGTGGTATTTCCAATCAACAATAAAGAAAAAAAATATATAAAAAACCTAAAGAGAAATCAACAAAATGCTAACAAATTGGTTGCAACTTCAATTTGTTCTGTGTTTAACGAAGGAATGAGTGTGTAATCAAAAAAACTGTTTAAAGAAGATACCGGAAGTAAATTATCAGTGTAGAATCTACTTAATGTTTGTTTCCTTCGTATTTCTTTATTTGTCTTTATCAAGGTCAAAGGTGTAATTTAAAGGGGAATTTTTAGTATTATTTTATCAGACATCTTAAATTCAATATATGTACAATGTATATTGTACATACTAAAGTAAATATTTAAAAATACTAAAAACTTATATATGATTTTCAACAAGTTTTTTTTTAATATTTGTTCATCATCTAGATAATCTTAAAATCAATGTTGAGATAATAGAAATAAAAAAATTTATTTAATAGGAATTGTGTAAAAAAGGTATGGAAAATGTTGAACATTTTTTTTCCATGAAAGCAGGAAGAAGTAAATAATGACTTTAATATCAAATGTTCTCAACTTAACTAAGGAGTGAGATCGAAAAATTCTTAACATACATATATGTTTATAAAAAAGAAACCACTAAACTTACAGCTTTATTGTTTTTTTATTTGATTCAAATTATTATTACAATTTACAAAAAAAAAAAATTTATAGTTTTAATCACTAGTGATGAAATTATGAACCCTTTTCGGAAACCCTTCCATTAACGTTTTTATAGCGCTTTCTGTCACTTTGCTCGAACATGTAGTCCATCTCCGTTTAAAATCTACCACGCTTTTGGACACCTTTTTTGTACTCTTCAATTCTCTTTTAATAAGAGCCCAATATCTCTCCACTGGCCTTAGCTCCGGGCAGTTTGGAGGATTTGCCTCTCTTGGTACAAATACCACATTATTGTTCTTGTACCACTCAAGGGCTTGTTTACCATAGTGACAGGATGCCAAGTCAGGCCAAAAATAAGTGGACACATTATGAAGTCTTATGAATGGAAGCAGCCTTTTTTGTAAACATTCCTTGATGTAAATTTCGATATTTATAGAGCCCGTTGTAACAAATGATTGGCTTCTTTTGCCGCAACTGCATATTGCTTGCCATACCAAGAACTTTCTGGAAATTTTGTCTGCTTTTGGGTCCTAAACTTTTCTTCAACATTCCCTCGAGCATCAGAAACATAAAACTTTTGACCTGGAAGTTGCGAAAAATCTGCCAGAACATACGTTTCGTCATCCATTATGCAGGAAGAATATTTTTTTTATAAAACTTGACTTCAATTTCCGTGCTCTGTTTTTGGCCTCTAAATTTTTAGCAGCGTTCCTGTCAGGAACTTTTTGAGCCTTGTATGTTTTTAAACCTGCATTAGCTTTAACTTTTCGTACCAAATAGTCCGAGCACTGAGCTAACCGAGCTGCTTTCCTACCGGATGTGTTGGGAGCTCTTTTGAAAATGCGTTCTATTTTTTGGCTTTAGAAACATCATGTGGACCATTCCTTCTACCTGAACCAGGTTTTCTATCAACTGACAAGTTCTCCCGGTACTGTTTAATAACATTGGAAACAGTTTGACGGCAGACCTTTGTATGCTTGGCCAACTTTTTGTAAGACCAAGTTGGGTTTAGTTGAAAATATTTAATAATTTCAGTACGCACTTTTTTCTGGTCACTCATTTTAATCAGATTAACAAAAAAATTAATATAATTGACATTACACATAATAACTGACATGTTTTTCAAAGGTAACTTGATCAAAAATCAAATAATACTTTGGTTGAAAAATGTAATGAAAAACGTTTGTTAAGAATTTTTCGATCTCACTCCTTATTCTAGTTTAGTGTGTAATCAATTTGAATTCTAGTTCAGTTCTAGTTCAGTTCTACACAATTTTCAACAGTAATTCAGAAAAATTCGATTGTAAATGAGATTTTTCATTTGAAATTTAGAAAATTCTAATTCAAAATCGAATTTACATTTTCATTTATCATTTAGAAAATATCAATTGAAATTGAGATATCAGAAAAGAACAGTTTAAAATGAGATTTTTTATTTGAAATTCGGAATACAACAATTGAATTTGAAATTCAAAAAAATTAAATTAAAGATGAGATTTTTTATTTGAAATTTAGAAAAAGTCAATTAAAAATAAAATTTCTCATATAAAATCCAGAAAATTATATTCAATTGGAATTTTATGAATTTCAAATGAAAAATCTCATTTTCAACCGTTGTATTCCGAATTTCAAATAAAAAAATCTTATTTTCAATTGATATTTTTTCTAGTTCTAGTTCAGTTCTAGTTCAGTTCTAGTTCTAGTTCAGTTCTAGTTCAGTTCTAGTTCAGTTCTAGTTCTAGTTCAGTTCTAGTTCAGTTCTAGTTCAGTTCTAGTTCAGTTCTAGTTCAGTTCTAGTTCAGTTCTAGTTCAGTTCTAGTTCAGTTCTAGTTCAGTTCTAGTTCAGTTCTAGTTCAGTTCTAGTTCAGTTCTAGTTCAGTTCTAGTTCAGTTCTAGTTCAGTTCTAGTTCAGTTCTAGTTCAGTTCTAGTTCAGTTCTAGTTCAGTTCTAGTTCAGTTCTAGTTCAGTTCTAGTTCAGTTCTAGTTCAGTTCTAGTTCAGTTCTAGTTCAGTTCTAGTTCAGTTCTAGTTCAGTTCTAGTTCAGTTCTAGTTCAGTTCTAGCTCAGTTCTAGCTCAGTTCTAGCTCAGTTCTAGTTCAGTTCTAGTTCAGTTCTAGCTCAGTTCTAGTTCAGTTCTAGTTCAGTTCTAGTTCAGTTCTAGTTCAGTTCTAGTTCAGTTCTAGTTCAGTTCTAGTTCAGTTCTAGTTCAGTTCTAGTTCAGTTCTAGTTCAGTTCTAGTTCAGTTCTAGTTCAGTTCTAGTTCAGTTCTAGTTCAGTTCTAGTTCAGTTCTAGTTCAGTTCTAGTTCAGTTCTAGTTCAGTTCTAGTTCAGTTCTAGTTCAGTTCTAGTTCAGTTCTAGTTCAGTTCTAGTTCAGTTCTAGTTCAGTTCTAGTTCAGTTCTAGTTCAGTTCTAGTTCAGTTCTAGTTCAGTTCTAGTTCAGTTCTAGTTCAGTTCTAGTTCAGTTCTAGTTCAGTTCTAGTTCAGTTCTAGTTCAGTTCTAGTTCAGTTCTAGTTCAGTTCTAGTTCAGTTCTAGTTCAGTTCTAGTTCAGTTCTAGTTCAGTTCTAGTTCAGTTCTAGTTCAGTTCTAGTTCAGTTCTAGTTCAGTTCTAGTTCAGTTCTAGTTCAGTTCTAGTTCTAGTTCAGTTCTAGTTCTATACCATTCAGAAGAAATAACCAAACCAACACCAAGTAAAGCAACAAATGATTTCATTATAGGAATGTTGATTCTGACTGGCATAGAAATTCATAATTTGCATGATATTTAAAGAAAATCTGTTGTAGGCAATCTGTGGTTCTTAATATTATATTATAATATTACTTGCATGTCGTAGGTCGTTATAGACTTGACAGGTGTTCTGATAAGATTATTTTTACAATTATTTATTATTTATAATATCTATGTTTTTTTACTTTCATAAATCTTTAAAATTTTAAATTATGTATACTTAACTTACTCACTCCCTTGTAACCCATAGCTTATATTATTTTTGTTTAGAAATCCAAATGAATTTGCCCCTTTTTTCCTGGAATTGAAATTCTAATCTTTAGTATTGCAGTTGTTTACATGGAAACTTTTCAATGTAAATATTTTTCTTTACATTTTTCTAAATATTGTAAAATTTTACTATGTATGTAGTACTTTTCTTTTTGTTAAATTTAATTTATTTTACAATTTATTTGTTTATTTATTTAGTTGCTTTGAGTAGATGATTTTCTTTAAGAAATAAACAAGTTGTTTTTATTTTTGGTTGAAATTTATTCGTAAAATAGCTTTAAGAAGGTTAAAGATGGTGGAAATAATGTATTAATTTTATAATATTATAGAAGTTTACCAATAGGATCGAAATGTCTTTTTAGTTAATTTAATTACATCCGTCATTGAAAATTACTTTAATTTTTTTTGGATGTATTTTTCCCCTCAAAATTTTAACACAAATTTTAGTATCTAACTGAAATTATCAGAGAAATTAATTATTTGTATTATGTTTAAATACCGTTTATTCAGAAAGTATTTTTAAGCAAAACAAATTATAAATTCTTGATTGACATGGTCGACTTAAAGATACCCTAGACAACCGTCTTATGAGAATCTAAAATTCAATCATAAATTGCTAAGTAGAGGCAAAATCTTTAAAGCGCTACATATGAATAAACGACCGATCAGTAATTAACTATGTTGCTTAAGCGTGTTCACATTCGCTTAGTAACACCTGTGAAGCAACATTGAAAAATTTTTAACAGTTTTAAAATCATCTAATTTTTGTATATTTCTAATTGTATACGCGAAGAATCATAACATGTGTAAGCTGTAGCAACTGCTCTCTGCCTTACAAATCTGCTTTTAAGGAAGCAAAATTTTTTGCTCTGCTGAAAAGAGCTGCTTGAACATTTCCTACCCAAAGGAAACGTTGCTTTCCAAACTTTAATTATGTCCACTCAACAGTTTCTTCTAGATATCGCAGGTTAAGTTATTGCAACTTTATCATCATTCAGTTGGAGGCTTCACCAATGTCTTCTGTAAGAAATGACATTCATAAGGACATGAAAAAGTTGTAGGTTTGTAGTTGTGGTCCTCATGATACCAACCATCAGTTAACCATAGTTCATATTTTGTAATACATTTTTGGACTTGAAGCTGAAGAACCTATTGTAAAATGGTTATAAGGTGTGTTTCAGAATTATAAGAACACTTTTTATTATAATATTTTTCTTTAAAATATTTAATAAATTTTATAAATTATTTTGGAAACATGATCATCTTTGAACGTGCTTTTCATCGATGTGCAATTTATCTCCATTTCTTTCGTAATTTCTAATATTTTTCAAATAACAAGTTTGTCTGTGTTTCAAAATTATAAATATATAATCTTTTTTAATTATTTTTAATTACTTATTTCTAAAATTGTCCTCCACACTGTTATTTTAGGCACTGAAACGCCAATATGAGCTTTTATATTTATTAAACTCAAAGTTGAATTGTTCTTTTTGCGTATATTATGGGGTATTGGGTATTTCTCGCTGGGAAAGAGTTTTTTGACATGCTGATCACTTGGTTTGTGCTTAATTATCACGATAAATAAAAAAGAAAATAACAACATTCTCAATCCTATCCAATTTCTGAGCAATTTGCCTAAATTTCAAAAGTTGGTCTTTTATGGCCGAAATTTTACCTTTTGCAGGGTCAGAATGAAAAAAAATCTACATGGTACATCAAAGACATAATTTTTTTCTTTATTTTAGGACCAATTATATCCAAGTTTTTTGACCTACTAAGTTGCATAATTGGTTTTTATTGATTTGGTTTTATAATTATGCAACATTAAAATAACGGAAAACTTCCAGAAATGCAACAACAATAATCTCAAAATTATTTTTTTGTATATGTTTAAATAGTAAATGCAAAAATGTATTATTTGTACAATTTTTTTGTAGATCCATTCAATACTTGAAGAGAAATTTGAAAAATATATTTGTTCTTATAATTTTGAAACACACCTTATAGAGACATTGGTTTTTTGGGTGCTTAATATCATCACAAACCACTACCTTATGTCCAATAGTAGCGCCTTTTATGTTAATATTATTATCTTTTCCAAAACAATAGATAATACTAACTGTAAACTTTTGCGTAAATATTGTTAATTCCAATATCAAATGAAGCCTACAAAACCGTATAAAAGCGCTATAGGAATTAATCTAAATTCAGTTATATTTAATATTTAAATAATATCACAAAATTACCTACAACAATCTAAAAACAATATGAAATTCATAATCCTGTTTATTATAATATCAGCAATTATTGCATGCTGTCAAGTTCGGGCTCAGGGTAATCCTCTATATACAGGACAACCTGGTTGTTTAACAGAAGAAGAATTGACTGTTGCTCTGTATCCACATTTTCGCAATAAACGTGCTTATTGGAAGTGTTCGGTGTTGGGTCAAGCAGCTGCTTTGGAATTCTGTCCAATTGCTGAAGGTTTTTTGGCAGTCGAAAGAACTTGTGTGCCATGGATCAACTGGTATTGGACACCAACTGTAGCACCTCCAAGTTCACCAATACAACCAAATGAAGAACTACCTTCCCAATAATTTACTTTTAATTATAAATTAGTGAAATATCTTAATTGCTTGCAGAACATTTTAGATATTGTTTTAAATTAGAGAGAATTGGTTTAGTATTGCTTTTATTAAATAAATGCACCTGTTCCTTTGGAAAAAAAAACCTAAATAAATCTCATAATTTTTTACTTTTACACAAAAAAGCTATTAAAAATTGAACCAGATAAAATTTATGGCCTTTTTAAAAAAAATTCTTTAAAGGATGCTAACATAAAACAAAAATCGTCCTCAGCATCATCCACCCACATAATAATATTACAATGCACTTGTGTAAAAAGTTAAAAGTACCAGTATGTATAATATGTTGCAAAATATATGCCTGTGTGGTTCGAATAATAATGATATTTTTAAGTATGTCTTCCACATTTTGTTTCTGGGCATATTGCACATGACACAGTGGGGTAGAATCATATATAGTTTGGAAATTTATCAGGCATTTACAAGTCTGAGCGGGATGAAATTGAGCGTATCATAGAAAATTGAAATTGTTTGAGAGACTGTGGGTACTTGTAGTAGACCCTTCGACTTGTCCAAATTTTAAACTTTTGCTTTCTTGTGCTACTTATTTAGAATTTAATTGTAGGGGTGAAAAAATATTTCAAACTTAATAATGTTTTGATAAAAAAAACAAGTTTTACAAGCTCAACAAATACCCAGTAAACCACTTACTTTTCAATGTCTATTACTTACTTTCTGCTTTACTTTTAAGTACTCATATAATGATTTATATTTAAATGGATTAGTATGTATTTTATTTTGAGTTTTACCATATTATTTGCACAATTTATTAAATTGCACGTTATCAAATGCTGTTAACACGCATAGAAAGAAAATAAAGTCTCTGTGAAAATCATTAGTTATTGGACGCACAGTGAACAAAAAGGAAAGGTTCGCATTCAGTTTGAGCAATTTTAGTTTTTTTTAATAAAATAACCTTTTTACTTCTTATTTGTAAGTACTTATTTAAGTATTGACTTGTTAACGAGTGTGGTAAGAACGTGCCTCCAATATCATTAAATTTGTTAAAATAATTAATAAGTGCTGAAAAGTGTAATTTTTAGCTTTTTAACTCATTTCTTTCTAGATGAAGATATAAAAATGTTTTCAAAATATAAACCCCAAAACTTTTTGGCTACGACCTTGCTAAATTTTATCCCACTTAAAAATCAGTTAAAAAATACTGGATTTACTGCTTAATAGTATTAATTCTGCCCCTGGTTATAGTTCTGTTAATTATTTGAATAAAATATTATTTATTCCTCGATTATTCGGTTTTTTTTAATACCACAGTCAATTCATATGTAAATTAGTTTCAACGTCCCAGTGCTCTTGAAACTTAATGCTAAATCAACTTATACCCAATCTTCCATCTTTTTCACTTGCCTTCCTTCCGTGTTAACTCTCGTCTTCCTGATATATATTTATACTAAATATGTATGTATATTTATTATGTATGTAAGTGTATTTTCTTGTGTCACCTATTTTTTTGGGTTGTTTGTATTGTTGCTCTTCTTGGCCAACTAAATTGGGGTTTTTTGTTTGGTACTATAGTAAACAACATATTTTGAATATAATTCAAGTTTGTGGTATAAAAAAATGCTTGCATACATTGTTGGGTAGAAAGGCAACTACACAATCTACCCAACTAAAGCAACAACAATATCAGAAAACTTTTGTGAAACCTAAGTAAAGCCTCAAATTATACCACAGTCTCTAGTATAAGTAATAAGTATTCCTAGTTGGAAATTAAGTATAAACGAAGAATTAGTTGAACTAATTAAATATATTTCAAAAAATCGAATATGCTGTACTAGACCCATTTAAATTTTGTTCATGGCTGAAACGATCTTTCCAAACAGTTTTGATCAACAGATAATATTTGTCTAAATTGTTTTTCAAATTTTCTACTGGTTTTGTGTTTATATGTATGCATGTGTTTTATATGTGCATATGTATGTGTATTAGGGTTTCACCGTTAATATGGTGAATAAAAAGTAAGTTTGTCAATTATTCGTGTTTAAAATTATTCGAATAAAAATTTACAATATTTTTTTATTCGAGTAGTCGACTAAATTTTAAAAAATTATTCGATTATTTGAACGAATAATGAATAAAATTTTATATTCTATAATTTTAAAAAAAAATATAAATAAAACTTGTCAAACACCTAAAAAATCTTAAGATACGTGTAAAAAAATGTGGGGGATGTATTGTATTTGTCATTACTTTTGTAACACATCGAAATATATGTTGCTTATTAGATTGTAAAACAATCTAGCCGTCTCTCCGCCGATAGGACGAGCTAGAGAGCTATAATGCAGATAACAGGCCTTTACAAGCGCAAATGGTAATGAAATTCGAAATATACTATTTTTTAAGAAACCAAAATGTTTTTATACCCTACACCACTATAGTGGGGAGGGTATTATACGTTTGTGCTGATGTTTGTAACACACAAAAATATTGGTCCAATGCCCACCTTAAAGTATACCGATCCCTTCATTTTTTGAGTCGATTAAGACATGTCCGTCCGTCTGTCCGGCTGGCTGGCTGTCCATATAAACCTTGTGCGCAAGGTACAGGCAGGTAATTTGATGAAATTTGGAAATTTGTTGTTTTTTTGGAAAAAATTCAAAACAAGATTCATCAATTATTCCTACATGAGATTCTTAAAATGCTGCTTCTCAGGACACTCTAATGTACATATGTAAATGTATTTACATTCATGTAGTAGTTAAATAATTTTATGTACATTGTATGTGTATATTTATGTGCTTTATTATGTCTGAGTATCTAATTTTGTTGTTGCTGATATTGTTTGCCACATGATAAAATGTTTAATGAAAAACTACTTTGTAAGATTTTTGCTTACACATCCTTTCGTGATGTTTCATTAAACTCAAAATAAACTGTAAAACCACCAAAAATAAGAAGCTCTAAAACCAAGAGTAACAAAAATATATACATATATAGTTATATAAGCCTACTTAGGGGAGAAACTTAAAACTATATATCAAGTAAAATAACTGTTTGGTAAACTTGACTAACATGCTACTGACGAAATGCAAATATAACCCAGCAAAAAATTAAAAAAGAAGTCGTCATTATATTCTGTTATCGCTCTTATTCACATTTCTTTAAACGTTTGCTAAATGTTTATGAATAAGACAGTGTATACAAATTTTAAAAAAATTAACCCTTTATTCACAAAACAAAATTTTATTTAATAAAAGGTATATAAAACAATTTCGAATACGGAGTTTGATTAATTATTCGTTTATAAAATAGAATTTTGTTTGTGTTGAACTGTTTAATAATATTATTAAATATCATTTACAGAGAAGTTAAAACTAGAGTTTTCTTTAGTTTTTGCTTTGCTGGGTAATAAACTGATTGCATATAAAAATTAAAAAAAGAAAAACTTTATCTCACCTGCTACTTGCTAATAAAAGACCAAAAATAGGGCGATTAAACATAAATAAACATAATGAATATAATATGTATGCAGAATCAAAGGACTTGCCGTTTATAAAGGAAGTGTTTTTTTAACAACATTTTCCCCTTGCCAACTTTAATTTAATCAAATGTATGCATGTCATACACAACCGCAATGCAGTGTTGCTGTAGGGTATAAAAATGTTTAATAATTTTGTTGCCAGAAAAAATTGAAACACTAAATAACAAAGGCTAGTTAATACAATGAAAATTCCTTTAAGCAGTGTTTTGAATTAATTAGTATTATATGTATGTATATATGTATATATATACATAAACATATTTTTTGAAAGTTTATTGTTTTATTTTATCTGTTTGTAATTTTTCTAGCCTAAATAGATATATGTACGTATATTTATGTATATGTGTTTTATATTTTGGCAAACATAAACTTTATTTTATTATTGCTCTTTAACATAATAAATATAAAAAGTCACTATTTAATTTAAATTTGTTGTAGTGCAATTTAGTAATTTTTAATGTTTAAAGTATACTATAATAATGAATTAATGTTGAATTTTATTATCATATATCGATATCAACATCAGGATAGTATTTGGAAGAAGGCTTTTGATAAGTAAAGGGTACTTCACACGATCACACTTTACGTACGACAAGTCTAATGAAAAAGTAAAATGAAATTATATTCGTATGAAAAAAAGAGAATAAAAGTCGTTTGATTTATATTTTTCGTGTTTACACGATTGGTATTAAACAATAAAAAAGTTAGATGGAAATAGCTATTTCACTTTTTTATATGTGTTAACATAAAAACACATCCCTGATCTAATGCGACCTGCTTGTTTTTTGAATCATTTCAAAAAATGAAGAGAGCCATACGACTGTCAAATTTTCCATCTGTATTCTCTCTATGTATAATGATTTCTTTACATATTGCGTTAAGACGATCCCATCCGTACTCTTCTACACTTGTGTGATCGTATAGAGCCGGCTTTAGTAAAGTAACTTATAGATCGGGTTATTCCGACTTAAAAAATATAAAATTTTAAAAACAAATAATTTTGTTCAATTTTATAACCCTAAACTGTTTTCTAAAATGGTTTATATGGGTTATATAGCCAATTATGGACTGATCGTCATGGAATTTGGTAGAGAGATTACGATTATTTGTTTCAAATTTTAAAGTATTTTTTTGCAGAAAATTTTTTATGTTATCTAAGATAATTTTCTTAAATGGAGTCTATGGTCAGTTATATACCGACCATAAATGGGGACTTGATTCAATTAAATATCAAGTTCGATCAGAAGGTTTTATCACTGGAATTTTAAAACGAGTAATGAACGTTAAAGTCATATTCCTATGGTGGTAGGGTTAAGTATGGCCCGATCCTCATAAAATTTGGTAGATATATTTCTGTTAGTACAAAACTTGTTTATGTCAGTTATGACTGTTTAAACTATGAAAGAAAGGTTATATAGGGGCAAAGATAAATATGGCTCTATCTGTATAAGCGATTTACGATGACATTAAACTAATTTACATAGAATTTACATAGAATTTTATGTACAAGGTTTACATTACACAGACAGATGGACAGGTAGACTGTCCATAGACATAGCTTAATCGACTTAGAAAGTAATTCTGAATTTTTATACATTAATGTGAATGAAGGGCCAATATTTGTGGATGTTATAACATAATCCCCTCTAGAGGTTTATGTTAAAACCCACTAAGGTTTTAAGACGTAGTTACAATCTAAGTTTCTTATGTACGCTCAAGTCATTTTCGAATTATCAGACATCAGTTATATCGATCTTACGAAGGTGAAAAATTAGGAAAATGTTTCAACAAAATGTTTTGCTGGGTGAAATTTAAATATTAAAATTAATACTTGTTAACAGATTTGTTTAGATTTCTTCTTGGTTTTATAATCCGAGAAAAAATGTAAAAGTACAAAGTGTAAAAAGTTTTTTATATCAAATGCGAAACAACGGTATTTTAAAAGATTTTTTATATTATTTTAAAATTTTCCCCAAAATGAATTTTATAACTTTCTAACACAGTAATTTTTTTTATCAATAAATTTCAATTACAAAAGATATTTCGAATAAAGCTTTAATATCCCTGTAAAGTAATTTTAAGTTTTGGTAATTGGTATTGGAGGTAATGTAGTTATTTCTTACATTACCTGGTAAGGAATGGTCTTTATCAATAACAGTAATTAATGTCTAATAAGGAATTATTTAAGGGCACTTCACACGATCACACTTTACGTACATAAAGTCTAATGAAAAAGTCTAACAAAAAAGAGAATAAAAGTAGTATGATTTATATTTTTTGTGTTTACACGATTGGTATAAAACAATAAAAAAGTAAGATGGAAACAGCAGTTTCACTTTTTTGGAGATTCAGTTAAGTTTAGTTAGTTCAGTTATCGACCGATTCCTATAAAATTAAAAAAAACATTTTAGTTCTGAGGGGAGCCTTATATGGGGGCTTATATGGCTGTAACAACTGTTTCAACTATCTAACTCATACCGTGTGGAGTCTATCATGTAAAATAACAATAATTTTGACACCTGTTTCGAAAAAAAACATTAAAATTATTTAGTGGAGCAAAAATATACTCAAAAAAGTTTTTAAATTATTTTCACGTAATCAGCTTAAAATTAGGCAATTTTTGAGGTCCATAAAAAAAATTATATTAATCGATGGTAAGGAACTGAGACCAAATTAATTGAGAGGTAATGATACATGCTAGCTACTCCATTTGGTGAGATAAATTTGTTCTTTTTTAAATTGTTTTTCTGTTTTAATATATTTTTCGGTATTACCATTTTAGCAGACACTAAAATTGTAAGAACTAATACTTCTCACTACAATGTGTAATCCAGTTTGGCATTTTAAATCTTTTTAATACTCACATACATATAATTCTTCCTTTTTCTCTATTATATATCTAGAGACTTTATTAGTTTTATTTTGTTATTGTTGGTTGCTGTTGTTGCTTTCTTTACTGTTATTATTGTACTTTATATTCTTTTATCCCTGGACTCAACGTATTAGAGCCAGAAGGTAAATATTGGTTATACTCACAGGACGAAATTAAATTGATGTGATATGAGAGTATATATGGTAATTTTTTCTAGTTTTATTTTTTGTATTTATTGTTGTTGTTTCTTTTTTTCTTAATTTTTTGTTGAAAAGGACATGAGATAAAATAATAAGGATGATCATTTAAAGAACTTAGAGTCATTAATTCTTAAGTTAGCTTTTAGAGAAATTTATTTAATTTAAAATTATTACCTTACCTACCATAAAACAGATTTGTACTATATGGAATAGTTTTAAGACTTAATATTAAGTATTACAAACTTATGGACAAAAAGTTGAAACTATATGTACATAATATACCACATTTATTTATTTATACATAAACTTCCTTCCTTTCTCCTTAATAAATAACATTATTTAATATTACTGTTCTATAAAATATTTTTCATATTATAATAAATAAATGACTTTTAGTAGACAAATTACTATTCACATTTCACTTCATACAAATATCAAGTTCTTTTCATAATAAATTTCAATTGATTCCAAAGTTCATTTTAAATTTAATTTACAAAATTCATATTCTTCTAGTTGTAAAATCTTGAAAACATACAATTTTATTAAATTATTTTCATCCTAATCATTATTGATTCACAAAGTAAAGAAAAACTTTCATTTTGTTTAGATTATTTAACGAAATTAACAGTAACAGATGTAAAGAGCAGTAACATGTGCCTTTTAAGTTTTTGTTCTTTTTTTCCTCTCTTCTTTTTAACAAAATAATTTTGAATGTTTAATAAACATTTTATGTTACTTAAATTTTGGGAAAATGAAAAATTTTGAATAATTTATGATATACCAAATGTTACCGCAACAAGATGAAATATTTGTTGATGATGATGCCGTTGTTAATACTTCTTGTAAATTTTGTTGTCGTGTTGTGTTATTCATGTAAATATGTATGTACATAATGCTGCCACTTATTTCACGTGCTATATAAATACATACTATGGTTTGACTTTTTAAGGTAAAGAGAATTGAAATCAGTATACACTAGGGTGTTTCGTGGATTGCTTTTTCTATGAACCCCTCTATCAATGTAATAAATACGAGAAAGATTAAAAAACCGCAGTTTTCTTTCAGAAATAGAGAATCCTGATATATTTAAAAAAAATACTGCAATCTTTGTGTAATGTGTTAAAGTATCCTTTATCAAATATTTTATTGAGTACTATATTTTAGTCATTTTTGAATTTTGACAATGTTATTACACAATCCGACACTCAAAATTAGACACGAACCGGATGATGTACGTCTGAAAATATAAACTTAATGAAGAAAACTGCTTTGTTAGTTTTTCATTTCGTGATGCTGTGTCCTTTTTAAAGGACTTAAAATTTTTAAGAAGTACATTTCTCAAAAAATATTTTAAAATACTTCTACTGAACAAACAATGTCAAATTTGATGCCGAGCTAACAAAAAGTGTTGTAATATATTTTGTGTTATTTTTAGTTTATTCTGTCAGGACAAAAGATCTTTCAATATTTTTTTGAAAAAATAATACTGAAAATTTTAATGGATTTTTAAGGACAAGAAATTTAAAAGACATTTTTGACAGATTTTCATCCTAACGGTATAGAAATATTTCCCAAATCTTCTTGTTGGCTAGACACCAACTTTGACATTGTTTGATTAGTAAAAGTATTTTAAAATATTTTTGGAAAAATGTTATTTTTAAAACTTTGACGTCCTTTGGAAGGACATTTGATCACGAATGGTAAAATATCCTTACAATAGTTGATGGAGTGATTTTGGCTCAAAAAACATGTTTATATAGAATTTCATTGCTGTACTCACATTTCTGAATCAGTGATGAACGTTAAAGGCATTGTATGGGTTCTAAGCGAAAACGTGGACCGATATTGCCTATTTAAATACCTAATAAAGCGTAATATATACGTAATATTTGTGTAAAATATTAACTCTCTATTTCTTTTCGTTCGAACACAATCGTGTTATAAACAGGCGGACGAATATGGCTAGATTATCTCCGAATTTAATGAGGACCCAGATTATACTTTTGTGATCAATATTTCGATGTGTACAAACGGAATTACAAAATCAATATATCCCAATATTTTTTAATGGTGGGTATAAAAACTTCGGCGTGATAATTCGATACTAATAACGGAACGCCAGATAGGACCCTTTTAAAATATTAGTACGTATTCTTGTTGGGCACACTTCTTACTCCCGTCTATTGTAGGGTATTAAAGTGTGACACAAATATTTTGTTATGTATACTTCAACTTTAAAATTTATGATTTCGACATATTTTTAGGCGTTTACCTGAATGACTGACTTGCTTCCGTTGTGTATTTAGGATAAAACAATACTCACACATTCAAATAAAGTACAACCACACTCTCATATTAATACAAACGTAAATTTTCATATTTATGTATATTTGGTTACGGTTGAGGTAAAGTTTTAAAATGACTGAATCCTGACTGGTGCTTATCAATTTTTAAAATAATATTTGTTTGGCTGTAAACAGAGCAACATCATCAACATTAGTAGTAGCCGAACTAAAAGGTTACAGCTGTAAAAGAAGCAGTGCTAAACTCAGCGGCAGAAGTGATAGTAGCAACAATGTCAGTGGCAACAATAAACACAAAGTGTGCGGCAAGCAACAACTGCAGAGAAAAATGGGGAGCAAAAAAAAAATAATAACAAAATGAAAGCATTTACTCATTCATGTTGATGTATGAAAACGATGAAAACGTGTTTATCTTAACGTGCCACTTCTGGGCTTAAAAAATGTTTGTTTGTCAGTAGCATGTTGTTTTTGCTGTCGCTCTGGGTGTATGTAAATATATACTTCTGTATGCGCATATAGGGGGGTAGTTTGAAAAGTTTTTTTGTATTAATAATCTCAGCAGAAACCTGGTAATAACTTGTACATATTCAACAACATACTTTTTATTGACAACTACTTACCGCCTGCATTACTGAGAAGTACATTAATTAGAGAAATCGTGTGTAAATCGTATGTCTTTACTGAGAAGTTAGCTAATAAATTAGAAAGTATTTATATAAGACATTAGTAGACTTCTTCTATGTAATCGGAGGATTTGTAGTAATCATTAAAAAGTATATAAATACATAGGTAAGTTTTATTGTAATTGTAAGTACTTCTTTAACTCCCTATTTGCAAGCGAGTGTGGTAAGTACATGCCTCCAATGACATCACCGTGTTAAAATAATGGTTTCAAATGCTAATGCGAAAGTAGTGAAAAGAGTTTTTTAGCATTATAACTCATTACTTTTCAATGTAAGTTCTTCCTGGGACATTATTACAATTTATTTAAAAATAATTGTCAGCCTATCCTCCTACATTTGTTCGTTTTAAATGCTGATGTTTATTCGCGCTCAATTTTTTTTTGGTGTTTTTTTTTTTCGCTTCGCTTTGTTTTCTCATACAAACAAACATACATTTGAATGTTTGAGGGGTTAATGCTATGCATGAATGTTGTTTATTTTAGCTGTAGCATACTTTTAGGAGCATTCATTCATAAACATACATTTTACATACACCCCCGAACGAACATAAACACATACTACCACTTACAAGTATACACCCACCGGTAACACTTTAAATTATGCTTAATACAATTTTTTCGGTCTTGTTATTTATTACGCTACCATAAGTTGTTGCACGTATGAATGTGTGCTATTCTTTCGCTCTTTTGCAACTTTAGCTAAACAAATGTTTATTTTAGTGAAAGCGAAAAAAATATATTATTTAACAAACAAAAAAAAAAATCACACATGCTCAAGGTCTTTTTACGAAGAAAAAATAAAAATAAATGTTTATTTGTATGTTTCATAATAATAAAACGCAAAAGATGAGTAATAGAAAAACCTGGGCCTCCATAGGTAGGAAGGCAAGAATGAACATAAGTGGCAGAGGATGTAATACTTATATTTTTTAACGCTACTGAAAAACAGCATATATATGAATATATTTATATATTTATGCTAGTGAAATGAATTTAATAATTTGCTTAAGAAAATTGTTGTTTTTTTTTCATTATTTGAACCAAAGGGAAGAATAAACAAAAATTTAAACAATATGTTCAATTTCATTAAGATCTGGTTCTGATAGTTCCAAATTTTATATAAAACAAGGCTTATTTATTTGAAAGCAGTTTTTCTTTCATTGGAATATTTTTTTCAATTTTAACGCCTTCTTGGGAATTGCGGAAACCTATTCATAATATATTTCTTTGCTTCTCTTAGATAGATATTTTTGCTTGTATCTTAACACATTTAGTTAAATTGAAATTGTAAATTGTATAAAGTTTAATCTTTTATTATTCTTGTTTTTTTATTTCTTTGCAGTCATAACATAATAATGGTTAATTATCAAGAAATAATAAGGTAATTTCTTTTTTTAAATAACACAAGAAAAAGTACTGAACTAAAACTTTAATAAAAACGTTGACCTTAATCTATATGTATGTACGTTTATGTATAAAACTTTTATTGTTGTAAATAAAACACAAATGTCTTAAAGGTCTACATATGTATGTAAATATACAAACGAAAATTTGCATAATAATATAATTTTCAAACACAGATAACATGGCAAAAATGTATGTATGTATTCCGTAAATAGTCACTATAATTTTTGTGAAAATAAACGTTCAAGATATTTAAAAAAAAACTGGCAATATAAAAAAATTTTGTTTGGAAAATTTTCAACTGGGTATGTTGACAGTACGTGTGTTCCCTTGATTTTAGAAAATAATGTACATACATACGTATAAGTAATTTCCTATAGGGGAAAATTAAGTATACGTCTAGTGTGTAGGTGTAATAAGATGTTTTATATTATCAGTTTTTCTTTCATTGGAATATGAAGTTGACATTAAAATAATGTTATACTTTACACAAGTCCGTTTTCCAAAAACTACAGGCCAATCTATACTATAGTTTGAATTGTAATCCAGTCAAAAGACTAGACACTCTGAATTATAGATCTGTCTTTAGTCTGAATTATGCGACAGTCTCAACAAGAGACCAGTCCGTACTGAAGAGCAGACTACAGTCCAAACTATATAATGATCTGTGGTACAAATAAAAGAGTGTCCCATTGAAGAAGCTTTTTATCGATTCATATTTTTGAATTTCCTCAGTTCCCTACCAGAGCTTAAAAATTCTAACCTCAATATAATTTTTCAAAAATAAAATATCTTAAATTTTTTTGAAATTTCGCAAAATTTTATAGTCAATAGGTGTCAATATTTTCATAATTTTTATCATATGTAAAAAAATATTTAAATAAAAGTGTAGGATTTTTTCGTGGTCTTTTTCGAATTTTTGAAATTTATATGTCTTTTAAAATACGGACCAAAAGCCATTAACAAAAATTTTATTCTTTTTCTCTCGATAAGCTCAAGTTACGGAATTTCTGAGAGCCAATTTTTAAAGATTTTAAAGAATATTGCAATATATTGTATTGAAATCAATATTTTTGATCGCTGGCAATTAACTGAACTTCTTTTCAAAGAGTTTTTTTTTTAATATTTCTCAAATTTACATTAAAAGGCATTATTTGAGTGGTCTACTGGACACCCTATTGACCCAGTTTACACACCAGCTTACAGAATTATAGATCATTTTTATGAGATAAATAAGTCAATATATACTGAGAACCATAGAGCACTAAAAAGTTTAAATTATAGACCTGCTTATAGTATCATCTAGTCTAAAATCTCTATTTTAGACTATTCAGTTGACTATGCTATATAATAGTCTATAATATAAACTAGCGATCAGCTCATAGTTAAAATTATAGATTAGTATAAATCTTGTAATAATATTGGATTATAAATAGTCATAATATTTAGTTTCAATTACAAAGCAACTTATTGTCTGATCTGTAGATAGATCTATAGTTTGTTACGTAGACTATGTCTAGGTCATTCTAAAGTCTGATCTATAGTTTTCTCTAAACCAGTCTATATTAAAATCTGCAGGCCAGTTTATAATTGTACAGTCCGTGGTACAAACAAAATACTAGTCAGATTTATAGACCAGTAAAGGGCTGAATAGTATGAAATACAGTCAAGTCTATAGGTCAATAAATAGACCAGTCTATAGACATGCTATTAACTAAATCTGTGGCCTAAATTGGACAAAAGCGTGTGGACTTTGGTAAATATGAACATAACAGGTCCGATATAGACTTAGTTGTATTTCCTCATGTTTGATGTATGCCTTTTTTCTTCCAAATTGAGGAATTGCACTAATAAAGGGACACCCTAATACATATTTTACAGTACCTGCGATTGGCACCAATAATCTCAAAATGGAATTAAACTTAAATTTTATTGATTTTATACATACTTAAGAATGTATGTAAACATATCTGAAATGATGTGTTTGTATATGTATGGTAATATATATTGAATTTATTTTTGTAGGGGAAAACACATTTGATAAAATAAAATTGAAAAGAAATCGCTAAATTACAACATTTTGCCAGAACATAAAATACAAATGCGTTATTGATTACCAACCACCACCACCATCATCAAGAAATCTACATATAAAAATATGCTAAAATGGCAGCAATAACAAAATAACATTCAATGGTGCTGTCTTACCAACAGTGAATGAGGAAAATGACAGGATTTTTGGAAACTTGTACAAGTATATATTTTTGGACTAAAAAATTTTGTCCTAAATTTCTAAATTTTGAGTTGGTTATTACACATTCTATGTTTTAAGATGATTTTCAGAAAATAACATATATTTTTAAAAATAACCGTGAATGTCATGAAATCCCTTAGAATTTAATTTTCTTCACTCACTGTTCTCGCCTAAACGAAAAGAAATTTTCTGCTGTTGTAAACAAAGCAATAACAAATGTTAAGGAAATTAAACCTGACGTATATAACAAAGTGATTTTAAATGTAAATTTTTGTTTGCACCAATAAAACTGAAAATCAAATAAGGATTTATTTATTTATTTTGAAAAAGAAGGAAGCATAAAATTAAAAATCATAAAAAACAGCAACAATAATAGCATTAAGCTATAATTCTTGAAAAATATATAAAAGAAATTTATTTAATAAATTCTCTACTGACAGCCAAAGCGAAAAATGTAACAAAAAACATACAAACAACAGGTCATAAAAACGTTTTAAACTCCACAATATGATTATGAAAATCTCAATTCATCCATAATAATTCAAATATTCTTCAAAAGTTACTCATGTAAAAAAAAAACATTTCTTATATGTACCACTAACTAACTGTAGGTATAACAACATTTTCTCGTTTTAACTTTATAAACCAAACTCCATAAATGTTAGAGAGAAAAAAACTAGAAAGTGGAAAGAATATTAAAAATTATTACTAGCAAACACACAAAAATGAATTCTAAAGTACGATTTAAACGTCAAAAAGTCAACTTTTTTTTCCAACTCTCTTAACAATTTTCTAGCACTTAACTTATACTGCCGCTGCAGCAACCAGCATGTTCCTTTGATTGTTGCATCAGCTCTATTAAAGTTAACTTAAATGCTGAACGCAAAAAAAAAAAAAATAATAATAAAATAAAATAAAAAATATTTTATATATAAATATTTCCTTTATAAAAGAAACACTTTATATTTAAAGGTAATTACCTTTATAACTTGTTGGTTGAATGGTACTGTGCCACAACAACTTTTTTACTTCTTTTGCATTTTTTCCCATTTTTAGCTGTCGAAGTTGTTGAACTGTGTGTTGCAGCTTCATTCATTTGTAAACTATGGTTATGGCATCCAGTTCCATAAAAATGAAAAAATATGGAATATATCTGTATGGCTTGTAAAAAATGGTAAGAAAAAAAGGACGTAAAACTGCACTTGACAGTGATGCCAATTATTAAATAAAAAGCCTAGGACATATTCTATATACGCTACATCATCATCATAGGTGAATAAGTTGTTGCGAGTTTATATTTATGTTTATAACGTCAACAGTTATCACTCTAAAATATATCGATTGGCTCACTATATTTAATAAAGTCGTATATTTATTCATAAACTAACTAACGTTGCCACCGAAAATGAAAGATTTTGTTATGGAGTCAGGATTTGAGTCGATTTAGCTATGTCCATCTGACACAGCACCTGATTGCAATGACCCATAGATCGGTAGGAGTTTATATATTCTTCGATCCAAACCAGGGTGGAGGTCATGTCCAAATGCATGACTTCAATTCTGGTGCTCCTACATCTCCCGTCGTTGTTGAACGACTTGTGGGGACTTCTTCGACGCAAGATACTCTCCCGGTGTTAAGAGCACCGGGAGCTTAGACTGTCAAAGAAGGCGCTCACGTAAAACGTGTATAAATCTGTCCATCTCTCTGTATTTTCGCCCATAAGTCCGATATTACCAAATATTTTTTAAAAACAAATTAAATAGTATTGCTGAAAAAAATCATTGCGTTCTTTGGGAAAAGCTTGCAGGATTAAAACTTAAATGTAGAATATCGGACAAACCAACCTCGTAGGTCCTAAATACAAGATGTGTTTTAAATAGAAAATATGATAGCAAGTGAATTGATTAAATGAAGTAGGGAATCATTAATTCTCATTCAACCGATAAAGTTATAACACTCTTATATTTTTTCGGATATTCCAAAATAAAAGTTCCGTTAAGGATGAAAATAAAAAGGAATGTAATAAATTACTGTTTTCTTATGCAATTTAAATCTTTTTGTTATAAACATTAAAGAATTTGCTTTTTACAAATTTATTGTACGTGAAAATTGGATAGTGTTAAATATTTTCACACTAATTTCTTTTATTTTGGTAATTTTGTAAAGAGTTTGACCCCATCTTAGGTAGTTTTTATAAGTGTAATAAATATTTTCTTTATATTTATCTTACATTTTTTTTTAAATATGATTTTTGTTTAAATAACACTGTGATATAAAAATGAAGGAAAATAAAATAAAGGGGTTCTCATAATTCCATTTCTTTATTGTCTATTGAGTATGAATATATTTTTGAATTTTGACCTTTAAGTCATTTTCTGAAGGTGAGTTTGTATGGGGGCTAGGGTCAAATGAAGCCCGATCATTACAAAAATCGGTAGTGTCATTTAGAGTTCTATAAAACTAAGTTTTCTCTATTTTTGTTGACATAATAGATCATTTAAATTAAGTAAAAGCCCAAAGGCCCTGCGGCCTGTACCTTGCTCACAAGGTTACATGGACAGCCAGCCAGACGGACGGACGGACAGACGGACATAACATAATCGACTCAGAAAATGATTCTAAGCCGATTGGTATACTTTAAGGTGGGTATAGGACAAATATGTTTGTATGTTACAAACATCAGCACAAACCCAATATACCCTCCCCACTAAAGTGGTGTAGGGTATAAAAATCATATGTTTGGTCATTTTAAACCGCTTTGAAAATCGGTACAAACTACCAAACTTGATGATTTTTCATAGTTAAAACATCTTTTGCTCTTAAAAAGTAACTAAAAATAAGTAACTTAATAAGTAAAAATTAAAAGTATATTCGTAGTCTATGGACTATAACGAAATGTAGTTCTTATACGAGAACCCCTGTATTTGTTGGTGTATCAAAATCTTAATGAGAATTTAAATTTAACCAAGTTCTTTAAAAATACCACAACAACGTCAAAAGGAATTGTTTATTAACTACATCATTCATTAAAACAGGCTCAAACTATAGTAATCATAAATTTTCAACTTTTGCATAAAACCTGAACAACACATAAAATCGTAACCAGGCAAAAAATATTCTTGATTTGTAAGCAATAAATATAACTAACTGCTTCCACAATTGCATCTTTAAATTATTTCCTTACAAAAAAGATTTTCGAAGCCATACATATGTATTTAGCATTTAATGTTTGTGGTGTACAAATTTGCTTTCCAACAGCTCTAAAATCACCTATTTTTGGTTTATTTCTAATTTTTAAAGCATGTTATGTATTGAAAAATAAAATCCATTCAGTGAAATCAGCACAAATTCAACAAAGTGAAGTAAGCACATTTTGAATTCCTTAAGAAGAGGAATCCCATACAAAAATCATGTAATCTTTCATAACAAGTGTAAGCAGTAGCAATTGCTCGCTGCCTTATAAAACTGCTTCCAAGGAGGCACCATTTTTTGTTGGGAAAATATAGTTGAAAAGAAATTTAATTTTCGATTGAATAATTTTTTGATTCTATTACATATACGTATGTTCTAATAATATTATTTGTCCAATTCACAATCGATGTCGTATCGTTGTATGTCATAACAATTTTTCGAATAAAATTTTTTGAAACAAAATCAAATTAGTAATAAAAAAAAATACGACATACTACGATACAACCGTATAACACCGATTGTGAATTGAACAATTAGAATCAGGTTAAATTATTATATAATATTATATTCCAGACCCAATAAAATATAAATTCGGGTCATGAACAGTTACAATAAAAAAACACATAATATTATTATTAAGGGTCAACGATCAATATATCGATGTGTTATAAACGGAATAACAAAAACAATTTAATTCCCATCTTTTTTGGCAGTGGGTATCTATAGAATGAAAGAATAGTGATTAAATGACTACTCAGACGACAATAAAGGAAGGACTTTGACATACTAAATTCAACTATAGTTGATGTTTATGTATACCTTTACCATTTGATGCTTCTATTTACAAACACACATGTACATTAGACCGACACAATATTGCCAGAGCTATTCTTCTCAACGTAATAGTCGGTCTAATGAACATACATGCAAACATCTGTAGACAAGAGTATTGAGAGAAAATACATGTAATGAAAATACATAATATGCAGCCCTGTAGTTCTACGAACTTGTGATTTAGCTTTAAATTTGTTGTCATAAAAAACATTTGTTTCTATACAGTCAAATTTTTTATGTTTATGATAATAATGGAAAAAATTTAAAAATCTCAACCTCCGCTAATCGTTTAATTGGAAGATATACTGCCGGTTAAAATAATTTTAGTACGAAATTAACATCGTAAGAATAAAAATAATCAGACGTTTTATATAAAAATGGGAATAGAAAAAAGGCCTTACATTTGAAATTTTTGTAAATCTACTGGGTAGAAATATGGAAATAACAGTGAGATACATAAACCAAAGCACATGTGATTGTTGTATATACATATTTATGCAACACACATTTGATGCAATAAAGTGTCTGTGACATAACGCTTCAAAATTTTGTTGGTTTATATCGTACAAAAATAAGTTTAAACAGGATATTACGTTTCTGTGGCCCTTTAATATTCTTGTTCTCATTTTTCTTTCCTTTTAGTTCCAGTGCGTTTATATGTGATTTGTTCACTAGCTATGAAGTAACTTTTTGATAAAGGCATTTCAAAATAGTTTACTGTAACTGCTCAAAATGATTTGACGTTGACCCAATGTAAGCACAAACAATATGTGTGTTTTGGTACATTTTTTTTATAAGATACTAGCTAATACCCGGTGTGACCCGCTACCCCAATCGAAATGAAATACATAATAATCAAAAAAAAATATTTATTTAGTTACTAAGTTATAAAATGTTTCATAAAGGTTTATTATAATTTCATTTGATGACAATATATTTTATTTAAATTCTAAAACAATACAGTAATGATTTATATATTTCTTACTTACTTAAATTTAATATATACATACTTTTATTCTTACTCCCTTATTCACAAACAAAATTTTTATTTTATAATTGGTTTATAAAATAGATTTCGTATGGAATTTTATAAATCTTTTATAATATAACCATTTTGTTTATATTATATAAGGGAGATAAAAAATAATTCTTATTCTGACACCTTGGGATTTTTGTTTTACACTCTAGTAAAAATAAAAAACCCACATAACGATTTTGAAAATCGAACTACAATAGTTTTCAAGATGCCAAGCAAATTGTTGCAAGTTCAAGCCAATTTGTATCTACCTATCCATGAAAAATTTTAATTATTTAACAGTTTTTAAGATATATGAAATTTTGTGCTTAATTCTTATATCTGGTGTCAAGACCCCCATTGAAAGTCCGGCCGTTAATTTCAAAACGTTCTCTTGAATGTCAAAGCGCTTCATGTAAAATTTGAAGATTCTACATCCGCCCTTTTTTCTTCAAAATGTTCAGAAGAATGTTAAAGTAATTTGTACAATATTAGAAGAATATAGTTCTATTCGTTTCCTAGTTAAACGAAATTTTGTATATAATTCATATAGAAGGTACCAAGTGACCCATTGAAGTCCGCCCTGTAAAAGATCTTCAAGTAAAGTTTAAATATCCTAGCTTTAATAGTTTCTCAGATATACGAATTTTTCTATGTTATTCATAATGTTAATAGGTTGTTGATATTATTCATGCACATTTTTAAGATTGTAACTGCTATAGTTTTCAAGATAAACCAATTTTGTATTTAATTTATATGGGAGTTGTCACGCCCCCTAACGTTAGTCCGCCCACGTTTTATCCTAAATAATCATATTGACACTAAAGTGGCTCCCACAAAATTTGGGGACTCTAACTGTTATATTATCTCAAATATACGGATTGACTTTAATATTTTCCTATTAATTTATATATACATAATTACATTTAATTTGTAATTAGTAATACATAAATTCAATTACATGTCATTGTAGGCTCCATATAACTGAACCTCCCGAATATGGCTATTGTTCTCATAATTGCGTTAATATAATCGTATCTAGAAATAAATTTGGTTCAACTATATTTTTGTTGCCTTAATGACCTAGCCGATGATTATAATGCTTGATCTTAGCCCCCACACAAAGACTTTTTCATGAAAATGACGATAAATACATATTTATGTAAATTTAGACCCATTTACAAAATTTTATGTGGAGCGGTCCACATATTTTCCTAGGTGGACTTGATGATAAAAGATTCGGCATAGCCGAATATAACACTCTTACCTGTTATAAATGTAAAAACTAAAATAAAATTTATTGATGTGCAAAAAATTTTAACTTTAGCAACAACAGTTATTTCTGTTGATGTAAAAGTTAAATGAAAGAATGTAAAAATACATCAAACCATTTTTTGAGTTATAACCTTTTAGTCGCAAATAAACGATTTTGAGTTGTATAAAATATTTACTGTAGTTGAATAAAACACAGTATTTTTTTTAAGAAAATAACAAGTAAAGAGTTGGTTTAAACTTAAAAGTATTTTCTCAATTCTGTTGCTCAATTTACTTTTGTTAGTCATATGGGTGTTTTGTTCAAAAGTATTTGCACTTATATATATATGGGGAATTTCATGTCAAGTGATCCAGCTCAAAAATAAGGGTGTGAGGTGTTTCTGATGTTTTTAATTTTAGAGTAACGAGAATTTAAATAATTTATTAATATTATAAAACCTGAGATAAAACCAGAAACTATTAACACAGTCTTAGAAAATTGGACATGCTATTTAATTCGGAATCCTGCTTACCAGTCGGAGTTGGAGATTGCTCGATCAGCAATTCCTTTTTCAGAAACCCTTACACATGAATGTGCATTTTATATTTAATAATATATACATACATAGTACCAAATGTTAGTTGACTGTTTTATATTTGAAGTTCTATTTGTTTTTCTCTATTTTAAATACAAAACGTTACAAATAACAAAACAATAACGAAAGAACTTGGACACAGTAAATAAATATCTTTCTTCGTTTCTTTGCATGATGTCAACTTTATTAAACTTGTGTGTCCGGACCATACCAGTAATATGTGTGTAGCAACTGGACCAACATGAATTTACCGACAGAACAAGCTTGCTGGCTGGCTGGTAGGCAGACATACATATGTACATATAAATAAATGAATATATTTGTGTGTGGAAATTTATTTTAACGCTAATTTTTCGTAAAAGGCTTTACATAACTTCATTATCAATAATTTTTCAGAAAACACGGTAAGGACTCGAATTCTGTACCTAGGGATTCAAATGATTCCCTTTTGAAAAGTTACAAAAAATAAAAAAAAATCTTTAAAATTTTCAAAAATTCAGTTTACGAAATGTGTAGTTTTTGCTAGATTTTTTTTGAATCAGTCTAATGCAACACACAAAAGTATTTTATGTATTTTGTTGACTTTATATGCTCTGATACTCGTACTCGTACATTACATCTGTAACTCTTTTGCACTTTGGATTTGTATCTGTGTCTGTATGCGTGTGTCCTCCATCCATGTAAAAGCTTGTTGTGCAATTGTCCTGCACTGACTCTGTATATCTCCGTGTGTGTATTTCTGCTTGTAATAGTTGATTTTAATTGCTTGTGTTTGCAACAATTCATGTTTATTAACTTTAAAATTTAACAATTTTATGCGTTCCTACAACAAATGTTTATTTTTATGTATTTGTGTTGCAAGTAGAGCATAACACACTAAAATGTTTTTAAATAAATATTAAAGTGTGGCAAAGTTTAAATGAAAAGACCATTTAAATATTGGACTTTTAAGTTAAAAGTTTTTTGTGTAAACTTTTAGCAGAGAAAAGTATACAAATTGTATTATATTTAGTAATTGAAAATGTATATTATTAGTTAAAAAGAGTTTTGTTTTTTGGTTTATACAAAGACAATTAGATATGTTTTTTTCGTATTTAAAGAAGAGTTGCTACTAGTATTATATTTTCTGTATTTTGTTTATCACTCTACAACTAATAATTGGTCAAATATGACCTATGGTCATATACATATTATGCGTTTATGCTGATGTTGAAAAGTATTTGAGTTAATTATGACATGTATGTCCGTCTGTCCGGCTGGCTGGCTTCAGAATATTATGGAATAATTTGAACTCTTTAAACATACACACATGAAAAAGTCTATGTGTACAGGAATCTGTGGACCATTAGTAGTAGCACTTATGCTCCTGTAAAAGGACATACGATTTCACAAGATGGGAATTTATATAAAAAAGTTGGTATTAAAATTAATATCAAATGAAGCTGAGAACCTTTGCTTCAAAATAATATGATTTATTTCAATTCATCAGGATTAAAAAAGAAAAGGAAATCTTTAAGAAAATTTGTCACAAAAAGTAGTTAAAGGATTTTTAAATTAAATTTCTTTTTCGTTTTTTTTCTCTAAATGTGTCAAATATATTATATAAATAGAATGTACTGATTCTCAGCTTCCATTTAATACCAATTATACAATATATAGAAATATTTCAATTATTCGTTTGAAATTGTAAGTCGTTTAAACTTTGAAGTCCTTTTATAAGAATATAAGAGCTGATTATAAAAATTGTAGTACGCAGAATAGCTATAAGTGGAATCTATTTTCACATGCATATCAACTTTTCCATGTGTGAAAGCTTTTTTATACCCTACACCACTATAGTGGGGAGGGTATTATACGTTTGTGCTGATCTTTGTAACGTACAAAAATATTGGTGCAATACCCACCTTAAAGTATACCGATCGATTCAGAATCATTTTTTGAGTCGATTAAGACATGTCCGTCCGTCCGTTTGTCCGGCTGGCTGTCCATGTAAACCTTGTCCACATACAAACCCCCCTTCAAAAATGTCTTAAGCAATGAAACTCAACAAAACTAAATGTTATTTAAAAATATATCCTTTTCCCAAATTTGCCGAATATCAGCCCATATTTGACCTATATAAAGCCTCATTTAGAAATTTTAGATTTTTTTATCAATAAATTTCTTAAATATTTTGGAATTATGGTAATATTCAACATAAAAGTTTCTTTATAAAAAGTAAAAATTTTAAAAATATACTCATGGTGTAGTGTTTTATATGGTCTGCCATGCCCGACTATACTTTCCTACTTGTTTTTTAAATTGTTACAGGGTGTATTAAGTCATTACTTTAGCAAGACGAAATTATTGAAAGCAAGTACTTACTTACAAATAAGAAATTATATAAGTAATTACATATACATAGTTAAGTAAGTTAGTTGTATCCCAATAAACATCGATTCAAACCTGTGAATATTTTTGAAAATTTTCTTAACTAAATAATGTATTTTCCAAATTGTTTTCAAATTTTAAAGTTTAGCCTTTGAAATAAACATGATAATTTCAAAAAAACGTTTAAAAAATATAATATGTGATATTTATAAAATTTTCAAAGTTTTGTTTTAATTGAACTTAGAAAAGTTTCTTTCAAAAAATAAATTATTTTAGAAAAATAAAAACAGAAAATTTTTTCTACAGCAAGGGAGCGAAAAAACGTTAAATATAGGAGAAATAATCGGAGATATAAAAGAAAAATATGCTAAAATAAATGTATGAATGTTTTATTTTCAGGTGATGTAAAAAATATATGAATTTTGCAATAGTTAGCATTATAATTAGGGTTTGAAATATGTATAAAAATAATAATAAAGAATACTTGAAATACGTTTGAATTTTTTTTAGTTTCAAGCTTACCTCTAGCCTTCTTTTTAAATTCGAAATACATTTGAAAAATACGTTTGATTTCTAACTGCCTTTTTGTTTGAGAAGGCCATAATTTTCCATTTGAAAACAAAAATTTTCAAATTTGTTCTCAAAGGCTATGTATGAAATTTTAATAGGTTTTCAAATACATATTTACATCATTTCAAAGGTTTTTGCTTATTGGGATTGTTTTACATAAGAAAAGCAAACAAGTATACGAACTTTAGTTCCATATAACTGATATTAAGTTCAGTACAGGAATGTCCGACAAATAAGTATTTATTTACCATATTCTATGAAAGACATCATTATACTGCACTATGACTAATGTAGATAGTATAATATTGTCTTTGCAAAGTAAGTTTGCAAAGAGGATATTTTAATAGACAACCCTCGTACAATTACTAACAGAAATACATACCTATAGCAAATGACTACAAATATCAACATTATTTCCCATTGAATTAATTTAAATTTTTCCCATACAAACATCCAATGATAAATCAAAGAAAATATACTTACTACTCCCAGGATATTTACATTTTGCCATCATGTTGTTTTTCTATCTGCAATACATACATATGAACATACATACATATAGTGAAAATGTTGTAACATTTTACAAAAACATTCCCTTACTTAGAAATTCCTTGTATTATATTCCTTGAATCCATAATCCAAACTGGCGTTTGAAAAAAAAACAAACTCAACAACAATACAAAATTATAAAAAAAATTAATATCGTACATTCTTTGTGAATTTTTTCTGTTGTTTTTCTAGCTTAGACCCTTATTCACGTAATTTCATTTTGTATGTTGTAAATACGTTGATTGTTGTTTTTAGTTGTAGCTGGTAATTCTTTTATGGTTTAATTATATAAATGTTTCTTTTAATGTCAGAGCATTTTCCGTGTCCTGTTTGAAATTTAATTACCACTACCGTTAGTTAACATTACCTGAGGGTTCTTAACATGTCACTGCCATAAAATAAGTTCAAGTTGTTGCTGTTGTTGGCGGTTTTTGTTGTTGTTGTTGATTTCTTTTCTTAATTTAACTACATACATATTTAAACATTTATTTAAGGTTTTGACGGTACGTTTGTATGTATATTAGGGCGGATCTTCTAATTGTTGTCATATAAGAATATGTATCATAATTATGAGCCCAAAGGCCCAATAGCGTTCGCCTTTAAGAAAAAAGAAGACAAACTGACAGACGTATAATTTGTATAATTTTTAAAAATTTATATTTGTAAGCCACCCTAATATACATACATTTGCTTAATTATGTGTTTTATATATTTTATATTCAGTTTGAAAGAAATTTTGTGTAAAGCACTTAGGAGGGATATAAAGGAAGAATACAATTATAAATCACTTTTTATGTAATATATTTAATTAACTTCATTAGAAAACTTGAAAATTGTAATGCTCAGGTAGATCTATTTAAAATAAAAGATTTAAAAATATTTACACAATTATGCCTAATTTGTTGTTTATTCAACAACTGTTTAAATTAATATATTATTTAATTCAAATGTAATTCAAATAACATGCTAATGCTAAATATTAAAAAGTTGATTTTATTTTAAATTAATTCAATAATTAGTCTAATTTACTTAAATGTTTCTCTAAGCGAATCATTACTTTATACTTTATTTTCAATATATAGACGCGTCCACGAGTATTTAAAGTTTACTTTAAACTCCTTAATATTTTAGCATTTTAACTTCTAGCTTATCTAACTTAAATACTGCCAAAATTATATTAAGAAATTAAAAGAAAAGTTTAGAATCTATATATATCTTATTTGAGTTTAATTTCAAGAATACAGTTATAACGCTTATGGGAGGGATTTGGGAGGCTAAGATTAATTATGTCCCGATGTATACCATTAACTTACAAAAAATTACACAAATTATATATGCGTAAAGAGTACTCCTTAAAAGATTACGACTGATCCAAAACTATTGCAAAAAATACGTACTTGAATAATATCTGATATCATACTGGTTGGTTGGTTTACGTGGTAGTTCACTACACGCGAACTGTCAAGTAGAATCAAAGAGACCCCGTTTTGACCGGACCACTCCACTCGTCAGATGTTGAATTTGTAGTATTAGATCCAGCCCGTAGCTGTGAGAAATCTGAGGATATCATTAAGCCTAAAGACAGATATCTCGCCAAGGTTAGATATGAAGTAATTGCCAAGGAAGCGGTTTCTCTTTACGGCCAGAGCAGGGCATTCACAGAGGAGATGGAAGACCGTTTCTTCCTTTTCCCTGTCTTTGCAACTGCGACAGTGATCATTGAAAGGGAGCCCAAGCCGACTTGCGTGTCTGCCTATTACCCAGTGTCCTGTTATTACTGCTATCAGCCTCGATATGTCCCGCCTACTTCGATTTATAAGGTGTCTTGTGCGTTTCTCATTGAAGGAGGGCCACAATAACTTGGCCCCTTTACATGTGTCTAGGTTATTCCATCTATTTTCAGCTTTTTGAAGAAAGAATCTGAGGATATTGCTCTTGATATAACTTAACGGAGTTGCTACTGGAACGGCGTCGGAGATATCAAGAGCAGATCCCGTTCTTGCAAGCTCATCTGCCTGTTCATTACCGTAGTAGTCCCTATGCGCAGGGACCCAAACAAGGGTAATGTCAGACAGCCGACCCAGCATTGACAGATCCTTCTTGCATTGTCTGACTAATAAGGAAGTAGTAGTATAAGAGTTTAGTGAGAGAAGTGCCGCTTGACTATCGACAAAGATTCCTATGTTGCCGCGAATATTGAGGTCATGTAACACCCTACAGGCTGACATTATCGCAAAAATTTCAGCCTGAAAGACACTACAGTTGTTGGGAAGACGATGGGATATACTTACCCCAGCTTCTTCACAAAAGACACCAGAACCAACGCCGCAGTTCATTTTAGAACCATCTGTAAAGATTCTGGTGGTATATTCGCTCGGTAGATTACCTCTACACCACTCGCTCCTGGAAGGAACTCTGACTTTGAAGACTCTATCAAAGTCCGTGTGTGGGGTAATATAGTCGGATGGTTGGTTCAAGATTGGAGGTAGCAAGCTTAAAATCTTAGCGTGTCCATATGTTCTTGATATCCAACTTCCGGATGAGTTAAGTCTTACTGCGCTACAAGCAGATATGGTCATTATGTGCAGATCTATGGGTAGGATATGCAATATAGTGTTCAGAGCTTCTGAAGGACTAGTTCTTATGGCACCTGTTATCCCAATGCATGCTGATCTCTGAACTTTGTATAGTTGATCCACAACAAACTTCTTCTTAGTTGAAGTCCACCATACAAGAGATCCGTATGTAAGAATAGGACGTACTATGGCTGTGTACATCCATTTAACTATGTTGGGACTAAGTCCCCATTTCATTCCAAACATCTTACGACAGGTATAGTAGGCGACCGTTGCCTTCTTGACTCTGTGCTGGATGTTGAGTTTCCATGATAATTTGGAGTCTAGAATAGTTCCTAGATATTTGGCATTGTTTGATAAGGGGATTTCGCGGTTTTTTAACCGTGGCAGGTTGAAGCTTGGAATCTTGGTCTTTGTTGTGAATAGTACCAGTTCTGTCTTACTTGGATTTACTCCTAGACCACTGTCTGTGGCCCAATTACTGAGTAGCACCAGAGCACCAGACATAATATCGCTAATCACGTCTGGGAACATTCCTGATACCAGTATCACAACGTCGTCCGCATAGGCAACGACCTTTATCCCTCTGTTGTCCAGTTCCTTAAGAATCGTATTAACAACGATAAGCCAAAGTAGTGGAGAGATTACACCGCCCTGAGGTGTGCCTCGTTCAACTCGTTTGGACTTAACGCTGTTACCAAGACTTGCAGTAATAATTCTAGATTTCAACATAGTTACCAACCAGTTGCTGATATATTCTTCAACATCCAGATTAGCGAGAGCTTGTTGAATTGCAGAAGTATTTACGTTATTGAAGGCACCTTCTATGTCTAAGAAGGCTCCCATAGTGTATTGTTTGAATTCGAGGGATCTTTCTATAACTCTTACAACCTCATGTAGAGCTGTCTCAGTAGATCGTCCTTTAAGGTAGGCATGTTGACTGGTTGAAAGCCGTGATGAGCTCTCTAGCCGTTGCCTAATATGTGAGTCGATGAGTCTTTCCAGCGTTTTGAGTTGAAAAGATGAAAGACTAATTGGACGAAAGTCCTTCGCATTTTCATGACTCCTTTTGCCAGCTTTGGGAATAAAAACGACCTTAACCTTTCTCCAGTTTACCGGAACATGGTTGAGAGAGAGGCTGAGCGTGTATATTCTATGAAGCCAGGGGATGATATATTCTTTTGCACTTTGTAACATCTTTGGCAAAATGCCATCAGGCCCTGGTGATTTGAAAGGGGAAAAACTATCAATCGCCCATGAGATTCTATCATAAGAGATGATATTTTCATTGATTCCCGTTAGAGTCCTACTGTCAGTGAAGATTTCCTTGACAGCATCTTTGCAGCCAGGGAAGTGAGTATTCAGTAGGATGTCAAGAGATTCTGCCGAGGATTCTGACCAAGTGTCGTCCTTCCTCTTAATATAGGTTGGATTAGATTGGCCTTTAGCAAGAATTTTGCTAAGTCTAGCAGAATCCTTTGTGTTATCTATAGATTCGCAGAAACTTCTCCATGAGGTTCTTTTTGCGAGTGCTATAGCTTTCTTATAAACTTTTAGTTTGTCGCGGTATGGCTGCCACGATTTATTGTTGTAGCATGTGTTAAAGGCCCTACGTGTTTCCTTACGTAGCTTAGATAGTTCCGAATTCCACCATGGAGGGAAGCTTTTCTTTGCCTTTGTGATTGGACAGGAGACTTCGAAAGCCTTACCTAAGACTTTGCTAAAGTGTTCTTCTATCTTTTCAAGCCCAGTGATTGAATCATCAACCACTGGAGTTTTCTTGAGCTTATGTCTAAGGATCCCTTTATATTTGAACCAATCGGTTCTTCTTGGTTCCTATAGACCATTTTTTCCGTCGAGTTTTGTAATATAATATCGAAGAGGATCCAATTGTGATCTGAAAAAGATTTTTCATTGGATACCCTCCACCTATCAACTGATATTTTAGATCTGTCGCTAATGAGTGTAATGTCCAGTACTTCCTCCCACCCATTATAATTATCCGTACTTGGAAAAATGAAAGTAGGTTTGTTGCCAGAGTTACATATGTTTAGGTTGTTAGTATTAATGAAATTGAAGATTGACTCACCCCTTTCATTAGTTTCGCTGCTACCCCAGATTGTATGCCTTGCATTGGCATCACAGCCTAGGATTATGTCGTCAGATGTCTCAATTACGGCCAGGAGATCGCTCACTTCGTCTGGTGGTGCTGTCTTCTCGTGTGCCATATAGCTTGAGGCAATCATGAAGCTTCTGTTGTGCGGTAGCTCGACCTTTGCGACTGTTAGGTCTTCTGAGCTAAGCTGTGTACAAAGAAAAATGTTAATCGATTTTTTAGCAATTAGACATGATCGTGGCCTACCATTACTTCTTGCATATAGTATGTTGTATGTAGATGCTGGGAACCCTTTAACTTCTGAGTCCGTGACCCAGGGTTCTTGAACCAGGCAAATGTCCAGGTTTTCCTCGGCTAGGAGAACCCGTAGATTGTCTGAAGCACACTTTGAGTGCTTCAGATTAATTTGCACTATCTTTAGTGCCATTGTCAGGTTTAATAGGTGGCTCGGAGAGTTTCATGCCAGTGAGCAGAGAGTTGGCAGCTTCCATCTCATCCGTCTCTTCACTCCCCGATTTTGTCGGCCGGAACACCTTTACTTTGGCGCCCCTCACCCCAAAGAACAGCCTAAAGCCCACCTTCTCCAGCTCAACGGAGCCAGCTTCTGTGATGGCGAGAATTAGACATGTGTGCCCTTCGCCTTGTTCTGTGCGGATGATAGCCCAGTCATTCATGTGTATGTTGGGATTCTGCCGTTTGAGGCATTCCAACATCTTGGGTGCTTCGGCGCTCATCTTTGGTAACCAAACTCTTGCACGAGGTCTCATTGGAATTTCCTCAGCAGGGATTAGTTTAAGGCTTAAACCTACCCATGCATCTCTAATCTTAGTGATGCATTTGTTGAGGAACCCCTTTGAGAATTCGTCCAGGCATTTGATCACCCTGTATCCCCGGTGAATCTCACTGGAGTCAAAACGGGGTACCTTGTCGTCTTTGTTAGTGAGCAAGTGTTCCATAACGAGCTCAGTTAATTTAGACTCAATGGCACCCCATTCTGTTACTACAGGGTTGATGGCCCCATCTTTTTCAGTAACCAGAGCCATTAGGAGGTGGTCCTTCACCACTTCGTTAAATGGTCTTCTGGCAGTTGTCGTGATGGCTACAGGTCCCGGAGTGGTTTTGCCTTCTATTACCTTCCTCCTTTTTGGCGATTTACCATCCTCAACCTGTGAGCGGTTTCGCTTGGACCTTTCGGTTTCAGCAGCCATTTTGGATGTGCTGGGTGCGGTCTCCAAAAACTTTTGGTACTCATCCACCACAGCTTGATATTTGACGCGATCATCTTCATCGCGTTCATGAGGTGTACCATTAGCAGCATTCTTGGCAATCTTGTCGAGAATGAAAACAGCCTTGGTATATCTAGCTTTGAGGATGTCTTTCTGACTTTTCCTTTTTGGCCTTTTTTTCCTCGAATTGTCGCCAGCCTTGGCGTCGGATTGAGGAGTATTTGTCGGGCTTTTTGAGGGGTAGAGAGTGCTATGTCTTTCATTCCCACTACCTGAAGGACTCACTACCGTCTCTTGACTAGAGGCGAGAAGTTCGTCCTCGGATGAGGATCCAATCTCATCCTTTCTTCGTTGTTTTTGTTTTTGTTCTTTTTCTGTGTTAGTTTCCATATGTTGGTCCCACGAGTAGGCACGTAAGGGAAGAGACGATCCATGCAGTGACGGCGTACATGGACTAGACTAGGATTTACAACCGGCCCGTGTCGTGGCACCGGAGGGGAGCTGTTAGCGACTAATCTTCTTTAACCACTGATTAGCCATTCAGATTCTCGGCACTGCTACCAACCACCTTAACCTTACAAGTGGGGGATGGGGATGGGGAGGAGACGGGATTGTTTATAGGAAAATTGGGAATTGAGGATAGGAGGGATAACCTTTGGTCATGAAGGCTTTTGAGTTCAGTGTCTTCCAAATACAAAGGGCTTATGCCGAGTGTATTTGCAATGCAAAAGAACCACAGCCAACACTAAAGCCACCACATCGCGGCAAGATTGTTATCCAGGTGGTGGGATATCATACTGACACCAAAATGTTTACAATTTCTCAATACCACCCGTTGTCAAAGTATATACATATGTATGACAACATTATGTTGTCAGAAAATGCTACATTGTTAAAATTTCAACAATTTGTTGTCGAAATCTATACACAACAGTTGCCTAAATGTTAACAAACACGGTAAGCTCACTGTTGACAATTTGCCTACTTACCGGCAAGTAGGTAAGTAATATTGGAGAAAAGTGTAAGAAGTTAATTTTTGGGTGATTAACTACTTATTTTTGTTTCATGATGACCAAAAAATAACTGGTTACAAATCTCATTTCCCGACATTTTCGGCTTTAAAACTAGTTTAACAGTGTGGAATGGTTTCCACACAAATGTAAATATCAACATTTCTTGAAATCCAAAATCGACTACGGTTAGAAACACTATCTAATTCCTTATTGTACATACGCTATAGACAATTGACTATAAATTTTATTAAAATAGAAACACTATCTAATTCCTTATTGTACATACGCTATAGACAATTGACTATAAATTTTATTAAAAAAATAATTTATGTTATTGATAATGACAACTCTTTACAAAGTTATGTATGAAATAACTACATTAACTACAATACTCGTTACTAAAATTTGAAAATATTTTACTGGGTCAAACGGATCTGGGACCTATACCCAACAAGCCTTATATAGTGAATATTTGTGAAAAATTTCAGTCTCCTAAATCTTTTGGACCCTATCATACTCAGACATATACATATATAGATAGACAGACAAATAGATGAACGGATTGACATAGCTAAATCGTCTTAGAATCTAATGATCCAGAATTTGTAAAATACATGGATTTGGATTAAATTAGAAAATGACAAAAAATAACTTGCTCTGAAGACAATTTGTGGAACCTTTTATAAGCTACGTGTGTAAATTGATAATGATTTGAATGCTTTACCATGTATGTAGTCAAAATTAATTATAAATTTCTCCTACTCAAATCTTATCGTAAACATCAAATGACTGCACCTAGTCTAAAATATTAATAGAAATAGTGCATTATTCCGGTATTCAAAAGTCATTGTCTGTTACTTTTTTTTATCTATTAAAACTGCAAACAACTAGATATTTCTCGAAACAAGCTGTGGTGTATTTCAAACGAAACTTGGTCGAATGAACATTGACCATTTTTATTAATTAATGTTACTTCCCTTTTTTATCTTATCGCAGAATTGTTTGTTATTTTTTTTTTTAATGAAAAAAAATTAATACAAATAAAAGATCACCGCCTAAATTGTGGTGTCAAAAGCACACAGGGAACATGACAATAAATGGTTTAATTAAAACAGAGTTTATTTTTTTGTATATTGTTGTTTTCTTTATATAAAATAAAAATAACATTTTAAATATAATTTTATTTAAATCTACAAATACTATAATATAAATAAATATTTTATTTAAGTTGTTAAAAATACATACAAATATATTTCAATAAACAAATAAATAGTATACAATACATATGCATGAGTAAGTAAGTATTAATAGAAGTTAAATGTTCATATGTATTTTGTGTAATTGTGTGTAATTTTTTTTTTCAAATATGCCAATACATACTTACATATATATGTACAGTATAACATGTTTATTATCCCACTAGATAAAAAAATTTATAAAAATAACATTTTTCTTAAATTTAATAATTTTTTTTAATGATTATATTTTATTTATACCAATTTTTTTATTTATTTTGATAAGTCTAATAATTGGGGTTTACTGTCGATTTATTAATAAAATTATGTAGTTTTTTTTATACATAGTCATACTTATAAACAACTATTGTTTTATGTTTAAGTTTTTTAAACAAAAAATACAAATATTTCGAGTTTTTTTTTTACAGCCAACTAGTGCTTATTTTTCCATTTACAAAAACACAAACATATTTATTGAAATATATTTATATATACATATTGGTAAAAAATATATAAAAGTAAATAAAATAAAAGTTGAAAAATTAAGTTCATAAAAAGTTGGCAAAATAATTAAAAATGTAAATAATTTGTTAAGCAATTAATTTAATATTAATTTGTATGTTTATTTAAATATTTCTGCTTCAGAAAACAAATAAAGATAGAAAAAAAATTACTTTATATATGGGCAATTTTGTGGCCAGAAGGTCTAATTTCTTCTTGGCTGAATCGTTTTATTAAGTTGGGCCACTTGCCACGAAATTGACCAAAAATATATATTGATTTTTCAGAGTGATTTTTGATAATTTTGTCTGAAATACCCTTGTCGTAGTTGAGTTATGATTTTTTGCCTGATTTCTGTATTATATAAGTCCATTGTAATCGTTAGAGCCATTTTCTAAAACCAACCTTAGAGAGGGGCTAGTGTCAAGTCTATAAAAATGCTGTAAGTGCCATTTTGAAAAGAACGTTCCTATTTTCCTAACATGTTTTGAAAAAAAAAAAACAATATTTTCTGAGATCCATCGAAATTTAAGATTTATTCCCAAAATGCCCCTAACAACCTTGTATAACCTTGATAACTTGAAATTTGTAAAAATCCCCTACGTATCAACTCTACTTGTCTTTAACGGCGATTGGTCCCCTTAGACGGAAAGTGACTCCTAAAATTTATTCCTTCACAAAATTTTTGTCAATCCTACCCAGTATTTATGAAGTTTGTATTTCATTTATATACTTCAATTTTGCAAAAAAAATTGCTATTTGTTTTTCATTAAAGGGTTGAAAAGTTTGTGGAGAAAATTTTGAAAAAAACATACAATTTTTGTTTGGTAAACATTTCAACTAAATGACTTAACTTTTGTTAGCAAAATTTCGTTAACAAAATTTTCAAAATTATTTTTATATAAAAACCAAATACTAAACTTTGATTAAATTAAATTATGCATCTTTGCTTTCTGAAATTTATAAAAAAATATTATATGTACATATATGTCAGTACACTTGTTTGTGTGTGTGTGTTTTAAGGCTTTTAGCAAAAATTTTATATGCAAATTATGAAATTCTTTTTATAAGAATTTATGCATGTATTATGAACTTAATTTTTTTTCTTTATTTTATATACAATGTATTAAATAATGTATTTTTATATTTTACTATCTTCTGAGCTTTCAGTTGAAGACCAACCAACAACAATTGAGTATGGGATGCTGTTGTTTCTTAATAATAATCATTACACTGCATATAGTTACGCCATTTTTCCCAATTAGCACAGCCAACAATTTCACTTGTGGTACTAGTACCAGTAACACCACTTTCACGAGTACCACTGCCGGCATTTGTTGTTGTTGTTGTGACGATGGCATGAACAAAACCCTTACCTGTTTCACAATTCAGTATTGTTGGTTCGATAGACTCCTTTAGGCAGACATAAAATTTATTTGGATTCATACATTCCCAAGGCTGTTGCATATGCTTGCTATCGCAAACTATCACCTGTTCGAGATGTCCACTTGAAATGCACGCCGGCCATTGATCAAACGGTATGCAGCCCGAATAGCCCAGACCGAGAAAAAAACCTTTACCTTCGGGACAACGTAATTGCAGAGGCTTTTTTGTTTGAGTATCACAGATGTAGAATATATTTGGATCAACATCACCCCATGCACCAGTAAGGGATTTGCAATCGCCCAGTGAAGTGTTGGTGGTGGTGATGGCTGTTGCAGAAGTTTTGGCATTTATGGCTTTTGGTTGCCTTATTGTTGCTGCAGCTTGATGTGACATGTGGAAGGAGTTTAATGTTGAGAATGCTGATGCTGCAGTTGCTACTGCTGATTGTGATGATGATGATGTTGTTGGTAGAGTTTGTGTTTTTGTTGATTGTTGTGCTATTACGGGATTTTTACTTAAATCGAACCATGTTTTCGTCCATGTTTCTGCTATTGTTTTTGTTATTTCCGTGTCCGGCCGTATATGGCCGCCTGTTTTTGTTGTGTTAACGGAAACTATGGCGTGCATAAAAATCATGATGGCTGCTGTTACTACTGCTGATGTCGCTGTATTCGTGGTTATATAAAAAATCACTGACAATTTACAATTGTTTTTGTAGTTGCTGTTATTTCTGCTGTTTTTGTGGTTTATTATGAATTTATTTTGCAAGATTTTCATGACGTATGAGTGAAATTTTTTTCACAATTAAAATTCACACAATTTTTTTTTATCGCTATAAATATAAATATAAAAAATTTAACTTTAATCCGACTTTTTGGAATTTTTCACTAAGTTTTGCTTTAGTTTACTCTTTTTAACAACAATATTTTCAACTTCCTTTTATGCGTTTATTATTTATTATTGTAAAATTCATAAATAAATTGTGTATTTCTCTTCTTTTAAAAATTTTTTTTCTTTGTCAATAAATTTATTGCCTGTTGTGTTCCGTTTATATATGTTGCAAATAAAAAATGTAAATATATTTATTTATGCGTTTGGTTCTTTTAGCGGTTTCTTTTTTTTTTAAATACACTTCATACAATTTGTCTTGGCTATAACGCGTGGTCTTTAATTCTATGGTGGCTCGTTGCTGTCATTCATTTTTATATATGTTTCCAAAAAGTAATTTGTGGCTTTTTGATTGTCGATAAAACGTATGTATATTATTGGTCTATTTTTATTTTTGCATTCTCATAAAGCAAAGTGGAAAAAATCACCGAGTTTTAAAGGGTGGTACATTAAGTGAAAGAGGGTGTATAAGCATGTTAATGAATTTGTAACATTGTATAAATTAAAAATTCCCAAACAAAACTTTCTACTAGATTTCTTGATTAGGTAGAAGAAGTCTTACAGTTTCTTGCATATAATATAATTCAAAGTTTAATGAATATTCAGTTTATAATCAAATGTTTTGTATTATTGATAATATTTAATTTGGTTATGTATAGAGTGCTAAGGATATCGTTAAATACTTATATTAAAATATTTTATTACTCATGTCATTCTCTATTATTATATATATTTTTTTAAATAATTGATGACGTTTTTTAACTCTGAGACTGAAAGTTTTTTATATAAAAATATACTAGATAAATATTAGGGTGGATGTTTATTTCTTATAATATGTGAATTGTAAAAATTTGAGTTAGATAAAAAAATACTTTTATAAGTAATGGAAATATCTGTCGTAAATCCAGAATTTAAAATTTTATACGGACATATTTAAAGAATATTTGCTTTTAAATTTATATAGAGGATCTTACAGATCCTTTATGGTCAGCGTAATTATATCGACCATAAAAAATATATTGATTTTGTCATCCTAAACAAGTTTTCCTTATTGATCCATGATGTTTTTATTTTTTGGATCATCACTCAGGGGATGGCCCTGATTCATGCAGTGGATTCTGCTGAAACTAGAGAAATAGATTGTGAGAGGAAGGATAGAGGGAGTAGTGTTTGTGGACATTTAATTTAAACCTTTTCTGCAAAAAGTTTGTTCCACATGCGAATTTTCTCTGTAATGTGTTGTGCGATCCACTGGCCAAACGACCGCAAATTGGAGTGTTCTTGATGAGAGACGTGTGCTGTGTAAAATATACGAGTATAGGGAATGAGTTCCCTAATTTCAAAGGAACACATTCCATTAAAGTATCGATAGAACAGTGAAAGACACTTGATATTGAAATGATTAAGCTAGATTGATGAAAATGTTTTATTAAAAAAATCTGTCTATCAAATTTTAGAAGGTCCATAGGTCCCATTAATGTTAGCCGATCTTACAGAAAATCGCTTCATTATCAGGATATTAAGATAAATTCAATAAAACTTATGTGTTATTAAACATAAGTCCCCATAAAAGATAGTCTGACTGACCGATATTTTACAATTTCAGAACTTTCGATAAACTATTCTTGTTATTTTGAAATTTCAATCAAATAAAATTTTTTATATTAAGCTTAAAAAATAGAAACAAATATGACCGATCCCGATAAAATTTAGTGGATAAAATTGTTTTTTTTTTTTTTAATTGTAATGTTTATAAGTAAATTGTAGATATTTAATACATTTTCTTAAGGGGACTTTGTATGGCAGTTAGTCAAATGAGGCCCGATCATTGCAAAATTATTAGCTTAAAAGTGCTTTTCAGGGGGATCAGTTGTACGGGAACTAAGTGGAATAATATACTAATTTAATTCATTTTCAATTTTCTTTTTAGTTAAAACTAAAAAGTAGTAAATTCTGGACATATTTGAAATAAACACAAAATCGACTCCCTAATAAAAATAGGTTTGAATAAATATATGTATGTAAGTGTTTTTAATAAAAGAGAAGAATATTTTAATTGCCACTTGACAGATAAGATATTAGACGTGTGTCTCATCGTTTGTGTCTATTTTTTACTAAATAAGTTTTATTTTTAGTGATTGTACTTTCAACTGAAATGTTTTATGAACTTTGTTTGTCAGAGTATTAAAATAATCCATTCTTTAGTAGCAGTTTTTTTTTATTAATTTATTTTACAAAATTTTATTACTTTTATTCTTAATTAGTTGTGTTTTTTTCTTTTATTTCAGTTACGAATTTATTTCTAAATTTAATCAATATATGGTATGTAATTTACAATAAATATAAATTTTTCAATAATAACTTAAACTAACTGACTAGAATATAAACCTGCGTAATCGCTTTTGTTATTTCGCTGTAGAACTCATATTTTTTTTGCTGACATATAATATAGCAGTCATTATTAGGCTATTTAAACTTAATGATGCACAGTAGTCCCAATGACAAGTTTAGCCCGAAAAAAGTCTTGTATTCTATATTATTTGGGGGTTTGATTTATACAATGGAGGTATGTTTTTTTGTTATCTTAATATGCCATCGATTTTGCATTCCGTTCAGAAGTAGGTGAAAACTAAAATATATTCGACAGATGAATTTTTCGTTCTTCCTAGCAAAAAAAATCGGCTGACAAAAATGTTGACGGAACGTCAACGTCGATGTACAGACACCCTTCCTAAAATATTGCTCCAACACCCACCTAAATGTATACCAATTTCCTCAGAATCGCCAATATGTCCGTCTGTCTTTAAGTTTTGTGCTCACGCTATATTTCGCAAGATAATTTTATGAAATGCGTCACATACTCTTCTATTGACCCAAGGTCCATTATTTCACCTAGTCCTCATATAACTGTAAACCCCCATTAAACACAACCTTTTATTATAAAAAATAATCAACATACTGGTGTAGGGAATCATTACCGAATATACATTCTTACTTGTTTTTATAACTTTGATTAATATTTTGTGCTCTCAGTGAAAATATTTAAATACATAAATCAATGCAGTCCTTATGTCATTTAGTTTTGTATAAAAAATGCCACGCCTACCCAATAAAATCTGCCCATTTTGGGCATTAGGTAACATCTTTTCTTTCTAAGTGCTTTTAATCAAGAGTTATGACTTTTTTCGGGCTAAATGTGTCTTTGGTGCCACTGTGTGATGGTGTAAAGTAGTCATTGAAAAACAAATTGTTGAGTTTATACATGTCATTTTTAAGCTTTTAACGGGTTATTTCAAATTCAAAGGAATCAGTAATTTTTCATCGATTGAATCGTCTTAAAATGGATTTATATTTAGTTAAGTAAATGCTGAAATGGAACCCATGTCCTTCGTACTGATGGACTAGAATACTACCAACTAATCTAAGAGCTTATTTAGTAATTTGATAAAAAAAAATTTAAGGCCAGTCCCTCTAAATACGAACAAACAAGTATTTTCTAGTGTTAATATAAATAAATTTTCAATAGCAACAAAATCTCTTCTTTTGTGTAAATATCAAAAAATAACTAAATAAAGAAAAACTTCTGAAATCGCCCAATTGCAAAAGTTTTAATCAGAAAAAGGCTAATTTCAACAAATATTTTGTGTGTCCATGACATGATCATCATGATTACACTTATATACAAGAAAACTTTTGATGGTATTTCCTGGCAAACAAATCTGAATGTTTTTTTCACAAACAAACGCATGCAAACCAATAACGAAAAAGAAAGATATACATATGTATGTACAAACAGGCTGGACGACAAACACTTTCATTTCATATTTTAAGGACAGACCATGACAAAGTTTTAATTGAAATTAAAAACTTTTTTAGGCATGAGTATTAAATTGAAATGAAAAAAAGAAGATATGAACAAATTAAAAATTCTCTGGAAAAAGTTTCACATATAGATATACATACATATGTATATGCAAGTCTGAAGTGTAAAGAATTCGGGAAATTTTGTTAAATTGTAAAATGCAATTTTAAGTGTTAAAATAATTCTTATGTAAGCAGTTTTTAATTTTAAATAATGAGCAAATATTAGTGAGGGTGAAACGAAATTTCTTTACATGTTGATAATGGAAAACAAAATTTTTTGCCAATACCGTATAATATTTATTGAAAATCGTATGGAAATTTTAGACATAACGCAGATGAAGCATTATTGACATAAAATCATGAGCTTATTGGGTCTTTTCCACAAAAGTTAAATGTTTACCAAATGTAGTTTTTTTCCCGCCCAATATACACACAAATACACACAAAAATATATATAAAAACAAAGCAACAACTGTCAAAGAAAAACAATGAAAACTGTTGCCATTTCAAAATGTAAACATGCATTTTCTACTCGTACATCTGTCATTTTGGTATTTTACAGAAAAGAAAAAAAAAAAAAACATTTAGTGTAAATTTAGCCTTAAAACAAAAAATAAAAAAATAACATCAAATGGTTGTAACAAGTGTAACAACATTAACACCAATATCATTATTGTCAACAACAGCAAAAGGCAACAGTATTTAACAGCATCATCATCACCATCATCATCATGGACAATATTGTTACAGTCGAAGCAGCAGCAATCCAACAATACATATTATGCCTAGTATGAATGAGTATTTCAATGTTTTCACAATGTTTCTTGTAATCGAATATGTTTGATAAGCAATTTGTGTTTATGACTTTATTATTGTTGTTGTTATTACACAATAACAACAGCAATAACGACAACTACTTTTACTGATGTTGCTGTTATTTACTGTCTTTTATGCAAAACATTTCATGTGAAGAAAATCCGATTTTTTTTCTATGACTTGTACTATATGTATTTGTTCCAGCCTTCTTTTTCTCTTCACATGTACGTACATTTATAGTATATAAAAAAATGTAAAAAGCTTTAAATCTCAATATTTTGTAAAACATTTTGTTTGACAAGTGCTTTTATGGATCTTAAACATTTTAAATTGTTTCTCTTGAATGTTTCTAAACATGTTTTTGCTGTCTTCTTCTTTAAATTGATTTATAGTTCGATTTTAGTTATAAAAGCATTTGTCATTTTTTTGTTTCTGAAGGTGTGAAATCATTGGGTATTTGGTTTTGTTGTGGATTTTAGATAAGATAATTGTTTATTTTTTTTAATTATTAAAAAGTAATTAATGAATAAAATGGTTGTTAGAGATATAAATAAGTGAGTCAGTAGGAATTTCGAAAGTCAGCGTTATATGTATGAGGTCTGAGATTTTTATGAATCGATACTTTTGTTATTTTCTACAACGATTTACTGCCGTTTACTAGATGTATGATAATTTTTATTATCATATATTATCTATATTATATAAACATCAGAATATTTTCGGAATAAGGTTCTTAATAAAGGATTTTATGGACTAAATGAACGTACAAGTTATTTGGGGTCGGTTAGACATACAAATACTAGGGTAGTATCTTTTCAAGTCCACCAAATCAAAAATTCGATTTATATGAAATTTGCAAAACTTTGCTTTTTGACTTTAATAAATATCGCACTCCTATCCCACCAAAAGGGCCTTCAGACAATCACACTTTACCTACGACAAGTTTAATGAAAAAGTGAAATAAAATTCCATCCGTATATTAAAAAAGAGAATAAAAGTCGTATGATTAAAACAATAAAAAAGTCAGATGGAAACAGCTGTTTCACTTTTTGTATATCCCTGATCTAATGTGACCTCCTTGTTATTTGAATTATTTCAAAAAATGAAGGGAGCCATACGACTGTCAAATTTTCCATCTGTATTCTCTCTCAATGTGTGATGGTTTCATTACATATTGCGTTTAGACGACCCCATCCGTACTCTTCTACACAAATATTTGACAGATCATCGTGTAAAGCCGGCTTAAGTAAACACAAAGCTCATAAAGGAAATAGTCTAACTGACAAATATTGAAAAAATCTTCATCAAGAGTAAACAAATACCACTCTCAGATCTGCAGTTTTTAGAGCTGAAAATTTCTGTCTGGCCTACTATCCAATAGTACTAAACTTAGTGGAAAACTTTATCCAAATTAATTTTTTTGAGTTAGGTTATTTGACACGAAATTTACCTGGTGATCAAGTATAAAAATTACTATCAATATTTTACGGCCGCTTTTATGTTTTTATGCCCTTCACTACATTAGTGTGGAGAGTATATAGAGTTTGTGCATTAAATTGTAACATTCTTAGAATCATTTTCAGATTCGATTAAACTATGAAAGTCCGAGTGGCTGGTTGTCTATGTAAACCTTGTGCGTAAGATAATTTGATGAAATTTGTCATATTTGTCAGTGTATTGAAAATGGTTGAAATCCACCCAAAATTCACACAGACCCATACAATATAGCTTTAAAGCTCATAATCGGGACAAGGATTTGTATGCACTAAAAATATTCGCTTATAATATGCACTATAAAATGGGAAAATATGCAGTGAAAATGTGAAAAATATGCATCAAAAATATTTCTTTGAGAAGGTACATATTAATAGATATTCAGATCTTAAGTTTTTGACAACAAGTTTTAAGGACTGCTTTAGGTACTATAATCTCACAACAACGAGATTTACAAATATAAAGACTAGAAACAACCTTAAATAGTATATATTTAATTTCTGAAATTTTTGTAAAAATTATGTTAGAGAGATGTACGAACAAAACTTCAACAAGTTGTCTTTTTATATGGACACATAGATGAACAGACTCAGAAATTGATACTGAACCAATACTTTAAGGACCAATATTTTGGACGTTACAATTAGCAGCTCAAACTTAAAACACTTTCCGAACTATTTTGATTTAAAAAAAATTAAATTATTAAAAATTGTATTACATAGAACCTAGTATTTTGTTATTTAATTAAAATTTCTTGATATTTATTAAAGAAAAAATTATAAATATGTAAATATGAAATGCTGAGAAAACAATTTGTTTTAGAAAAATTTAAAAATATGCTATAAAAATATTGGAAATATGCAAAATATATGCATTTTAAAGCAAAATATGAAATTTATGCATTTATTGTTATAAATCGATGCCATTTTGTAGCAAATTCTTTGATTCGAGCTTATCGGAGTAAAACGAATTAAAATTTTTCTAAGAGTAATTCTAAATCACATATATAATTCTGAAATGGATCAGACCAAACGGCAAACAATTTTGACATTTATTTTGATAAAAATAATATGCCTTTCAAACCTACTAAAAAAAAATTGTAGATTTAAAATAGTCCAAAAAATTTTATTTAATTTTCCCGTTATATATATTTTCAAGTAATAAACCCTTTAACAGTTTAGCTAGCGATATGTCGAAAAATTTCTTAGTTTACCCTTTTTTGATTAAAAATTCTTCTATCTAATAAACAAAAAAAAAATCTAAAATTTATGAATGAATAATGTATATATGAACTATTTTCACCTTAACCTTGCATTCACAATCTTTTACCTTATACAATTTTCAATTAACGGAAATGTCACGTTAACTTCTGTTAACAAATAATTCTAGTTCAAACAACAATACATACACTCCAGGAAATTAAAATAAATACAAATTTTTTATTGTAAGTTAATGACATATTTATTTTGACATTTTAAATTTCTTTTAGCGGCATAGTAATATTTATTGATTAATTTTTTTATAATTTATAGCAATCCATTTTACTACAATTAATTGTGATTTAATGCTATAATACATAAATTTAGAAATTATTAAATAGCCTTTGTGAAATGCTTGGCCAAAAAAAAAAAACATGATTAATTATATCTTAGGTGCGACATTTTAATCTTTATCAGTTATTATTATTATTGTTTTGACTATAAATATACACCAGTAATATTTTGTAAAAAATTTTAATTATTTTAAACACTAAACCATTCAAGTTGTTTACTGCCTTAATTCGGAAGTATGTGTGCCAAGGTTTACATGGACACACAGACGGACTTGGGAAATGATTATGAGCTGATTGGTATACTTTAAGGTGGGTGTAGGACCAATATTTTGTTACAAACATCAGCACAAACCCATAATACCCCCCCTACAGTAAGGACCATATAGTATCCTACACCAGCTCTAGGAATAAAATGTGATTTATTTTTCATAAAAAAGCATTTATGTTGAATTGTAACCTTTCTCCGATATATAATGATGCAAAACTATTTTTCTAAAACATACCATATATGTGAGGTTGGGGGAATTATGGATCGATCCTCATAAAATTTGGTGGATGTATTTCCATTCGTTTTCATAAAATAAATTTATGCTTCATTTCATATTTTTTTTTGCGAATTGTAAACATTAAGCAATTTTCTGATACGTTGTATTAAGGCTGGGGTCAATGAGGGCCGCGGCCGATCTCAACAAAAGTTGGTAGGATCATCAAGACTAGTATATAACGTAGATGTTACACTTTTTGTCGAGATGTGAATATATAAATATGTATTTTATGCGCTAAAAACAGGAATAGTGTGCTAGGTAAAATAATAAAACCAATTTTTAATTGAAAGAATTTTTTTCTCTTGATATACAATTGCCTGAAATGTTGAGAAATCATGGGTTATATTCGGAATATTGTTCACATCTTCATTATTGGTGATTTTCAATAGGAAAATTCTGAAAAGTATGTCTGATAGAATTTTTGCAGATTTAGATACTTTGTCTTGTTTAAAATAAGATTACGTGCAATATTTACCCAAGAAAAAACTTACATTGAAAAGTAATGAGTTAAAATGGTAATAAAACTTCTTTTCACTACTTCTTCATAAACATTTGAGTAAATTGTTTTGCTTACAAAGAAGTTGTTGAGTAAGTTGTTTAGTTTTTAATAATAATGTTGTTTTCTTTTTTTATAAAAAACATTTCTTAATACGCAGTTAAATAAAATGTGCAAACAAAATGACAAAGCCGAAAAGAAAGTCATTACTCGACTACTTCAAAGTAATGCAGTAAATACTCATCGACAATTAAGTGGTTATGGAAGTACAACCATTACCGAGTTTTTGCTGGGTACATTAGAATAAATCGCCTTGCCACTATAGCATTTTAAGGCAGCAATTTAAAATTTGTGTAGAAAATTTGTCAAGGCGTGTTTAAAATATGTTCTAATTGGGCTTATCACTAATAGTGGCAGAAAAACAATTAACTTTATAATTTAGAAATTTAGTGATGAACTCAGTAGCATACAAATAAAAATGTTAGTAAACAATAGAAAAAAAACAGGAACAATAACAATAACAAAAACAGCCAGTAAAAAACAGTGAAAACATGATTGTTTTTTTATTTAAAGTAAAAATCTTTTTAATTCGGATGTGCCGAATCAAAAACACCCTTCTCCAAATCGTATAAGAATTGTTTTTTTTTTCGTTCCAATATATTTTTTGTTAAAAAGTATTTGTAAGTTAAGGAATTGTAAAGTTTCGAACAAGTTTTTCCAAATTATTTTATTTTGTTCCTTTTTGGTTGGCATTGGCATTGATTTTCATATTAAATGAAATCTGTTTGAACAACTTAGCCTAATCTATAATAAACAGTCCAAATGACGAATATTTTGTTGTTCGGCTAAAATTTCTGATTAACAAATATATATGTACGCTCTAACATGGTTTTAACAATTCGACAGATTAATAATTTTATTGTGTTACAAACTAAATGACAAAATCAACATATCATTCATAACAGTTTGGTGTTCAACTGGCTGATAAGAGATACTATTTTTTTTCTTTAGCAGCAGACTGAAGTAGTATTACCATGAATCCAAATACATATTGGTTAATAAAGATAAGTCAATACAATTTTGATTTCCACTAAGAATTTTTATTATTGGCAAACTAGAAAAAATATTATAAATTTGAGTGTTGAGTAGACAATAGAATTTAGTTGATTCTTAAAAGCGGTAATCTAAAGACAATACGGTGAAAAATATGATTAAAGGTGTGAAAGTGTTTAAATCTTATTGAGGAGTGAAAGTATAATAAATATTTACAATTAACGGTTTATTTATAATTTTTAGTTACACTTTTATTGGGTGCCATTTTGGTTTTGTGCACAGCGGCTGTGATTAAAACAGCAGAAGAACGTAACCTTGTAGAAGGATGTGAATCGGAAGATGAATTATGGGGTTCGGAAGATGGTACCAAATTTTATTTCTGTATTGGCGACAATATGGCTATTGAACAATCATGTGAACCTGATACGTTCTTTGTGAAAAATGCCACCGTTTCCGGTTGCGTTCCTCTAGATGAAGTGGCAGATAGTTGTGTTTATCACGTTGAACCAGAGCCTTGTGAAGGCATCAATTTGTTACAACCTCAACCACATACAGACCCTACTATGTTCTATTTATGTACCGAAAGTGGTGCTGATCCCGTGGCATTACCCTGTCCTGATAATAATGCTTTTGCCAAGCAAGACGGTTATTTAGGTTGCTTTGACTGGGCCATGTGGCGTAAAATTCGTGGTTGTGATCCCAAAGAATAAAAAAAAATATTTAAATAAAATTTTACATATATGTTCATAAGCTCCTAATTTATTTCTTTTCATATTTATCAAAAAGAAAAAAAAAAAACACCTGACTGAGTTCTCTTTTTTTTAATGCCTACTTACACTTTATTTAATAAAACTTAATATTACCTTATTATTTGTGTACAAATTTAAAATTCGTTTTTAGATTTATCATTTCAAAATTATTTGTTTTTAGTAGCTATTGATAACAGCCCATATTATACAGTGTGACTTTTAATAAGTTTTTAATCAACCTTTATAAACGTATGTATTTATATTGATTGACATTCAAGTGATGTGAGATAAACGGAAATTAAATCGTTAAATTGTGTTTTTTTTTGTAATTTTTCCACTGTATTAAAAATTTATATTTTTATAGAAAAAAGTAATTAATTTCAATTTGCTAGAAATGTAATTATCTGTTTTGTTTAATGATTAGATATTTAATTTAACTAAATAAACAAATGTTATTAAATTTCATTTTAATGGTAATAAGTTTGAAATAATTTAAAATTTTTATTTATTTAGGTTTCTAGTTGATATATACGCGTATCCGGGCAAAAATTCTTACAACAAACTTTTATTTACATTAAAGTTATTTATGCAGATTTGCAAAGTTTTATTAACGTTTATTAGTGCATTGTATCATTGAAGTTATTTTGTAAAGGGTAGACTGTATGGCGACTTTTATCTCATGAAGTCCTATCATTACGAAAATCGGAAGTGACTTTCAGACTTTAAGAAAGCTAAGTTTTGCAGATTTTTGTTAACATACTAGAGCATTTAATATAATTATGAGCTTAAAAGCCCTTTACGTTTGTATCGAAGCTAATTTTAATTTAATTAATTTTTATTTTTTTTTTTAAATTAATTTTAACCATTTTCAATAAGCTTCATGCATATTGAAATGCCAAATTTTATAAAATGGATGGACAGACAGACAGAAGCACGTAGCTAAATCGACTCAGAAACTCAGAAAACAATTAGTATACTTTTAGCTGGGTGCAGGATCAATATTTTTGTGTTACAAATATCAGCACAAACCAATAATACCCTCCCCACTATAGTTGTGTAGGATATAAATAATATGCAGTATAGCTACTGCATATTTTCAGGCTTTAAGTAAAACAAAACTTTTTACTATGCAGTGGGCTTATTTATACCAACTAAAATAACAAAAAAAATTATATAAAAATTTCTGCAACAAAAATATTTGGTTTAGTTAAATTATTTTAAATTTCAATCCATATTCTGAAATGCTACAAATAGCGCTTTTTCAAACTATCCAAATACATATGTACTGCAGAAAACGTACATACAATAAATATACAATAACCTTAAGGCTACTAGAAGCGCAATGCAATGAATTTGAACATTGCACATGCTGAAACACACAGCTGTTATCACAGTAACTACTCTGCAGTTCTTGGAAGTGAATATTCCAAAGTAAAGATTTTCCTTTAAGAGTTTTTCCTTTTTTGTGATAAGCGGAAGAAATTTAAGCCTACAAAGACTTTACATTTCACTTTGATTATAAAAAACAGTTATGTTTTGCTGATAAAAATAGTATTGATTAAAGGGTATAAAGTGACTATAGGACTATATTTGAATTTTGTTATCGATTGGATAAATACAGAAACAAGTTACTGTTGGGGTCTTAATTGAACTTGTATATTTATGACCGCAGATGCAGCTGTTAGGTGACAATAGAATAACATCAGTAAAACTAACATTAAACAATACCAAAAATATATATGTGAATAGAGTTATTGAGGTAGCTCAATCCTTTAACTGGAAGAATATTTGGGCTTGTCGGACTTGGATGTTATTACTAATTATAACTAATTGTTTTTAATTTAGTTCATCTTGATAACAACTTTTACCAAAAATTAATTTTTGCAACTAATTCAGTGATACTTTTTCTTCTCAAGAAAATTCTATATAATTGATTGAAATTGGTCCATTATTTCACCGAACCAAACGAATAATGCTATTGAGTTTATAGATCTAGTATTTTTACACCAAAAAGGACTTTAAATATTACGATGAAATTCACAGATACAGTATGTCTATCTGTCTTTCTGTTAAAAACACTATGAAATACAAGCAAAAGGTGTCTACATATTTTTATTCAATATTGGTCCAAGATTTTACTGCTGAACTTCAGAAGATTACGTTAACGCTTGAACTTGCTGAAAGAAGCTTAAAGCTGATTTTATAGGAGTCAAATTCTTTTTATTAAATTTTACGAGGATCCTCCATATAAAGTCTCCTCAGCAAACGACTTTAACGTCCACAACGGATTTTTTTAATGTTTTTATCCTATTTATATTCTATGTAGAATGGCCCCAGTGAGTCACCTTAATACTGGTATACTTTCAATAATAACAGATGACACAATCACCCAGAAATACAATAGAGCAAACATTTTAAGTTTTGCATTATAGCCTAAAGGATATTATAGATAGATACAAACACTAACACCATAATTCATACATACATAGATATTTAAAGGCAAACATAAAGAGGTGGTGCATTGAACAGTGGGGAACTACTGTACTAATCTTAACTCTTACCTAAAGGCCCCTTAGTTCACAGAATATACTATTATGGGTCTATGACCAATATTTCGTGTACGTATAACAGCAAAGAAGCATTTCTAATTCGAAGAGGAAAAAAATAGTTAATTTTCTAACAATTTTCAATGACTGCTAACCACTGTATATATTAATAAACTCCGGCGATTTCCTAGTGTTTTCGAGAATACCAGTGTCAGTTCTCGCTTATATGTGTGTATAACTCTATGACAGATGTCATTGGTGTTAGAATTTGTACCGTTTTAAACATATATGAATACAATCATATATGTATGTTTAAATTGCTTTGACGTTTATATTTAGTAGTTTTTATTTGAAAAGTTGAAGTTTAAATTGCATTTAAAACAAATTGTATAGTTAATAATTTAAATTTTTTCTTAAATATCTTTACATATTTTGAAGTTTTTCTTTATGTTTGCAGCACAATATTCTTTTAATTTTTTCGTTGCAACATGTTACATGCAACATATGTTTACTTCAACTGCATGCTCGTTTATTTTTCTTCGATCTATAGTAGTTGATTTTTTTTATTTTCTTTGTTATTTATTTATGATTTATAGTCTTCTGGCATTGCTTTTATATTTATCTACAATTTTTTTTTATATTTTGTTGGATAAATACAGAATATTGCTGGAATTACGTGTAAATATGTAGAAGAAATTTTCTATAGAAATATAAATTATTTATGTGGGTGTTATATATTTTGAATTTATAAAGGTTTGGTAAATAATATATGAGCATAAAGAAAAATTGCATTTGCGAGGCCACAATGATTATACTTGAATTGTTGTTGATTAAGGTTTTGCAATTGAAATGAAATTTAAGGTGATTTATGATGTAAAAGTTATGATAGTATTTTAAGTAGAGGCTAGTCTATGAGTTTAAGGTTCGATTTAAGGATGCTAGTTGTTTTAACTTAAAAAATAGAACAGTCCGGCTATATGATACTATTGTTTGAATTCAAATGTTCAAGTAAATCAATAACTTAAAGAAATCTTACAATCTAAAAGATTAGTAATTTGGCATATTATGCAGTCAGTGTCTATAAAATTACTATTTGTCAACAATTTACTTTTCTAATTAAAAACTTCACTATTCACTAGATTGAAACTCTTTCTGCTATATCTAAATAATCACTTTCAAAATAAACCCTTAAAAAAGAGATAAATTTATAATGCTATTAACATCAGGTGCTGTGAAATAATAAATTTATAAAAGCCCACAATACTTTGAACAAAACGCAAAAATTTCACAAAAAATCACATAAAATTCTCTATGGAAATTTATGATCCACAAACGTGGCCCATAATTATGTTTTATTTTTTAATAAATGCATTAAAGGTGACAAAGAAAGGTATACAAGGACAGTTGAAAGTGTAGTTGTTGCATGTGACATTATGATACTAAAAATAAACGCAAAATATTTTTATCCTCCAGCAAACAAAACCAAGAACACCAGCCAAAGGTATCTGTAATGTTATAAAAAAATATATAAAAAAACAACTATTCATAGAGCAAACGAACAACGTTCATTATCTATGGCAGCAACAGAAACAGCATCAGTATCAGCAGCATGTTAATCAACGACCTGGAAAGCAAAAATGTCAACGCAATTGTGTTTGCTTTTAGGAATTGGCTGGTTCGTTGGCTGGTTGGTTGCTTGGAATATTGTTAGTGGTGGTGTGGTGGCATTAAAACCAACATGGTTGGTTTGCATTTACACTTGTATCTTTGCAACTACAATTGCTTGTGTGTTGATATATGGTGTGTTGATATTTTGCAGGCCTTAGAGAAGGTCCTTTGAGGATGCCTATTGGCTTAATATCATTTTCTGCATCGATTTAACTTTATTTGTCCGTTAATGCAAACCTTGTAGTATAGTCTATAGCTTAGTAGTCTAGTCTATGGTCTCTAGTCTACTCTAGTCTTTAGTCTGGCCTATAGTCTAGTCTATAGTATCTAGTCTACTATAATGTAGTCTTCAGTCTGGCCTATAGTATAGTCTATAGTCTAGCTTATAATCTAGATTAGTCTAGTCTATAGTCTAGTCTATAGTATAGTCTATAGTCTAGTCTATAGTCTAGTCTATAGTCTAGTCTATAGTCTAGTCTATAGTCTAGTCTATAGTCTAGTCTATAGTCTAGTCTATAGTCAAGTCTATAGTCTAGTCTATAGTCTAGTCAATAGTCTAGTATATAGCCTAGTCTATTCTATAAACTGGTCTCAAACTTGTTATTCATTTCATAGTAGATATATAACTTTCTATTGACTTTCAAGACTTAATATGGGCAATTCCATGAAAAAAAAACACGACTGAGAAAATAAAATTCTTATAACTTCCGCATTTTTGAAGATAATTCAACAAAATTTGATCTTTAAAGCACCAAAGACGAAGACTGTTGAAATTTCTTGAATTCGGTCTATTTTTACATATCGCCGCTATACAAACAGACCCGAAAATATCACTTTTTAGCTATAATTCTGTTAATTATAACACTATCTCTAAAAATCGGCAGATCAAAAATGGTTATAAGCCTAAACCTTTATGCCGATTTTTATACTTACTCTGAAGGCGTGCGAATGTCACATAAAAACGTATGGAATTGCCCATATGCCATCTGTCAGCATAGAAGAACCTTAAAGATATTCTGCCTTATACACAAACTTTTATTAAAAGTTTATAAAACAAATTTTCATGTATTATTTATCCTATGTATCAACCTTTGATAAATGTTTATGAATAAGACCCATTTTATTTCCTAATAAGGCCCTTTTTAAGGCCTATTTACAACTGCTTCCCACTTCTGCGGAGCTAATCTGTAGATATAAACAACATATATACGCACACACATCTATTTATGCATCAGATGTTTGGAGGTTATATCATTTGCATATAACATCCGTTACTTGAACTGGTATTTCGGTTGTTTTTTAGTGTCGCTGAAACTGCAATAATGGGTAGAGATGTGTAACTGTTGTCTTATTGTTTTAAAGCAAACAAATTTTCTACGTTTAAATCTACTCTTATAGAAAATTATATTGCAAAAACACAAGTCTTTTCAGAGAGTCTATGGGAAGTTTATGAAAATCTGTTTCAAAGGAAAACATTATAAAATAGATGCAGATAAAGGTTTCCAGGGGCAACACTTGTTAATAGTGTGTATTTCCACATGAATTATATGATGTAGCTTTAGTTTTTTTCTTAGATGGTTAAAATTTAAAATAAAGTATACATTCTTTATGCGTTAAAATTCCGAATAATTACATTTAAACCTTTAATCAGCCAAAATTAAAAGTATATTTTTAAGTTGTACGTTAATTCAATGAGTATTTATATTTTAAAAAAGAAAATCTATTTAGATACTAAGTATTTCTATACTAAAAATAAAACAAAATTATACCTTAAGGCCTGCTTAGTGCAAAACTTAAAAGCATACCTTTAGGCGTAATCGTCATTAATTGCCAGCAATTAATTTCAATTGTACAAATTTAGTTTTTCTTTTGCCTGCTTTTTAACTCATACTTTTACAGAAATTCCACATAATACTATTTAATGCCATTAGCTTAATTTGTTTGAATATCTATACGAAATGAAACGAAACCTTTTTATTTTTTTCTCTTGTTTCCTTTTTTGCTGTTTAATTTTCCTATATATTTTTTTAGTTTCTGAAGGATTCGTTTGGCATTAAACCAGTTTATTTAGTATAGTACCGCATAACGGAAACATCATTATTATCAACAGAATCATCATCATCATTATCGGTTGGTAACATATCCGTTTGCATTAGATCTATTACGTGGGTTATTCCCTTCGGAAATAAATGAATTTTTCATTTGTTTCTTTGGTGGTACTTAATCTACAAATTACTACAATTTCCAAATGTTGTTGTAACAACTAGCAGAGTGTATGGGAAATAATCATCACCACTCTTACACAGGGTATTGCTTAGTTCTGTATATACATACATGTGTACGTATCAGTCATCCGCATCCCAAAGGCCAAAGGACGAATTACACAGACTCATAGATACTGATAGAGAAATGTTTGGTAATAGTTAACACTAACTTAACACATTGCTTAATATCTGGTTGAGTGTTTTTATACTCAATTCCACTATAAATTAAGGAAAGCAATTTTTGTTTATGCTGGTGTTAGGGTCATTCAAAAATAGCTTTTGGTTTTAAGAAAAATCAAAAATATCTTTATTACTTTCGTGAAATCATCATCTCGTTTGAAATTTTCTTAAAACATTCTTGATTTTTCTATTCTGCCACACCAAATGGCCGCTTTTTTTAATCTCGAAATGTTCAAAGTATCCTTCCTCGTCCTCAAAACATTTACCAATTGACCCTTTAGTTGTTATTCATTTTTATCCCAAAATTTCTTCGTTTATGTTCATACAACTGTCTGTTGCAGAAATTTCTCTTAGCATCATTGTTAAAATGCTTGCGAAAATTTATACATTATGACTGTAGATTTCCAACCCAATGAGAAATTTTTTTAGCCTTAAAACATCTGAAGCATTTTGTTAAAGGGTCATTATTGGCCCGCAATTGCTGCTTAAACCAAATAATTTAAATGTCTCTAATATGTGAAACAAAACCTATTAAGCATATAAAACTATATCCTTAAACCAATTTCCTGCCGGTCATATTATCTACCACCATCATCACCATTAAGCAAACTAATGATTCCATTCTCATCGTTACTCTTGCTGTATTATTCAAGTACGATTGGTATATTTTTAGCAAAATTTTATATATTTAGCTAAATTTAAGTTGAAGTACAAGTGGAATTTGAACGATAAGTAGCGCTTGATAAGCATTTTGTTAATTGCCAAAGTACTAGAACTGAAATTGTTTTATTTTATCCTGAGAAATTTAGTGAAAGATTTATTGTTAGTTACAAACCCATTGTTGATATCGTCTGTTACCCTTGTTTTTTTTCTCCTTCTCTGTCCTTTTTCCAAGTGCTCTTAACTAAGGCAGGAGGGCAGTTCAGCTAAATATAATTCAATATTTGGAGAGACCAGATTATTGTTATTTTTTCTATTTGTTTACCATAATATTACTAAATGGTTTAGTTTAGCAATGAGAAAACAGACAATTTGGTTTAATGTTCTTTGGACTGTTAAAGAGGTCAGATTAATGTTTATGTAATGAAAAAAAAAACAAATCTTACATTTTTAACAAAATATTAGATGTAAAAAATATATAGATAAATTAATATACCGGATACCCTGAATTGGAATTTGAAGCTCATAAATATATCAAATAGATCACTCCCGAAAATGTCCTTAATTACTTTAACACTTAACTTTAATGCTAACTAAATCCCTCCACCAAGTTTTGTTAGAATCAGCTCTTTTTTTATCCTGTCCAAATATTAGCTTTCTAAAGGATTCCTTTCAAAAATTATGCAAATACACAGAAAACTGTTTTCTAATCCTTTCGTTCTTTGAATTCTTTGAAATTTCCAAACTTTTTTCTCTCAAAAAAAAAAAAAAAAAAAGAGTCAGCCTGGTCACTTTTCCAACAACATGAAATTGATTGCACTTGAACACATTTTGTCGATTATCTTAATGGTTTTTACGATGTGTGAGTGGGTCTGTAGTAGTTGATGCCAAAAAGGATTTTATTATTAAGAAATTGAAGAAAATCGACAGTTTATATGTTTGTACTAGTTTTATGTTATTGAAATAATTTATAAGTATGAGTCTATGTCGAAGGATTAAACATTTGTACTACAAAGTTGTTATTCATTTAAGCGTGTATTTCTGTTAGATATAAATCGAAATAAGTTAATAAGGGTTAAGAGCAAAGATTAACAATAGTATATTTGAAATTATAAGCAATACAAGCATAGAAAGTGTAAACAACGTTTTAGAAATTCTAAATTGATTAGAATTCATGAAAGGTTTTGAATTATTTTTTTGGTTTTCAATTTGTGTTTCATTGCTTTATTCCCTTATTTATAAACATCATTTTATTTAGAGTGTAATTTCATTATTGATTAGGATTTTAATTTTATATATTGTTAAACAAGTTCTATGAGTTAAATTGAATTCAATTAAATTAATTAAATATAAGAATTAAAAATCTTTATAACTCTTAATATTGCAATTTCTACTAATGAATCTTTCACTTCTGTGAAACTTCTTTTTTTCGAAAAGTTAAATTAACCACCAATTAAGCAAATTTATTGCTTACTTATAAGGAATATTGTCTGGTCAACAAATATCTAAAATTAAATTTGTTTTTTTTCATTTCGTGCTGTTTTATTTCATAGTTAATGACCATAAAACAAGTAATAAATGAAAATTGTATATGAATTATCATGAGAATAACAATAATTTAAAAACAAGTAAGAATATATATAGTCAATAATAAACGATTAAATGACACCCTGCAGTTAGAAATATTTATAAAATGTGATTATTTTTTCTTTTTTCAATAAATCAAATTCTAAGCAATTTATTATAAAACAAAAATCTGAAGTATTAAACAAATTAATAACCTATTGAGACGTTCGGCTGAATGTGAGGTAGAATCGGCCAGGTGCATAAGTTCTGAGTCGCTCTGCAGCGTTACATACATTAGCACAAACGTATAATACCTTATTCACTATAAAAGTCGGATATAAAAATGCTTATAAATTAAATTTAAACCGAAAAGCAAATTGCACATAATTACCAATATAAGTGATCAGAAACGGAAATATACACAATAGCAAATAGTTGGTGTAATGACCATCAAACAATAAAAAAACTAGGTGTGTTCTAATTTTTTTGTTTAAAATGCATTATATAACCATATTAATTAGCTTATTACATTTACATTTGTAGCAATATTTCCAATAAGCAGACAATTTTTTTTATTTAATGATCATAATTATTTCAACTATTAGCCACTGAGTAGAAATTTGTATGCAAAAGAAATTATGAAAATAAAACTGATATTTACTAAAAAATTAAAAACTTTCTTAAAAATACAAGAAGTATTAAGTTTCTATATATAAAAACACTAGAGTACCACTTATTTTAAAATATGAATTTATGTACACAAAAAAATTATGGATTATTTGCAAAAATAAACAAATATAATATAAAATTTATGAAATTTTGTTAAAAAAAAACTATTCAATAAACTTTTGGCAAGCTGTAACAACAGTTACAATATAAATATTGGATGTGCCCAAAAAATAAAGATTTTGTTTGGATTTCAGTAAAATATTTTTAAATTATGGTAATAAGTATTGTAGAAAATGTTAACTACATATACACATTTCATATATTACCAATTGTCTATTGCGTATATCTAATAGGGAATTAGATAGTGTTTCTAACCGTAGTCGATTTTGGAAGTATATTCTAGATATTTTGATATTTACATTTGTGTAGAAACCATTCTAGATAGAATGATAAAATGATTTAATGAGGCATTTAGAAATGGAATATACTAGCAAATATAAAAAATAACTGTAAAACCATTTTTAAATCCGGAAAAGTCGGATAAGCAGATTTGAAATCAGTTATTTTTTGGTTATCGTCGAACAAACATAAGTAGTTATTCACCCAAAAAGTAACTACTTACACTTTTCTCCAATATTACTTTTCTACTTGTCGGGTAAATAAAGAATTAGCTTGTATGCGTTGTATTCTTTTGAATAATCTCAAAAAGATAAAGCTAACATTTCACGCAAGTGAAATGTTAGCTTTATCTTCTAGAGAAAATGTAGCCTCCGGTAGGTTACTGTTCTTGGGTGGTATACACGAGGTGGGAGGATCGATTCCTGATTAAGGAGGGCATAGTAGGCTCCTCTATCGAGCCTGCTATGTCTTAGAATCCGTTAAAGCTAACTAACTAACTAACTAACTAACTAACTAACTAACTAACTAACTAAATAACTAACTAACTAAATAACTAACTAACTAACTAACTAACTAACTAACTAACTAACTAACTAACTAACTAACTAACTAACTAACTAACTAACTAACTAACTAACTAACTAACTAACTAACTAACTAACTAAATAACTGACAGACTAACTACCTATCTATCTAACTAACTAACTAATTAACTAACTAATTAACTAACTTACCAGCTAACTGACTAACTAACGGACTGACATTGACAAATAACAAAGTAAGTCATTATTAAACTACTCAATATTAATGCAGACTGTATGTAATAGTAAGTTATTGTATAAGTCATTAGCAAGTTTTTTAATAAAATGATCCAAATATAGTTCATTTTATTTTATATCTTCTTTTAACATTTTTTTTATACAGCAGACTAATACATAAATATGTATATATACATACACACTTACAAATTTACAATATCGCCAACATCAGGACATTGTACAATTTTTTTTTTGTAATGAACAGCTATTGCTGTTAATTTCACTAAAATTCTGCAGTCTGTTGGAGTTTATGTTTGAATTTTTATTTGTTTACTGTTGTACGGCTTGACTTTTAAAAGAAGGAAACAGGAAATCAATAGTGGTGCTGATGAAAACAACTTGTTATTTTTGACTTCATTTTATTTATAATACTCTTTATTTCAAACCTTCTTTGTATGTGGGATGTATTGTTTGAGCAGTTAAAAATTACTGTGAAGACAACTTTGTCATGAATATAAAGAAATACTTGTAATGATTTGTAAAAGTCATCGAAAATAATATTGGTAAGGAAGTAAATGAGAATAAAAGTGAAGTCGCTAATTTGTCAATTTTTATATCATCATAAAAAAGATAGAATAATAATGATTTTTCATTTTGTGTGATACATTGCCTTATACATATGTAATGAAATTCTAAGAAGCAGCCAAAGGCCGCCAACAGGTCTTATTGGATAGGTCCTACCTACTACATTATGTCCTCACATGCCTAATAGATATTACTATTATAGGGTATTTTAAAATTGAACTTAACTACCCTTTTAACTTGTTTTTATACTTAAACATAATAACGCTTTATTTGGAAATATATTTTTATGGTAATGTCTTAATAATTAATTCATCCTCTGTCTTTAGACAGTAATATTGTTTGACAGTTTTTTCTCTCTGCCTCTTTACTTTAAAAAGGGTTAATTATCAGTCTCATATTGCTGCTGTGCCATAAAAAGAAATCACTAATATGATTTTAAAGGCAAATAAATAATTAATAAGGACTTAAGTGAAAATAATGTAGGTTGGAATGGCAGATGTGAGGAGAAATAAAATTGAGACATAAAAACGAAAATTCAAAATTAATTAATTGAAAAAAGAAATGTGGGACACCAAACGACATTAAATGACAACTAACAACCATCTATAGTCAACCTACATCTCGTAACCGTTAAGGACAAATATTGCAAAACGCTAACTTGTAGAAAGAAACACACACATACTGAGATAAAGAAAAACAAATATTTGAGTACCAGCCATTTTTAAGTTTCAACAAGCGTTGGTGGGCGACAGCGTAAAACAGTCTGTATGTGACAACATTAAGCCCACACACTCAAATGAATACAAAAGTAAAGACACAAATTTTAATTGCCAAGTTAAGAATCAAGTGCCTAAAAAATGATGTGGCCCCATATATTTTTTTTGTGGGGGGAGGTAAGAGAAGTTAATTGAAGGTTTCAGTGTTTTCGTTTAGTTTTTGTTAATGAAAAACATATGGAAATATTAAATATTTCGAATATTTTTTTTTAGATGTGCACGGCAGTTTTACAAGAAGTCAATAGGTATCCCTAAAGAGCATTTGGCGCATTCATAAAATATAGTAATTTTCTTAAAGGTCATAACATCTTGTTGACTCTAGTAAGTATATATATTCACATGAACATACATAATTCTTCTTTTGCCCGCATTTAATGTGGGGAGAAAATCAATAGCAGTTCTCAAGATGTACAATTTGTAATATGTATGCAAACGGTTTTGACACCTTGACATAGTACGTATGTATATAAATATTAAGCTTATATACTTTTTGGGAACTTTCACCCCGATCTGCAGGATAGACACATGTACATTTAAATTATGTACTGTTATATGTGTTAGTAAGTATTTGTGTGTTCACTTTTTATGTAATAATGGTAGACCATGTTTTGATTTGTTATAAGGACAGTCATATGGCAGCATTGGCGGTTGCTTTCCTTTAGATTGTAAAACTTTGTAGGATTTTTTTACTGTATACTTCACTTAAATTTCACGTTCTAATTGACTTTCAAGTGGCATGAGTAAGACTTTTTAGCACTGCTGCTGACGTTCTTTGTTTTGTGCTTTAAAGGGAAAAGTATTGTATTTAAATAGATTGAGTGGAGTGGGTCATAATTTCCAGTTGAGTTGGGTCTGACTTAAAGCAGACTTTAATTTACAAAATTGTAACTGAAAACCTAAACAAAAAACATTGTTAAATATATATAAAAAAATTTAAAAAAAATTTTAGCATTTATTTTACAAATTTTTGGGTTTTTCCGGTTAATTTGCCAAACAAAAATATATGTCAATCAAAATTTGTAGCTTTATTTTTAAAATCGTTTTATTAACAATTAACTTTATTTGAAAGTAAAGCTCTTGGACTTTTATATGACATAATTAGGGAAATCATAAATTTAAAAAGTGATTATAGAACATTGTACTTAAAACTCAAAACTTGGCTAGGATTTTAAATTGCAACAATTTACTTATTGTTCTGATTACATATAAGTAGTCTAATAACGTCTTATTAATATTGTATAAATTTTCTAATTACTTATAATCGATTGTAGTAAGCTCCAATGATATCGCAGTGTTGAAATATGTATGCATGTTTAATCAGACATGACCGACCATGTAATACCCTATACAGTATGTTAAAAATGTAGATTATTTTTTAAATAATAATATCGTTACTACTTTTTTCGTAAAATTAAAAAAATTTCGTAAAATTTACAAAAACTTCTAAAATTTTATGAAAATTTCGTAAAATATACGAAACAATTTCGAGGAGAGATACAACGAAGCATTCGTGAAATAGACGACATTTTTCGTATATGTGTATAAGTATATAACTATTTTTTGTGCACTTCCAAACGTGTTGAAATAATTAGTTAAAGTGCAAATTAATAAGTAGTAACAGCCTCATTACTTATCTATGTAAGTTTATGCTGGGAATATAAGATATAGATTTGTTGGTGGGTTTATAGTCGAATATAACACTTTTACTTGTTTATTATTTACTTTATACTTCTTTATTCCCCCTTTTTTCGTCACGTTCATTGTGGGTATTTTGAATTTTATATTTAGGTCTAATGGCTAGTATTGGTGTGTTGTTTTATTTTAACCAATTTTTTGGGATCGTTTTATTTATTTATATTTTGTATTTTTTTGCCAATATTTATTTATTTGTGGTGCCCTTTACTTTATGTATTTTTTTTAATATTTAAATTTTTTAATATTCACTTTATATTGGTTAAATAAAATTGATTGTGTTACCTTTTTTTTACAAAAAAACCTATGTTTTTATTTATTTAATAAATCATGAATTTATTTTCCCTTTTTTGTTTTGTATTGGTTTTTAAGGCAAAAAAATAAATTTTCTTTAAATAAAAATTTATTGGTAAAAATTTTTATAGTAAACTTCATTGAAAATACATGTAAAAAACTGCAGAAATTAATAATATGAACATACTGTTTGTATGTACTTACTCTAACATTTATTTTCAATTAAAACCTAGGAAAATTGTCCGTTTGTACCAATCTGCTTATGACTGTATAAACTGTATTTCTGTTAGTTAATTTGTATGAGCTCGAGAATAGTTGTATTTTGTATGGTTCACCAAGTAGGAAAGTATATTCGGGCATGGCCGACCATACCCTACACCATGAGTATATTTTTAAAATTTTTACTTTTTATAAAATTTTTATTTTTTGTAAAGAAACTTTTATGTTGAATATTACCATAATTCCAAAATATTTAAGCCATTTATTGATAAAAAACTAAAATTTCTAAATGAGGCTTTATATAGTTCAAATATGGGCCGATCCTCGGTAAATTTGGGAAAAGGATATATTTCTAAATAACAGTTAGTTTTGTTGAGTTTCATTGCGATACAAATGGTTACAAGTCAATTTTAGACGTTTAAGTAATTTTTTGAAGGAGGGGTTTGTATGGGGGCTAGGGTCAAATATAGGCCGATCCTTACGAAAATCTGCTGTATCATTTATACTTATATAAAACTTATTTGTGCCAATTTTTAGAGAGATAGCAGAATATTTGACGTAATTATAGCATAAAAAGTTCAAATCGGGAGGTACGGTTGTATGGGGGCTAGGTGAAATAATGGACCGATTTCAACCATTTTCAATAGGCTTCGTCCTTGTGCCAAAAAACATGCTTGGTCCAAATTTCATCAAATTATCTTGAAAATTGCGGCCTGTACCTTGCGCACAAGGTTTACATGGACAGCCAGCCAGACAGACGGACGGACGGACATGTCTTAATCGACTCAAAAAATGATTCTGAATCGATCGGTATACTTTAAGGTGGGTATTGGACCAATATTTTTGTATGTTACAAACATCAGCACAAACGTATAATACCCTCCCCACTATAGTGGTGTAGGGAATAATTACATCTAATAAGTTTTAGGCTCAATTGACATATAACTTTGAAATAGTAGAGTCAGTCTCCAATTCACTATGAACATTTCCGTCTTCCCAGTGGAGTTTTTCCGAAAACTTTTATTTTATAAAAAATTTACCATAAATCAAACAATTCAAATCTGTTTTAATGTTACTTGACAAATTCCCTCAACAAATATTCGCAAATAAATAAAACAAAAAAAAAAAAAAAAATTGAGATAAGTTTTACTTATTATTCGTTTTATTTTTTCTTCTGTATGTTTGTTTGCATTGTATGTAGGAAAACAAATTTAAAGTCCTTATGTAAAATTTGTTACAAAACAAATTTCTTTCTTTTACATTTTATTATATTCTCCTTAATTTTTCCCCTCGGTCTGTCGGTTAATACTTAAATATATAAGTTGTACGCATTTTCCGCTTACGAACAAAATTTCATTCGAACTTAAACTGAAGAAAAAAGTCAACACATTCGTAAAACATGTTAGAAAACTTTTATTTTTATATATATATATTTTTTTTGTTGTGTGTGTTTTTTTCATTTGGTGACAAAGTTGTGAACAAATCTTTTGACACTCAATGTTACGAACATCATTTATAATTTTAAAACAGCAAAAAGTTTTCCATATAAAAATATCGAATGCAAAGGAAACGAAAAAAGAAAGACCAGAAAAAAAGCACAAAATAAGAAAAGTTTTTTATTTAATTTTTGTTAGAAATTCAGTTTAGTTTGTACACGCACTTGTAATGTATAAAATGTTGTAATAACCAAAGTAAGTGTGTATGGAGTTGATAAAATGTGAGGTTAAGAAGAATGTCATTTCGATTATTAGCTTAAATTGAAATGACTATTATGCATAACATGAACGAACGCTTCTTTTAAATCACCTAATGATTTAAAAGATTCTTACAATAATATTTTTCAGATTTGAAATTTTTGAAATATGGGCGATGTCAGGTAAATTATTGCAAGTTTGGCAATTTTTCTAAATGTTTTTACTCAAAGTACGTTTTAAGTATGAAATAACAGTAATAACAGATTTCGCTTGTTTTTGTTGTATCTCTTGTATTTTTTGAGAAAAATGATCTTTTATATTTTCACTCAAATATGAGTTTTTGATAGGAAATAAAATTGATCTCAGATTTCGATTGTTTTTGTCGTATGTTTTATGTATTTACTCAAAAAATAAGTTTTTAATATGAAATAAAGGTGATCACAGACTTCATTTGTTTTTGTTATATCTCTTATAGTTTTCGTGAAAAACGGTCCTTTATATTTTCACTCAAAATATCAGTTTTTGGTAGGAAATAAAAATGATCACAGATTTTCTTAGTTTTTGCTCTAACTCCAATAGTTTTTGAGAATGAAGTACTTAGTATGTGTTCACTCAAGAAATATGTTTATAGTATGAAATAAAACTGATTACGGATTTCGCTTGTTTTAACTCAAAAAATACGTTTTTATTATAAAATAAAAGTGATTTGTTGTGTATATCTTATAGTTTTTGCTTCGCAAAATGTATGCTTTGGTTTTTATTAGATATTTTTCCTATATATGTACCTAAATTTAAAAATATCACACTGATAGCTTATTTTGTGTAAGTAAATTAACTATATTTTTAAGATTTTTTAAAAATTAGTTTAGTAGGTTTGAATAAAAATAGATTTTCCATTCCATTCCAAAAAATACTAAATTTAAAAAAGTACGAATAAGGTTCTGGTATTTTTAAAAGGGAATGTCCAAGACATGTACAAATTTATTAAAATGGTTATTAGTGGTAAAAATCACATTAATTACATATTTTAAAAGAGTACCATACACCCTTTTTAGACATTTAAGAAAATCTGTTTTACCAGTTTTGTCATTTTTTACTTATAAATATAGAAATTTCCAAAAATCTCTTCTTAGTTGATCTTCATAACCTAAAACACATCTACCGTTGAAATTTCACGGTTCTAGGTTTAACTGTTTGGCTGTGCGATTATGAATCAACCAGTTAGTAACGCTACTTTTATATATAAGTAGATTACTTTTAAATAACAGGGTCATAATACTATACCCACTATGTATGTACACAGAAAAAAACTGAAAATGTGTTTTAATTATCAAAATAATTGTATTAAGCAAGTTTTGCACCTATAACCAAATGATGATATCATTTGATAAAATTTGTAAAAAAAATACAAAAAATATATAATTTTTTTTTCAAATAAGGAATCGCATATTTAAAAAAATAAAATAGTATAGTAGGCCAGAAATATTTTTTTCAATCAATTAAAAAATTATTTGAATCAATTAAAAAATTAATCAAAATTAGGTTTTAAACAACGATATAATTAAGACAAATAAAAATTTGTTTTGATAAAAATTAAAGAAAGAGAAAAACATGTTAACAAACTACCGATAATTTACTCTGTGATATATGACTTACGATTATGATTGCTTACTTTAGAAAAATGCCCAGCAAAAACTTATGTGCATTGATAAGCAATAAAAGACTTTTTAGTTAGCTTCTTATAGGTAAGGTAAATATAGAGGTAGGTAAATAGTTAAGTTAGTAGTTTTGTTTTTTGAAAAATTATAAGAATATGAACCAACTCCTTAGCTATTTTATTTAGTGTTAAGTAAAGTTTTTCACATACAAATACTACTTTGTTTTCTCTCTGTGTAAAAACAATTGTTAGCTCGCAAAATAAGTACTAATAGACATATTAGATTAAAAGTAAGTCATTACTTAACTCCTTATAAGTAATGCAGACGGTATGTCTTTGTTATCGAAAAGTAAATTGTTGAGCAAATACAAGTCATTACCTAGTTTTTGCTGGGTATATAGATAAAATTAAAATTAATGATAAGTTTTAGTTATGACTCAAACATGTTCTGCATTTTCTTTTTTGTTTTTGGTATAGCTGTAATTATGAATGTTTTCATTTGATGTTGTTAGTCCTTATTACCACCGTCAGTCACCGCAGCCGTAGTGTATGTTTCTTGTGTTCTAGTTATCGTTGTCAACGTTGTAGTTAATGTTGTTGCTGTTGGTTTGTGTTGTGCTTACGGCTGTTTAGATTTAATTAATTAGCGGTCGTTTTGCTACTGCTTCCACTTCTTCATCATATTATCATTTCAAAAATTTGACAAATGAATTGTTTTTGTTGTGGGTGACTTTTTCTTTTGCTTGTTTTTTTTCATTGTTTGTCTCTTTTCAAGTTTTAGTATTTGCTTAAAGACTTCGGACCAAATTGTTGTTGGGATGTTGTAGTTAGTAGTAGTAGATGTTGTCATCATCCTGTTTTGTTATTTTTACTTATTTTACCGGATACAAAACTTATGTTTAGATGTGTTGATGTTGTCGTTCTTTTCTTTATTTTACTTTTAATGTTGTTGTTTGCACAGTGGCTTAATGTTGAATTAAATTAAATATACATATATATTTAATTTAAACGTTATTCTTCTATACTTTCATAGATTTTAAAGAAATGTAAAATTTTCCAATCAAGTTTTTGTAAAATGAAGTAACTGGCTCAAATAAAGTTTAGTAAGCAATTTTACTAAAAGCGATTTCTCCTAGCCCATACAAATATTTCTCTATTATTATAAACCATAAACTGTAATGTTATAGTAAAAGTCCAGCAACATTTGACTCAATCCCTTTTGCAATAAAAATACGATAAATAGATTTTTGAAAAAATAAAGTTTATCTATCCAATTTCATAAGGATCGTTCCACAATTGATCATCATCTCTATTCAAAATGTTAGTTCATCAACACTGTGTCCCCCTATGATGGAATATAGTTTTTCACTATATTTTTTTCAATATTGCTGTTGACAGCATTATGAAGTTCTAATACTGTTTGTTTGTGTAGTTGTGGTTACTTTACTTATAGATGGTGTAGTTGTTATTATTATTATGAATGCTGCCTTTGGAACTGTCACTGTTAATGTTAGTGCGGGGGAAAGAGAATGAATAATAAATTTTCTTGAAATTATTGTAACTGACAACTTGGCAAGTTTTTGTTGTTGTTGATGTTACTGCGGCCATTGTAGTTGCTATTTTATTATTAAGAATTGTGCGGTAATTATGTTTTACTTTAATTAGTAGCGATTTATATTGCATGATTTGTTGTACACTTTTTATAATGTCTGTTTTGGTCTCTAGTCAAGGAATCGGTCTTTGTAATATAAAAATATAGGATTCTGTTTAAATTATGATTAATATGGTTATAATTTATTATATAAAAAACGTTTATTTTTTATTTTTGTAAAAATTTTAAAGGATCATTCACGAAGTAATGGGCTAACTCATATAATACTTTCACAAAAAAAATATACGTTAGAATTTGTCTGAGAAAGTCTAAATTGAAAGCTGATATACATTAATACATCATAAATATGTATGTATTATTATTTACATATTGATTAAGTAAATGTGTATAATAATCAATAGAATTCCCATTTAGTTAATCCTTATGCATAAAATATATTTTAATGACTCCCATAGAGCAATAAATATATGGTTTAACTTCACCCTATTATTGAAATTACTTTTTTATTTATTTTACAAGCTTTTAAGGAAATTGCATAGGAAAATAAAACCACATTTTATTTTCGAATTGATGTCATAAAATCTAATATTTTATGAAATACAAATAAATAACTGCAGAAAAATAACCACAAATTTCAATTTCATTCAAAAAAACCTGTCAATGTTCTATTTTGCTGAGAATTTAATGGAATTAAAAAAGAAACTGTAAGACAATGTAACTGTAAGTAACATAATCTTTGAAATATTTATTTACAATGTGATTGCTATGCATAAAAATATATATGTGTTCATATGTATGTTATTTTTACGAGGATTATTTTAAAAATTGTAGTGACTTTTACAAGAAATATTATTGTTTTGAAGAAAAAATATCGAATAATACTTAAAGGAGGTGAATTTATGGAATAGAAAATACAACTGGAAAAGATGTGAAAAAAACACTGGGGATAGTATATTCTAGTGGTATTGTTTTAGTTACAGTTAAAAAAACGTTACACAATCTAAATATTTAGGATATCATTTTACCAAAAGAAGCGACAAACGTTCAAAAAATTCAAATTTTCAAAAAATTGCATTCATCATATATTTTTTTTTACATTAACGAATGTTTCATTTTAGAAAATGAGGGGGTTAATATATTTTTAATTTTTTTACATAAATAACTGGTTTGACATATCTCATAGCAAAATTTGCTAAGAATATTTTTAAAAGTCGATCTATGTCCATCCGTCTGTGTGGGCATGTAAGCCTTGTTCGCAAACTACAGGACACATACTCTTCTTTTCTGACCCAAGGACAAAACCTATTGAAAATGGTTAAAAGCCTATTGGTTTGCTTTGTGTCCTTAGTCCTAGTCCCCACTAAACTGTACCACAAGAATATGGCTTTTAAGCTCATAATTCTCTTATTTGTTCTTGTATATAAGATCATCAAGAGTTAATTTTAGAGCAACAATTTTGAACAATTTTGTAATAATCGTCCCTAATTTGACACTAGCCCCCGAATAGAGTCCCCTTCAGAAAATAACTTGAAGGTCAAAGTTCACATTTGTAGACAATATTAACACGATGAAAATCTGCATAAAAACTTTAATGAAATCATAAATTTCTCTAAAAAACGGGTCAGTCTAATATAAACAAATTTTCCTAAACGCTTTTTCGGATCTATGTTTCAATTATACACTTTCAACAATTTTAAAAAATATAGTATTTCTTATTTCTCGATCGTTTATCTGAGACTGTGCAATCAATCATTTTACTATTACATGGGTCAAGTGTTGTAACTTTTGTTATGGGTTCTACCCTCGCATAAAATGAAACAAATACACATCTTTATGGAAATACCAACAATATGTCATGGCCATAAAAATACAATATGAAAAAATATGAAAAAAAAAGAAAATAAGAAAGAAATAAACCAAACTTAAAATAAGTCTAAATAAGATACGAAATATCCTAGAAAGAAAAGCCAATCATGGATAAAAACAAAACACAACTACCACATTAAATGACCCTGGAATCTATTGTTTATTTGGATTGTGGTAAAATTAATTTTTGTACAAGTGGAATAAACAAAAACAAAGAAAGTGAAAAAATAAGCAAGCAGGCACAATGGACTGAAAGCCCACAGGGGATATTTATTTTTTTCTTACTTTTTTTATTTGTGTATAAAAGTAAGACCATTTTCGTCCTATAAATAATGCTACGACTTAAATACATATTTTTTTGGATTGGTAACATGTCCTTGTACTCATATGTATGTACGAATAAGTATGTATTACACTTTTTCTGTTTGGTCACTACAACATTTTTATTTTGTTTCATTTGTTGTGTCTTTTTTTTTGTTGCTGTATAGCCCAAGAAATAGTAAAGTGTTGTAAAAATACAACATGGCATTATATTACAAGCTGTATGTATTTAAAACACACAACCAAAAATATATGTATGTGTGGATATAGAAGAGAAAAATATCTATTTCCAGAATTATATACATATTTATTTTGGGCTCCCCCAAAATCCTAGAAAATATAAATCTTGTGTGCACTTTTAGTGTCTCAGTTACATGACCCACAATAACTAAAGGCTAGACGTAAACCAACTTCAGAATCGATTTTGAAGATTTTTTTTAATATTTGGCCCTTAATTGTAATATTTTTTTACTCAAAAGAAAGCTTAGACCGTTTCCTTTAAGAGCTTTGTGTTCACTTAGTGGGATGCAAGGGGCATTCTAATAACAACGTTTCTGTCAGTTTACGTCGGCTTCTACTAGCAGGATGTCTGAAGGATGATCTGTAACTAAGTGTAATACAGGTTATAATAATGGGTAATAATCGATATTGGTTGCTAGCCACTATTGTGGGGAGGGTATTATGTTTGTGCTGATGTTTGTAACACCCAAAATTATTGGTCCTAGACCCACCTTAATCACTTTCTGAGCCGATTTAGCTCCGTCTGTCCGTCCAGGTAAACTTTGTGCTCAAGCTACAGGTCGCAATTTTCAACATAATTTGATGAAATTTGGCACACGCTCTATTTTGGTTCAAGGCCGGACGGTATTGAAAATGTTCAAAATTGGCCCATTATTTCTCCTAGCCCCCATACAACCTTACCCCCTGAATCGGGCTTTTAGGCTCATAATTACGTTAAATGTTTTATCAAAAAAATCAGCAAAAACTAGTTTTATAGAACAGTAATTCACAATAATAATTTTAATAGTGATCGGGCCTCATTTTACTCTAGCCCCCATACAAACTCCCCTTCAGAAAATGACTTAAAGGTCAAATTAAATTGTAATTACTAATAAAATTATTAAAATCTTTGACTTTGAAGTAGACGTAAATTCATCTACATAAATTTATAAGGATAGGCCCATATACACCCCTACGCCTCTATGAACCCTCTTGTAGAAAATCTCTTTTTTGTCAACAATAAGTAAAAATATTCCAAAATAAAACAAATGAAATGTTTTATTTAAGAAAAATAATCCACAATTTTAACATACTGACTGGTAGGGTATCATATGGTCGGCGATGTCCGACTATAAATACTTGTTTTTTTGACATTCTATTTGGTCTCAAATCTAACAGAAGTCTTTGATCTGAATGACGCACAAAGGGTTGAATTTGAGAATAATTGAGATTAATTGAAAAAGTAAAATTAGTTTTTTGTTTTCAGACATGTGGACAGGAAAATAGAGCGGTGGAAATGTAGACAATATTTCTATGAAAAGTACTCTACAACAAGGTCTAAGTCAGTTTTGAATCTGATGTTATTTATAGCAAATTTTTCTTTCCTTCAACAAAACATACTAGGACATGAGAAAAAATCTCAAATTATACAAATTCGACTCTATTCTATTGGGAATTTAAAAGACATTATTTTTATACATTGTTACATTTCCTACTTGAAAAACTGCAGGGATGTCTAGCTACAACTCATCCATTATGAAAATAAACTATCATACAAATTAACACCCATACGTACAAACGTATGTATATATTTCTACATAAACCGAACAAAAAAACATTAAAAACATTTTCAAGTAATTGACTTTTTGGTATCGTAAACAATTTTGTTGTGACATTTTTCTTTTCCGTTGCCATTTCTTTCTATTTTATTTATTAGTTTTTTTATTCTTGTGTCTGATTTGTTTTTCTCTATTGTTTGTTAAAGCTCGAAAATTGCTCCCTTCAATATATCAAATATTGATGTTTGCTAATGTTGACTTCATGATTTTTCATTCATTCCATACAAAATATTCTTTAGTTTTGTTTTTACCTTTTTTTATTCTTCTTGTAGATATAGAATTTGTTTTAAGCTGTCCCCTGTAATTTGTGATAATTTTTAGTTTTATGTGCTATGCATGCTTTTTTTCTTTAGAGTTATTTAATCACATTAAAAAGAAAATTAAATGAATAATATTAGATTTATTGATGTAGTAGTGTGAGTTTTTTAATAGAAAGAGCATTAGAGTGAAAAGATAATATGTATAATGAATATTAAATTGCTCAAAAAAATATATTAAAAAAGGTAGAATATGTATACAATACATATGAATGCAAGGAAAACGTAATTGACTTTAATTTTATAGAAAATTTAATTAAATTTTGTTATAAATGTTGATAAAAATATACTTACTTTTTTAAGTCTAAAATACCAAGGTTTATTAAAAGTTAAATGAATCGTGTATGTATGTAAATACATAAATGTAAACAAATGACCTCAACAGCACAAAAGTGCTGTAGTTTTTTTCTGTCGCAAAGCATTCCATAGAATTGTCAAAGCTATTTTTTCTAACAAATTATATAGAAATACTTTCAGAAATATATAAACTTTTTTTTAAAGAAACATTCACAATATAAAAAGTCCTTTTCTCTACCTTATCTTTAATATTTGTGAGTTTATATGACGTATACATTACAATAAATATATAACAAATATTCATCACTCATACGTTATGGAGAATCATTTAATCTTTAATAATGCATGAACACAAAAGGACACAAATCCAGCTAAATATTAATTCGTACATACACCTAGATAGATGCATTATTATAATTACTTATCATTCATGTCAAAATTTTATAGTTTTGTGACAATTTATGTTGTCAGAAGAAAAAATGTGTGTGTATAACAGAAGTAACTCTCTAACACAGAAATAAAAATGTCTTTTACATTAATGTTCGCGTAAATTGCATGTAACCACAAGGACAGACTGCCATCGGAAGTATGTCACATTTATGTAGAACTGCAAAAAGTATGAAAGAAAATAGCAATTATAATCAACATAGGAGTATAAGAAATCTATGTAGTTCTGTTATTGATGTATGTGCATAAACCACATTCGAACACATATATCGTCACCTAAAATGCAAAAAAGTAATAAAAATTAACAATGTCTGCCGGTACAGTTATATTCGAGAGTGTTCATTTCATTTAAGTATTAACAATACTTTTGTGCATTTGAGGTGACTATATGTACATACTTACATTCTTCATATTTACTACAATAGCTTTCGAATTTAAAAATGTTTAAATGTTTCAAGTTATTTTGTCATCAATTCAAATAACTTAAGAGTTAACTAAATTTTATTAAAATCGATATTAATTCATCTTAATTTTAATATTTAAAGATAATCAGTTGTCTGGTATTTTTTTTCAAAAATGACACCGAGGCCCCAAATCTTTGGTGGCCTATAATTAAAAAAGTGCATGACTTTAGGCAAAACTGGAAGACACGGGTCTTCTTATTATTAGTCTTTTATCATATAGTGGTGTCCGTATATGGTTATTTTTCTTTTTCGTGTTGCACTGTGTTATCTATCTATTATTCATAGCTAAATTTTTTTAAAATAGTTTTTTTTTATTTTTCTTGTAATTTCGGACCTTTTTATTTTTTCTTTCAAAGAAAGCTGAAACAACATATTTTTTCATGTTTATTACATTAAAACTCATCGATTTCGTCGTTGTCAGTGGACTTTCAAATAACGGAATATAAATGAAAAATATTGTTAAATATTAGTATTTCCAGTCTTTTGGTAAAACATTTGTGCAATCATTATCGAGAGTAATTATACCCTTCACCTTCGTGAGATGGGTATATATAAGTTTGTCATTCCGTTTGTAATTTCTATAATATAATTTTCCGACCCTATAAAGTATATATATTCTGGATCCTTATAGATAGCGGAGTCGATTAAGCCATGTCCGTCTGTCTGTCTGTTTGTTGAAATCAGTTTTAGAGGACTCCAGATATCGGCGAGATCCGAATCTTCAATAATTCTATTAGACATGCTTTCGAGAAGATCGCTATTTAAAATCAGCAAAATCGGTCGGTAAATAACGGATATATGAGCAAAAATCCGAGACAACCTCTGAAAATTTCATCAAAATATTGTTAAAAAAGCAACAAAAACACTGTACATAGAAAAAGATGTACACGTGTGTGTGTAGATGTATTTGGTTTTATTCACCTGTGTATTTTTTTGTATGTTTGGAATACAAACATACAAAAAATACACAGCAAAAAAATATGATTTGCATTTTTTGTTAAAATAAAATAATTTTCCCTTTTGTTTTGCAAATATATTTTTTAATGAATAGAAAAAAGTATTTAAAACGTTTTCAATTATATGAGAGTAGATTGTGAGTTATTGTAAAATAATTTTTATGCGAATAATGTAAGTTTGAAATTTAAAACTAACACAAATTTTTTCCAAGTGCTTTTTAAAACAATTTTTTTTACGATAAACAAAAACAAAATCTACATCTCGTCAATGTTTACCAGCAATGAATCAGAGGTCGAAGTCGACCGACTTTGAGTCGGAGCTTAGCCGCCGCCGAACTATATTTAGTTGCTTGAGCCGCCGCCGAAACATTCGGCTTAAATCGACTCAAATTTTTTTTATTAACTAGACTGTAAGATCAATTATGTTTAAAATACACCATGGTGAAGGGTATATAAGATTCGGCACAGCCGAATATAGCACTCTTGCTTGTTTTATTTTTCGTTTATCTCCTTATACAGAATTTTAAATGTGTTGCAATCAGCACATTCTAATATTTCAGCTTGATGTTATTTAAATCATGAATTTAATTTTAAATTAATATTAATAAAATTTCTACATGAAACCCAAAAATAACTTAAACCAATAAAACTTTATATTTTGATTTTATATGTAATAATTTAATGCTGTTTTCAAATTGAAAACATATTTGTAAATTTAATCGCAGAATTCAATGTAAATACATTTCATTTATTGTAATATTTTCAACTGTATTTGACATTTGACATGTATAGTACATAGTACAAATACATATTTTCTTTAGTTAAATACCCTGTAATGTTAGAAAGGGTATTATCGTAAACTGTCCAAAAATACGATTCAATCTGAAAATCAGTTTTTATAAAGCATTACATGACAAAGCCATCGTGACCTCTTCTATGATCGTATTAAGTTAAATTTGTTGCCCCATTAAATATATACCACCCTACTATATGTTTGTATGTAACATCCTTATTGAGACACGTCTAGGAATCGTAAGAATATTTCATAACTTCATTTTAATATTATTGTTAAAGAATGTCAGATAAAGACATTTTATTTGAATCAATAGTTGAAAATATGTGACTTGTTATCATAATTTTTGTCAGGAGAAAAAAATAAAGGTTATTTACATGAGTTTATTAAATTCTGAATTAATTTTCCAAAGAAAGCTATATTTTTGAATAATAAAATGTACATGGCGAATTTATATTTTTAACAAATCAAGAAAGTATTCAAGATATGTTTAAGAATGGTTAAGAAAATAATAAAATAAAAGTAATTTATTTTTACAAAAAATTATATTTTGAAATGTTACTTAACTAGTTCTGCCTAAAACAGTTGGCAGGTGGTAGTTATTATAATATATACTTATGTACATAATTATACATATTTCTTTTAATTTTAAAGATGATTGAACCCTACTAAAACCTACATTTAAAAGAACTACATCTACCGTATCTCGTTCGCTTACAAATAAGTACTTAAATAAGCACATACATACAACTCGGGCGTTAAGAGGTTGTTATTACCAAGTTTTTGATGGGAATATTGTATTTTTGTGTTTATATAATTGACCTATTTAACGGCAATGGTAAAGTGAAAAAAGTTTTTTATTCAATATTCTCTTTAAAAAACAACATTTACATGCACGTGGTGTTTGTTGCCTTTTCATTCATTCCAATCCAACTAATATTATTAATAGATTTTTCAAAAACAGGCCAAAGAACAAAAGCTGAAAAACTTTTAACATTTGTTTTACGTTTATTCCTTTTTTTACTTTAGAAAAATTACTTAATATTGTAATTATTTAAACAAAGAATGAGGAAAAAAGTTTTTATTTTCTATTGAGAAACTTTAAAACAATACAGTTGGCTGTTTATTTTCAAACCGCCCGATAAGACGAGAAATAAAAAAGAAACGCACAAAAAGGAAACGTGTTTTAGCAGCCAAACTTTTTCTTAACAACAATTACGGCAATGAAACGTTTACAGAGTGTGCACGAAAATATATGAATGCAATGAAAAAAGGCATTGACTCATAACATAGATTTCTTTCACATACAAATAGTTTCAGTAAATTTTTTTGGTCTTTAACCAGAGTTAAATTATGAAATTAAATAAATTTTAAATGTTCAAAGGATTTGAATAGTAAGAGATTTTAATCGCCTTACACAATATTATATTATATAATTATTTAAAATGGAGGTAGGGTAGAAGGGGGACCATAAGCCACGTTTTTTGAGTCATTCTCGAATTAAAACCATAAATTTAAATTTTAAATTTAAATTTTTTTTCTTCATTCGTATACTTAGATATGTTGACTTTAGTTTTATCCATTTCAATCTTTCCTATATCATATTAATTTACATATTTTTTAACTTTACCGCACTTAACAAATGGGGTAAATGCGCCAAGGGGATGGGGCAGATTTGTCATTAGTAAAATAAAACAAAATATTCAAATATTAGTTTGCTGATTTATACTATAATACACAAAGTATAATAAACCAAATATTAATTTGGTTTGACAAATAAAATATTAAAATAGTTTGCGACTGATTTTTTCTTTATTTTTAAAAACATTTTCCCAGCAAAAAAGAACTTTCAAAGAAGCGAAAAAAGTAGAATTTACCCCATAGAAGACTGAAAATGACATGAAGAAGTTATGATTTAAACACAAGCTTGTCGTAGGTGAGATGTTCCTTTAATTTGATTCCAAATTCACTACATCTGAAGTCATTCTCAGGAAGTAATTTTTATGTTCTTTTTTTGATGTTATTAGAATGTGAAATTGTGGTATTATAGAATACAACTTATTTGACTTAAACTATAAATATTTAAATTCACTCATTTATCAATTGACTCCAAATTAAAAATTAAATTTAAGTTAAACAATTTAAAGTGCTATATTCGGCCGAGCCGAATCTTAATACCCTCCACAAACTGCTTTTATATTTATAATTTTTTATGTATATAAAAGTAATATTTGCAGCAAATTTTGTATAAATATCTTAATTATATAATGAGTTTTGAGCGTTTAAGTGATTTTCGGGAGGGGACCTTGTATAGGAGCTATGACTAATTATGGACCAATGAAATTTTTTTCCTTGATATGAATTGTGTTGTCATTAAACTTGAATTTGTAAAATTTTGTGAAGATATCGATATTGTAACTCAAATATGCACATTTGTATGTGAAATTATGAACCACTTTTGAATATGAGAATCGATGACTGAGTCAAAACCCGGGAATAATTGTGGCATGTCCTTCTCGAAATAATCTTCGTCCTCCTCGAAGTAATTTATTTCTGCTGTAAAATTGTATTAATTCAATGTATCTGGTTTAAACTTTATTCAAGCTATAGTTATTATTAAATTCAACAGACATAGGCTTGGATTATAGTGTATGGTATTTTGTTTGATAGGTCAGATATACTGAATAACTAAAATTAGAAATATTTTTTATTTTTATTCGTTTGTCGAGTATAAAATTTCTTAAACGTACGCTATATCAGATAGTTAAAGTTGAAAATTTGGCTGTTCGTTTTATCAAATTTTCGTTAATGTTAGATTCGTTATACTGGGATTTGCCTCTACTTGGTTTTCTTATTATTCGAGTTTGGCAGATATGCCTCTATGGCGATTGACCCCCCTTCTAACCTTAGTACTTACCAGGCTCGCTTACAAGTAGATAGTTACCTAAGAAATTACCTAAGAAATCTCTCTACGTAGGTATTAAGGAAGGACATATAATTGACCTTACATATGAAATAAAAAAATATATATTTTTTACAAATCGAATCATATTTATACGTTAATAACTTACCCAATCCCTTATTAAAGGCCTTATTTAGTATGATGATAATATTACGATAAAAGTCTATATATATAGATCCGATATATATATATATGTATATGGACTGCATATGCTTTTATTTTTATTGTTATTTATTATGTATTTATATATTTATTATAGTATTATTGTTATTTACTTATTGTTTTGGCCTAATAGGCTTTGTATTGTAATAACTGATAAATAAATATGTTGCAGCTCAAAAAAAAGCAGGATAAAGCAGAAGTATTAAAAGTGCATCCTAGGCGTTTTAGAAATAAGTATTTCGTTTTCAAAATACATTTTTTTTGTAGGAAATCAGTCAGTTGTGGCAGAAATATGTGATGTTTTCGCCCAACAATGTCCAATGGTCCTCTATTTACTATGACTCATTACACATCAGTTCTACGTACGGTGTCAATTAATCTTCGACAGAATATTTGTTTCATAATACGAGTATATGAATCTATGCATGTGATGAAAACATATTCTATATGCAAATGTGAATTTTCATCCTTGACATACTGCAATGTTTTTTATTTGTTTAAAATTCGTATGAATATATTTCTATTCACAAAAATGTCCATATTGTCTGACTTTGCTAATATTTCAAGTGAAAAGAAATGATTGTTGTTCGAATTTTATGTTTTGGGAAATTGATGTTGTTTTACTTGTACATATGTATATATGCACACTTTTTTATACGAAAATTTATTGTTGTCATTTACAATAGAAATTAAAATTGTGTCATGTTCATCTTTTTATATCTACACTTGCTCCAAATATTTAAAACTCAATTCTCACTTGAAGCGATTAGCAGAATATAACTGCTGTTAAGAAAAGTTCTTCATAAATGAACATAGAATTTTTTAAAAATAACGTCAACTTGTTACGAAGTAATAGTTTTATATTCGGCCATGCCGAATTTTTTATAGATACCATCAAATCTTGTTCCGTAAAAATAAAGTAAATCTCATTTATTTGCTAAATTTTACTATTCAAAATTATTATACACTGAAAATAATCCATGATCAACTTTCGTAAAAATTTCGTAATTTTTTTTTTCATAATATTTACAAAATGTTCGTGTATAATACGAAATACATATTACTTAATAAAACTCTTTTAAATTTTTACGAAAGTACGAAAATCTTTCGTGATATTTTTTTTCACATAACATAATTATATTATTTATATTATCATTAAATAAAACTACAACTTTTTTATTTAATTTAAGAAAAATTATAATAATTATAATAACATAATTATAATATTTTTCGTATATATTTGGCAGGGATTTTTTCTTTGTAGATATTCGATTTTTGGACTAGACAGATTTTTGTTGCTATAAAACTTGATTATGATAAACTTAACCACTACACTGCTATTATGAAGGCAGTTGTGAGTGTTAAAATAATTTTCTAATGGGTATAATATCAATTAGAAACCGATTTTCATTTAAATTTTTTATGTATTTCGAATTCCATCACTAAACACGTTTTTGAGTGTTAAAATTATTTGCTAATCCAGACCTTATTTGGGGGATATAGCCAATTATGGGAACATACTAATAAAATATGAGAAACTTCGGCTTGTATGGCAGTACAAGCCAAAGGTGGTGAATTGTGAACCGATCCTAATAAAACTTTAATAACAGATTTATGTTCTTATAAAATATATTAATGCCGAATTTCACCGTGATACTTTTTTCCTATAGATAATTATGTGCCTAATTTCACCGATATTTATGATTCTTTTTTTAGATAGTTATTTGCGTTAAAGTCATTTTCTTAGGCGGACCTTATATGGGGGTTAGGCGAAATCGTAAACCAATATTACCCACTTTCAATACGAACCAAGCTGCATCAACTAAAAACTTCTGAGCAAAATTTCAGCTCTCTAGCTGTTCTCTTTTGGACTCTGTCATGTTTTCAACCGACAGATAGATAGACAGACAGAATATTTTAACTTATGTGTTTGAAAATTGTTGAATACATATTCTGTTGAATGTGGTTAATGTAACTGAAATCATGAATTGTCTTTAAAGTATCTTTTTTTTTTTATAAAAATAGCTTCAATAACACTGAACTCTTTTTTTTAGGATACTAATAAAATAGCCCAGCAAAAACTTGTTAATGATTTTCAATTGTACTACTTATCTTTTCGACTTCGAAAGGGCGTAACAACCATAAATTAAAAATCGACTTTTACATTAAAATTCAAAATACTTATCGCCAATTTTTATAACTTTTTCTCCGAGTTTATAGACATAAAATTTACAATATTTAAAAGTGTTTTTCACACAAATTGACATATTTTCTGCGACGTATATATCATAGTAAAGGATAGATAAGTCTTTTCATGTAATATATACTCAACTAGTCACTATATTTTTCTATTAAACACAGTTATCCTGTACTATTAACTATTATAATTGTCATAAAGGAAATGCCCAGGTCACACTAACCAATACTTGTTATTGTTAAACACAAATATGAAAATTTATATTGGAATACCGCCATCATAAGTACCATCAGCAGTAGTAGTAACCTTATTATCCGAGTAGCAATAAACACGTAGAACACTTGTTTTAAAAACGTAAATGATGCTTGTTGCTGCATGTTTGTTTTATAAATTTTGTTGTGCATATTGTTGCACGCACAATGTTCATACATTTTGTTACTGATAATAGTGGTCAGCAGAAGCACTATTGCAATATGAAATTTAATATACTCTCTGTGTTCAAGTTAAAACTGTACTCACAGAACAAGTTACAAGCTCGTGTACTTGTAGATTTAAGAAATAATAGTGTTGAAAATAAAAGCCACTTTATATGTATGTATAAAATGTGAACTGCTACAAAAAAATGTATAAAACAAAAGTATGTATTAAATATTTTGTTTTGCTAGATTGTGTGTGTGAAAATGAGCTGTTTTATTAGGTTGTTCCTAATATTTAAATAAAGTTGCAAAACGTATCTGGAAATTACACTTACATGGACCCACTGCGTGCAAGGCTATAAGTTCATATTTTTCGACCATTAATACATTGAATTTCTGAGGTCCGTCGATCCTAAAGTAGGCGTGATCGACAAAGAATTACACAGCGGAAACCGTATTTGGTTTATAGTCATAATTGGGAAACCCTTTAGACGGCAATTTTAAAACTACAATTTCAAACTTTTAACAATTTTGTTAAACAAATTGTAAAATTTTTTTAGTCAGGCGAGGCCATATAATACCCTATACGAATAAAATGTGATTTGGTTTTCATAATAAAGCATTTAAGTTGAATTGTACCTTGTCTCCGTAATACTTAAGCCATTTATTGTTTAATAAAACTGTGGATATTTAAGTAAAATTTTGATGGGGACTTTTTATAGTGGCTAGGGTCAAATGAGGCCCTAAAATTATAAAGTTCATCAGGGTCATCAAGGCTAGTATAAAATTTGGTTTTGCAGCTTTTTGTCGAGTATATTAAACATAGTTATGAACTTAAAACCCCTATTTGGCGGGTTCAGTTGTATGGGGCCCAGGTGAAATAATGGATCTATGTTAATCATTTTCAATAGGCTTTGTCTACAGTACCATAAAAGATCATGTACTAAATTTCATTGAATTATATCCAAAATTGCGACCTGTAGTTTGATTTTAATGTTTACAAGCTCTATTCGGGGGTTCAGTTGTATGGGGGCTAGGTGAAATAATGGACCTATGTTAATCATTTTCAATAGGGTTCGTATACGGTACAATAGAGGATCATGTGTCAAATTTTATTGAATTATATCAGAAAATGATTCTGAGCCGATTGGTATACTTTAAGGTGGGTATAAGACCAATATTATTGTGCATTTCAAACCTCAGCTTAAACCCAATATACTTTAATGGAATGGGTATATGGAAACTAAAATAGGGAATACAATAGTAAAGAAATTATGTCGATATATCTTACATATTGGCGGTACCTGTGTTTTTAGCTTTGAGGACTTCGGTTTTTGAAAAAACCGGCTTTAAACTTTACTCTTATGCATGTTATACACAACTTTTTCAGAATATAAGAAGACCGGATCAAAGTTAACCCATAAACAGTGAAGGTAAAATTGGGAAATTTAGATAAAATAATATAAGGATATTAACAATAATGTAGGACATTTCATACGTAAATTATCTTTCATTTCAATTTTAAACGAAATAATAAAACTACATCTAAAATTTTATTAAAACTTAGATTCCTTTAAATACAAAATCTGTCTGTATTTAGATTCATACGTGTGTTAACTGAAAATTTACTTTAAATATTGCTTCATGTTTTTTTTATGTACATATTATTTTGAGTGCAAAAAAGAAAACAAATTTAATTTTATCCTTTTAACATACAACATGTACATATGTATGTATATTTAACAAATAGGGCTTAAAAATAGCACACAGATCATAGGTAGTTTTAAAAATATCCCTTTGCTGTTGGAAAATATAATTCTTTTATAAAATATTCGCTACACATTTCCATCGACACACATGTGCATGATCAAACATCAAAATGTTGTAAAAATCATATACAACACGTAGCTTTAGTTCCAATTACATTTTCTCGTTTTCCTAGTAAATTGCTTATACGAGTACGAGCACGATGCATGAATATTGTTACAGCAGCCAGCATGCCACACTCCAGCTAAAGCGTCTCATTTTTTGTTTGCAACACCACTAAAACTACAACAAAAATTTATTTTTTCGTGCTTTATTTCATTCTTTGGTTTATTTGAATTTTCCAGTTACAAAAAAATATATAATGAAAACAAAATTATTGCAACAACATTTTTGGCTTGACAGTTCCCCAGCCTCAGCATTTCATGTATGTGTCATGCATCCACCCACATGATTCCAAGAGATTCTAAATAAAGGGAAAATCAGAAAAAAAAAACAAATTGTAGCAAATACAGCATAAAAATAACCAGAGTTCTAAGGGCATGTTTGGGCTTTTGTTACCATATTGTTATTGCTATTTATGTATATACCATATAGGTGCCCTACTATAGGTGTGCATAGTAGGGAGATTATTATAAATTTGTGATTATATTTGTAATACACAGCCAACATAATCGTTTTATCGGGTCCTATTACTCACTTAAACTCAGATTATCATAAGCTTGATATATACATATATTTTTAATTTTTAAATATTAGATATTGTTAGTATTTTTCGTGCCTCAAGATATCTACTGACTATCATTTGAGGTATGACCTAATCGGATTGTACCGACTATACCTTCATATTTTAATATTGAAGCAATTGTTTTTGCTTTTGTCTTTTTTTATTATTGTATGCTTTTATCCAAAATGAAACGTGACCTACACGTTTTCGCGCCAAAGTCACGTTCTTTCTGGGTAATTTACGTTTGCGAAACAGTTGTTGATTTTATGTTTCACTCTCTTTTTCTCCGTATCTTTTTACGCCCACTCTTCTTTAATGTCAATTTCTGTTTACCGCACAGAATTCATTCATAATGTATCCTTACTTAAAACTCACAGATGAACTATATATGTATGTATATACAAGAATGAAAAACTGAAATAAGCAACAAAATATTGTTAAAGGATTAAAATCAATATTGTTTCAAAGATTTTAATCAGACAATTTCTTTCTTTCTTTTTTTATAATATACATTTAATCATTTTTCTGTGAAAAAAATTAACTTTATTTTGTTATATTTATCTTTACTGGAAAAGTGGGTGGTTTTTATACGTTTTGTTTATATTTATTTATTTTCCTTTTAAAATATCAGTTTTAGTTAAAGAAAATAAATTATTATAATCTTATAAATATATCTAATACTTTATCTTTGAATACTTTAAAAAATATCACAAGCCAATTTTAATATAATATGCAATTAGATATTCTATTTATAAATAATTTTCGATACATATTTTAAAAAATTTTCAGCAAATCCTTAAATTAAATAATTATTTAAGTTATTGTCAGTTTATTAAAGAAAAATTGTATGGAAAACAGTTTAACAAAACAATTTTTAAAATTTTCTTTTTTAAGAAAAAATTTATATTAATTTTTTATTGAATATATGTGATAAATATTCTTTTTATAATAAATTAATTTTTATCTTTATATAGAAAAATTTTTTGAAAAATTATTTTTTTTTATTGATTTTTTTAAATTTTATTTATTTTAGGAAATTTTGGATTAATTTTCTTTTTATAGAAATTTTTTGATATATATTTTTTTTTTATAGAAAATATTTCATAAATTTTCCTCTAACAGAAAACTATTTATACGTTTTCTCTTTACAGAAAAGTACTGCTTTCTTAACATTTTATAGAAAAATTTTGATAAATTTTAATTTTTAAGAATTTTGTTTTTAATTTTATTTTATAGAAAATTTTTCATAAATTTTCTTTGATAAATATTATATTTATAGAAAAGAAAATATTTTCTTTATTAATACATTTCCGATAATTTTCTGTTTTATATAAAATTTATGATAGTTATGCTACAAAAATATTTCAATTCATGTTTTTAAGAATATTTTTGATAAATTTTCTTTATTTTTAAATAAATTGCATGTTTCGATAATTTTTTTAATATAACTTTTTATAGATTTTTCTATTTTTGATAAATTTTCTTTATTTTTATATAAATTGCATGTTTCGATAATTTTTTTAATATAACTTTTTATATATATTTTTCTATTTCACTGTAATTTCCCACTCCATTGTTCTCTAGCTAAAGTTTAATTAATTTTTTCATTTAAAAATAAAATTAAAATTTATATTAATATTTGTTCCTCCTTTTTTTACGAGCAAAAATTTTGAAGTGTCAAATGACGTTTTTTTCCATAAGCACAAGTTTATTAAGAAGAAAGTGTGTATTAGGGTCATAACTTTTTACAGTCTTAACCATAGCAACACCTTCTTTGGCGATCCCTTTCTAAATGAGAGAAATAAAAATTTTTGTCAACATTTTTGCATTCACTACTTCTGAAGTCATTCTCAAGAAGTAATTTTTATGTTCTTTTTTTGAAGCTAATTGGAAGTCAAATTGTAGTATTATATAATACAAGCATTTAGAAATTGTTTTCGTTGCGGGAAGTTTTTTCACCGAATAAACTTAAAAAATTTACTACTAGTATCACGACAGTATTGACTATAAGACAGTGCGGTGGTATTTTATCGGCAAAATAAAGTTATGACCCTAGTCTGTATACATAATTATGTTCGTTTGCTAGTGTCCTGCTTTTCTACTTTATTCTGAGTAATTACAACTACTTTTCCTTGACAGACGAGCTAAAATAAGTTTTGAAAATTAGTGGCACTACACAACTGTTGTGGTGGTATAAACACGCCGTAAAAATTTTTTCTCCCACCATAATTTTCCTCCAGTACATGCAGTTACTAAATGTTGGTGGAGTTTTAGTTTTGTGAATGTAAAATATAAAAAAAAAATAATAATACAAGTGAATTAAAATTTGACATTTATGACAGTTTTCTTGTTAAGTCGTCCTAGATTTTGTTTTGCTAAAAAAGAAGAAATATGAAATGAAATGACAAATGAAGGAAAATGTTGTGCAAAAATCGTAATGGCAGCAGTACTAGATGACAAAGAAAAGAAACCATATAAAAAATCTTTATTATCGCAATTAGTTCAAGTGAAATAAAAATTGAAATATTAAAAAATTATTTTAAATTACCGTACTTTAAAAATTTAATCTTATAAATAATTTTAATTAAGAAATTACCTAAGCAAAAAAAGTACTTCCAAAGAAACTAAAAAGAAGTCAAATTTATTTAAAAAAGACCTGAAGGAGTGATGGTTTTAAACCAGGCTTGCCATTATATTTTATTTATATTTTTTTTTAATTATTCGAATAAAAATTTTTATTCGTTTGAACAATCGAATAATTTTCAAAATTTTGTCGGCCAATCGAATAAAAAATATTGTTTTTTATTCGAATAATTGACAACCCTAATAAATATATCATGTTGGGTCTCTGTAGGTGGTAAACGGTTTAAAAAAGTACATCATCTTAGAAAATTGAAATGTTGTTTTTATACCTTGATGATGTCTATATCGGATGGCTGATAATAGATTCTACTTTAGACAATTAATATTAAATTACACAGTTATAACAATGGGTTCTAAGGAATTTTTACCAAAGTTTTTAGCATGATTTCTAAGTAAATAAAAAAGTAATAGGGACCCTTGAAGGCATCGCTAGTGGGTTTACAAAATTCAAATTTTTACATAAACTCGACAAGTCTTCCTGCACGTAAATACTTGTGGTGAAAGTATGAATAATTTGACAAAAAATAATACGTATATATATATATATATAATATATATATATATATATATATATATATATATATATTAATATATATATATATATATATATATATATATATATATATATATATTAATATATATATAATATATATATTATATATATATATATATATATATATACGTATTATTTTTTGTCAAATTATTCATACTTTCACCACAAGTATTCAAATATTACAAATACACAAATGTAAAACAGAGTATGAAATACATGTATTTGTACTTTAATATGTCTTTTATTTGATAAATAACGTTGTAATAAATGAATCCTTCAGTTCGGAAGTGTAGGTAATAACTACATAATTTAATGTTTCCTTATTTATTTTATTTGACTTAACTAAAACTTCATTTTCATTATCAAAATAAATACATTTTTTATAAATGTATTTAAAATAAGTGTATACACATGTATGTATATTTGTCTACATGTTAAAGAGTTTATGTCAGCTTTAAGGACTTAGAGTTATTTTTATTTTTTTTGTTATTGATGTCGTTGCTGCTATTGTTGTTATTGTTTTTATTATCTTCTTTTTGTGTGTGGCCACAATGTCTTAATTATCAAAAGCCGGTTGTAGACGTCTGCTTGTAAGAAAAAATTACACTACTAAATGAGAAAGAAATTGGCCAAATTGGAATTGTTCAAATTTTCATTTTCAGAGATTAAAATGTGAGAATTATTTTTGAGAATATATTTTTAGCGCATGCCTGAGAACTTTAGATAAATCCTAAATAAAAAGGATAAAAACGAAAAAACCGCCAAAAACTATTTTATAGCATGTAATAGATTTTTTTTAAGTTTTTATTTTTTATTTGTGAAGTCATGACATATAATTTGTGTGAATAGGAAAGAAAGTCGGTTGTAGTATTAATTTTTGTATATATATGTATACTTAAAAGAACTAAACCGGATGAAGTAAATAATATGAATATTGTTCTTTATTTTGCATAAGCGAATATTTCAAAATTATTCGCCATTTATTCTCTTATAGGATGTCTTCTTATTCTGCACTTATTTGCTTTAACACTTAATATTTTATTGCTACTGCAAATCGCCCAATTATTTTAAGTAACTTTTTGAAGGAAAGTGTATATTTATCGTCATATCGTTTATAATTTTCTCAATCTAAATTGCTGGTTCAAGGTCTATAAAACGAAAAATGTTCTTTATACTTGAATATTAAAATAATAAATACCACCACTTTAAAACTAAGCAAAGGAAGTCAGCCAAATTCACTAATAATATTCACTATTGTCCTGAGCATTTTGGTATTGAAAATCAGCAAAATCGGTTGACAACGTTTAAAGTTATAAGTAAAAATTTCAAAAAACCTGGAAAAAAATTAAGTTTTTTTCAAATTCTTAAGAAGTTTTCGCAGAAACTACCAAAGATATTTCAATTAATTTTCAGTTGTTTCGAAATCTTTACCATCGATCCAATATTTCCAATAGTACCCATATGTATTCTCGGAAATTAGTTTATTATTAATAACCCCCTAAAATGTTTCGGTATAAACAAAAAATTTTGTACATGCAAATATAATATGAATAGTAATCATACTATTAACGTAGATCTCATTCGCTCATAATATCATAGTCATAGCTCTCATATAAGGTCGTCTTCCGAAAATCACTTAAAAGCACATATTTCATAGTCAAATAAAGCTATCTTGATAAAATTCGACACAAATATGTTTTGTCTAAATATGAATCACTCTAGAAAATAATATAATCATAAATCATAATATTAACGTAGATCTCATTCGGTCGCCTTCCGAAAATCACTCAAATGCACATATTTCATAGTCAAATAAAGCTATATTGATAAATTTGATATAAATATGTTTTGTCTAAATATGAATCACTCTAGAATTTTTTTTTAAATAGGCCCATAATTAGTCACAACTCTCATATACACTTCACATAAACGCGTATATTTCATTAAATTCTAAAGCTATAAAGATAAAAATAATCTTAAATATGTCTTGTCTACATAGATATAATTTTACCTGTTTTTTCAAAGCTCCTTAATAAAGTCAACTTCCAAAAAATTATTAGAACAGATATTAGAGGTCAAGTGTCAAAATACCAATATTTATAGAGAATCTAATTTATGACATTTTAATTACAGATATATGTATATATTTTAACTAAATTGAAGGTGTCAAAAATTTTCCGAAATTTTGTATATTATTCATGTGGGAGGGTGTCAATCCCCCATTGAATGTCCGCTCATTTTTCTCTAAATTCCACATGAGTGTCAAAGTTCTTCAAATTTAAAAATTTGAAGATTCTAGCTCTTATAGTTTCTCAAATATATGAATTTGTTTATTTAATTCATAAAGGAGTTCCAAGCTACCCCACCCCCTAATGAAAGTCTGCACACTTTTTTCTTCGTAAAAATTTTAATAATTTAATAATTTAGTTCTATTAGTATAGAAAAAAACACTTTTATTTTAAATAAATCTAAAATTTAATTTTCTTTCATTAATAAAGTTCTTATATTTTTTTAGGTAAGCGTTACCCCTATACTTGCTGTATTTGTAATGTATATACGTATATGACATTGAACGTAGAAATCTTTAGACATATTGCTGTATTAAAAGATTTTAATTGGAGTATTTTTTGCTGTAAGTCAAATATAATTTATTGTTTTGTTTAAGTTAATTTTTAATTAAATACAAACATAATTTCTTTTAACGTTGCACACATTCAACACATATATATTTACAGTGTGTACAAATTTTTTTATTATATTAAATAATAATACTAAATAAATTATTAACAATAAAAAAATTCAAATACAACAAAATAAAAATCATAAAAATTTTTATAAAAATAGTCATCAATAAAAGTAACTGCCACTATTTTTATAACCAATATCAAAATTTTTTGACTTTGTCATTCTGTTTGTCAGACATCGATATACTAATTGTACATGGAGGAAAAAAAAACGTTTTCAAAATTTAAGTCAAAGAGGTTGTAATTTTCAATAACATTTGTTGTGAAAGTATGATAGAAAATTTATTTGATGATTCTTGAACAGAAATCATGGAAATAATTATATCGCTTTTATTTTTACAACCAGTTTTTTTGTTGACATTATTGTGTTCTTAAGTATTTCTAATAAGTTTTCAGCAATAGTTATAGTTGAACTAGTGTTCAATGGAACGTATGAATTCTAGAAAACAATGAAAATCTTAAAAACAGTAATGTCTTTATGTAGAAAAGAATTTCACATAAACAGAAATAATTTCTAGTATTTGATAAAAAACTAAACAAAGAATTGAAGTGAAAGATGTGAAAATAATATTTTTGTTTATAAACCGAGCAAAAGTTATTTTCAAACATGAAAAAATCTATGCGTACAGGAAACTGTGGACCATTAGTATTAACTGTGTGTACTCAATTTTTCATAATCAGCTCTTATGCTCCTGTAAAAGGACTTTATAGTTTAAAAGATGGAATTCCAAATTTATATTAAAAAGTTAATATTAATTTCAAATGAAGCTGAGTTCCTCTGCTTCGAAATAATATAATTTATTTCAATTCATCATCATCAAGATCATCAAGAAAGAATTGGAAATTTGAAAGAAAATTTGTCACAATAAAGTAGTTTAAAGTTTTTGAGATTCCACTTATAGAATTGCGTACTTCGATTTTTATGTCCTTATAAAAGGATTTCAAAGTTTAAAGGACTACAAACAAATATTTAAAATATTTATATGTATTTTATAATAATGCTAATATTTTATAATAATGCTAATATCAAATGAAAGCTGGGAATCTGTACATTCTATCCATATTATTTATATGTCTCACTTAGAAAAAAAAACGAAAAAGAAATTAAATTTAAAAAGGTTTCAAACTTTTTAAATTTCATTTGATACAATATTAGCATTATTATAAAATATATATAAATATTTTAAATATTCGTTTGTAGTCCTTTAAACTTTGAAATCCTTTTATATGGATATAAAAATCGGAGTACGCAATTCTATAAGTGGAATCTATTTTCACATGCTTATCAACTTTTCTGCTATTATTATGTCTGTGCAAATTAATACATATTATAGGAAAATGTTGATTTTTAGGGGTCACGTCATTTTCGTTAAATATTTGATAGGTGTAAACGTAGCTATAGTCATTTATGAATCGATCTTGCTTATTTACAATATATAACTTCTCCTAAATCATGCCAAATAGAATACAGCCAAAAAGAACCTCCAAAAAAGCGAAATAGAATTAACTTTATGGATGTACTGAAAAAGACCTGAATAAGTGATAATTTTAACACAAACTTGTCAAAGGAGAGATGTCCTTTTTATTTGATTCTAAATTCAGTACATCTGAAGTCATTCTCTGGAAGTAATTTTTATATTATTTTTTGAATGTTATTTATAAGTGAAATTGCAGTAATATAGAATACAATAAAATTGACTTAAATAATATTAACATAGATAAATAAATTACACGTATTTATCAATCAGCTCCAATATAAAATTATATCTTTAATTTAAAACAAAATTATATTCTTTTCGCTTCTTTGGAAGTAAATAATTATACTTCCACAGAAAAATTTACTTAGTACTACTTTCGAAGTGGTGCTAAATGTTATTCTTTTGGAAGCTCTTCGTTTCGTTTTTTGCTTGGTAGTTTTTAAATATTTGTTTATATATTATAAAGAACTTAATTGAAAGAAGAATTTACTCTTTTTTTAGTTTCACTGTATATTTATTTTTATTGTTTGTATGTACTTTTTATGTAATAAAAATAACTATACATGTTTTTAGGCTTCTATTTAATTTAAAATTTTCACTGACTTAAATGTTTTTATATGAATGCCTAGTACTTTTAGAAATTGTAGTAAACGTTAATTTTTATATCCTAAATCTCTATTTTGGCAGGGTAAATGCATTCGAATGTACTTCGAAATAATTTATTATTTATTATTAACATGAAACGTATTTTTTTTGCTTTTGCTATCGTGCGTTAATCTTAATATACATGGTTGTTAGATCTTACAATGTTGTCAGAAAATTTTTCAGATAATATCTTATAACCGAGTCAACTTACAATTTTTGTCTTGCAAAATTTGTAAGTTCACACGACTTTTAATCATTTACTGAACCGCTTTTAAACATTTACTGCCAACGTTGTAAGATCTTACAATCATGTATTGTCCGACTGTAATTTCTTACTTGTTTTAATAATGTTTCAATGGTTTTGGAAAGTGCTATGCTCTATGTGTTTACATGTATGTGTAAAAATATTAATTTAATGCTTGGTTGATTTTAAATAAATTTTTAACAATGTTATATTTATACAAACAATAAAAATCATAAACCATGCAGTTTCAAAATAAATTTTGAATTCTCTATACTTACACTCGGACATAAATGGCGATTATAATCCTTTAATTTTTTTTATACATGTCTTAGAAAATGATTTGTGTAAAAACATGTATACGTACATACATATATACATAAATATTTATGAATATATTTCTGTCAAATATATTAACAAGTATTTGAACATAATTTTGTTTTGTTAAAATTTAATTTTTCTTAAGACAGATGTCTTTTAGCAAAAAACTATATGTTTAAACAGTCAATCATTTGCCATTGTATGGTGATTAAAATCATGTTTCAATTTTGGATTTTCCTCTATCCCTACCTTCTATCAACCATCAACTAATTGGGTAGCTGTTGTTATTTTGTTATTTCAATGAAGAAATTAAAATATAAGAAAGTCAACAAGACAGAACAATAAAACGAAAGAAAATAATTATAATGAATTCGAATACAAAAAAAAATATTATAATGAAAAGAAGTAGAACAACAGTATCCTGTCAAGCTGTCATAAATATTTTATACTGTTGGAGTAGAAATAGTATTCAGTAACACTGTGTTAATAGTGATGTACCTTAGCAGTAAAGTAAAAAAATAAATAGTACTTTTTAGGACTAAATTAAAAAATTAAAATTAAATGAACAAAATGTTACCGAACTTTATGTAGATCTTCTCAAAGAGTTGTTATAGTTTAAATTTAATACCGACCATAAATTGGTTTTTGGCGCATTGAAAAAACATGCCCGTTTCGTCTCCACAGAAATTTTCTTAAACCCATTAGTAAAATGGCTCTAAGTTAAACATTAGTCACTTTTTTATTTAAAAATGGAAAACTTTGACTAAGGAAAACATTTTTATTAAAAAGCAATTAATATTCTATATTCGCCTGTGCCGAATCTTATATACCCTTCAGCATGGTATGGTAAAAAAAAGTCGGTATCAAAAAATCTAATTTCAAATCACTTCGCGCTGAACATACTTTGTTTCATGTTTCTAGATTCAATATTATAGAAAATTCAAAAAGTACTTAAAAAAATACTAAGTAATAAGTTACGTTTTCCGGCTCTCACCTAATTCCGACTCTACATACTTCATTTCATGTTTCTGGGTTCAATATTATAGAAAACTCAAAAAGTAACTTTTAAAAAATGAAAAAGTAGCAAAAAGTTCCCTTTTATGGCGATTTGCTGATTTTAAATTGCGATCTTCCCGAAAGCATGTCTAACAGAATTATTGAAGATTCGGGTCTGGCCGATATCTGGGGTCCTCTAAGAACTGATTTCAATAAACATACAGACGGACAGGCGGACAGACAGACAGACGGACATGGCTTAATCGACTCCGCTACATATAAGGATCCAGAATATATATACTTTATAGGGTCGGAAAATTATATTATAGAAATTACAAAGGGAATGACAAACTTATATATACCCCTCTCACGAAGATGAAGGGTATAAAAATCTGTCTTTAGAAGCAGATTAGTTCAATTTTATTCCATGATAGAGTTTAATGGTATTCCAAAATAAAAATACAATTGTACTTAATGCTTTCCCTAATGTATAGAGTTCCATCACTATTTATCTCGGAATGGGAATGTATGTGTGAATACATACATCTAAATGTTGAAATATTTTCTCTTGTTATTTTCCTTAGTGTTGTCAGTAACAGAAGTCCTATTTTCTTTTATACATTTTTATATTTGTTCTCATCCTTCACAAGTAATTGTAACAGTAGTAGATTCATCATTGTGAAGATTTTTGTTTGAGTTCCTTTCATTTATTATTCAGTTATGAAAGTGGACTCATCTTATACACCTACTATAGTGCTGAATTTAAAAATTGCTCTAATGTTGACTGTAGGAGTGGCTGTTGTCTTCATTCATATATTTTTATTTATTTATGCCACATGACTGTAAGTATACAAAAATGTCTACAGTAGTGTTTATATTTGAGTATTTTATATATTTAATAATATAGTTAGAATGAACACCATTTCATAGATCGTGCATAGTAAATGTGGGCTGATGAAATTAATTTTATATGAAGTCCAAATCAAAGTGGTAAAGTTACGTCTTTTTAAAAGCTAATTCCATATACAAAATAATTGTGATATAGGAACGAAGAAGTGTCAAAAAACAAGTTTTACATAAACAATATAATAGATAACTAATACCTATAGACTATAGACTAGACTATAGACTAGACTATAGACTAGACTATAGACTAGACTATAGACTAGACTATAGACTAGACTATAGACTAGACTATAGACTAGACTATAGACTAGACTATAGACTAGACTATAGACTAGACTATAGACTAGACTATAGACTAGACTATAGACTAGACTATAGACTAGACTATAGACTAGACTATAGACTAGACTATAGACTAGACTATAGACTAGACAATAGACTAGACTACAGATTTCAAAATTTGATATTAATATTTCCGTAAATGGTGTTGTTATTTATTGTCTACTTGCATAAATGAAAGATGTATTTTTGATTTATTCGCCATTAGTAATAGTGTTTATATTGAAAGCTTAACAACAACTGACACAATAAGATTTTACAGCAAGAAAAACAAAAATGCTAAAAATAAGAGTATATAAGAAAAAAGTTAAATTAATACGAATATATTTTTATGTCCTTTATTAAAACAAACTGATGTTGTTTTTTATTGTTTTATTGCAGTTTTTAACTCCTGGGTATATTATACCATCAAGTTGATTTTATTTTCTGCAACAATATTCATAATTTTATTTTATTTATCTATCTTTCTTATTCATTTATTCTTTGACTCTTATCTTCTACTTTTTCCCTGATGGTATTCAACAACTGTATTTCTGTAGATTTGCAACAATTTAAAAGGAATATAAGTGAAATTAATCTGTCTGGATTCGTGTTGAAGATTTCCAGTTAAATTAGAATAAATGTTATAGAAATGCAACTAACTAATAAAATAACAATGTTTAACGAACCGTTAAATTTTAATTTTAATTGTTTTAAAAATATGTTGAATTTTACAAGCATGTGGTATTTGTAGTTTATTGAAGAGTTAACGATAATATTTTCCAAGAGTTTGTAAAATTTTATTAATATAATTGTTTATTTTATAAATTAAACTAATTATTTTATTTCGGTTTTTAAATAATTTTAAATTGAGTCAAAAGGTTGTTGACCTTGTTGGTTATTTTTATGTATATATTTATTGTAATAAAGTTGTTGTTATTTATTGAACTAAACAAATAAACAGAAAAAACCAACAGAATAAAAATTAAGTTTATAAACAGACATTATGAGTTTTTTTTTACAACACCCTACAGCAGACATTTCGAAATAGTTATATTAATAATTGAAACGACATATTTCTAAATCTTATTATAAAAATACTTAAAAGTAATGCAGACGATATGCAGTGATTATTGAAAAATAAGTAGTTGTGTTAGTAAAAGTCATTATCTAGTTTTTGCTTACATATCCGCATCAATAATATGGTAATGACTTGTACTTACCCAAAAACTCACTTTTCAATAACTACTGTTTACTATCTACATTACTTGGACGAAGTCTGGTAATGACCTATATATATCTATATGCGTATATATCTGTACTTACCTTTTACATTTTGTAATCAAATGTTGTTGTTTATAGAAAATAAAATTTGTTTGTCAAAACAATATGCACTGGACGTATCGTTGTATGGGTACTACTTGGATTCCCGGACCGATATTGAACATTTTTTTTATCAAATCTATTAACAGGAAATTAATATAAAAGAAAAACATCCTTTTGTATAAAGTCCTACATCCTGTATATAAAATATTTACCCCCTAAGAATTAAATTATTCTTCAGGTCATGTAACATTTTTCTACAGTCGACTTTATCATTCATACGTTTTTTTCACTCCTCCCAATATATGCCATAATTTACCCTAAAGGCGGCTACAAAACTCACACAATAAAAAAATTACAAAAAATACATATAAAATAAATAAAACTAAAATATTTTATTTATATTTATAGAATCACTTCCTCAATACAAACATATATACTTTCATATAATTTTCAAGTCTACAAACATTTTCATTACAAAACAATAAATCATAAATGATCAACAATGGCAGTATAAAATAGAACAGAGAGTAGAGCTGACAACAATACACAATGGGGCGCCCAACAAAAGGCCAACTAGTACTAAATAAACTAAAATGAGTATAAACCAAACTGAACATTTATAAAGTTTCCCAAACCATGTATAGTAATTGTAACCCACTGGCCTAAGACTCACATATACATACATACATACGTACGGAAGATATTTTATTTATTTTTTCAAAATGTTTTTTTTTTCTTTCCCAGAGAAAAAATGGCAAATAGGAAACATATTTTATACCAAAAGTAGACAAGGATTTAGATAAATTTGTAAGAAAATATGAATACGTAAAAAAGGATAGAAAAACATTTTTGAAAAAAAACTGATGCTAAATACAGTGGAAACTCATACATCACTTTAAGTGTTATATTTAGGAATAAGATTTTATAAAATCCCTTATCATTTTTATATTTTTTTTAAGCCAATTTTGTTAAGAAAAAAATAGACTTTTTATAAATTATGAAATTTAAAACGTTTTCATTATAAATATTTTTATGATTATTATGGTAGATATAAATCAAAAGGAGCAGCAATCTTGGTTATAAATTTAACCAAGTTGTTGTTTGAAGACTATTTGAATTATGTAAATTTGATATTGTTCTTATGGGTGAGTGTATATGTGTTTGGGTGATTATTTTAGGCCTTGTCTTCCTTAAAAGGTATTTTATTTCTAGCTAAGCTGTCATCAATATGCCAAAGAGTTAAGAAATTGCTAGAGTATTTTATAGCGTCAGTCAGTATACATATACTATTACTAGGTTGTTAACAATGCTAAGAATAATATTAAGGGTATTCATGTTTATATATGTACAAGCTATACCCAGTGTGCTAACTATCCTAAAAGCAATATAAAAAAAATAAGTCAGATTTCTATATTCGGCTGTGCCGAATATTATATACCCTTCACCTAGTATGTTTTAAAAAACAGTTTTTATTTATTTTGTACCTCTGCACACATGTCACACATAACATACACAAACAAACAAATTTTTCAGGAGAAGCAAAAAATGATAAATAAACCAAAAATGTTCAACATTTTCTCAAGTCAAGCTTATTTCTTATTGACAAATTATTATTTGAAGAAAAATTTGCGGTTTTTGTTTTACTTACGGTGATATCAAACTTCCGCCCTTGAGAATTTGTTTTTCTGAAATCCAAAAGGGCCTAAGTTACATTAAAAAAAGTAAGTTTTAACATTTTCAACTAAATTTAAATCGGGGTTTGTTGGTCAAATAGGCCGAAATAGGGAAGACATGAGGCTTCTTTTTTTTATTATGAAGATTTTCGGAAATTGAAATGAAATAATCTCTAAATTACAAGGATTTGCTAAAAGTGCAAATTTTTTTTATTTAATGCCAACTTATAACATTTCACAGTTTCAAAGTTAAAAACGAAAAAAAAATTGTGAAATTTTTATGCATTTTGGACCACAGTCTTTTAAAATTTCTTTATTAGGGACGTTGATTTTAATTGTAGGAGGGTAAAATTAAGCAGGAGCATGTATTTTGATACGGTACATCATAATCAGTCAAAAAGTAATTTTTTTTTTGTAACTTAAAGTTCTTTGTGCAAAATTTGAATAATTTAGTTCTATTAGTTTCCCAAATTTTTGTATTTAGTTCAAAATTTAAGGTTCCGCCAATTTATAACCAAAAAAGTTAACATGGATGTTAGAGTTCTTCGTGCAAAATTTCAAGATTATAACTGTAAAGTTTCCAAAAAAAACGAATTTTTGTATTTAATTAATATGGGAGGTGCCACGCCCTAGATATTCCGCCTAGTTTTTGGCATAAAAAATTATATTAACGCTAAAGAGGCTTCGACAAAATTTGAGAACTTTTGTTATATTATATCAGATATACTGATTTTATATTTTCTTAATATGGGCGTGGCTCAACGTCCACTTGAAATTTTAAAACAAAAAGTAGCCAGACATACAGGAATACACTGCGAAAATTTCAAGAAATTCGTTTTAGCCGTTTAACAGTCTGTAAACTTTAAATATATAAACATACAAACACACGTCAATTTTTATATATAAAGATTCAATTTCGGAAAGAAACATTCTCTCTCGTAAGAAATCGATTATATTGAAATTGCGAATAGATTCGTGTTATTTAAAAAACAACATGTGCTATTTGTTTACTCATATTAAATTATATAATTTAACTACTTTTATGAAGTGAACTCCCTAATGCTGAGAGTTTAAATAATAAGAAATAATTTATGAAAAATTACATTCAAATTGCCTTTGGCTAAGCACGATTCTTTGTTTTTTTCCTGCTTCACGTCTTTCCTCTTATATGTTGTATACACTGTGTAGTTTTCTAAATATATTGTTTATAAGCTGTAATCGTTGTCTATGTTATAGTATATAAATATTATGCTCAAATAATCGTCTGCATATGTACATATGTTTGTGAATCTTTTTGAAAAGTCATTGTACTTTAAATTTTAAACTAAGGAAGCTTCTGCAAAATTACAGTATAAGTATAAACGTGTTTTAACCATACAACATCTAATCTTGCAAACCCTATCTTTTTAACATATCAGACCCCTAGCACTTTCTGTTCGGACTTTGTGGTGATTTCAACAACTTTAAAAATAGGTGCGATGAAATTTGCACTAAGGTTAGTACTAATGGATGGTAGAAGGACACCAAAAAAAAAAATGCCAAAATGTCTGACTTTGATCTCCTCAAAGTTGGATATTATGAGAAGAACCAACCCTGGTAAGGGCATTTATGGACTGATCTTTATCAAATTTATCAGAGAGATTTCCGTTTCACTATAATTTGTTTATATTGAATTTCGTTGCTTAACTATAATTTTGAAGCAAGTCTTGAGCGATTAAGTCATTTTCTGAGTGGATCTTATATAGGGAATAGATTATGTTACCGATTTTCAAGAATTGGCGGAGATATTTCAGCTCCTATAAGATTACGCATTACTGTAATTTTGAATTAATTTTCTGAAAGTAATCTTAAATGGAAGCCATAGTAAGTCAGACATACTGGTATTTATAAACAGCTTCGACTGTTAACACTGTTTTTCAGGAAGTCGCTTGTATGGGGGCTATACAAAAACATGGACCGGATAGCTCACTTTTAATACCTAACAACATGCATATTTACACAATATCTTGCTGCTTCGATAGAAATCTAACTTCATGCTTTCAACAGATAGACATGGCTATATCGCTTTAGAATTTAATAAGGACCCAGAACATACATACATATTTATATGTATCACAATATTTCGATCTGTTGCAAACAGAATGACAAAAACAATATACTCCATTTTTTGGTGGAAGGTATAAAAATGCTATCTTTATATTTGCAATAAAAAAAAATCTAATGATTCCTTGATTTCTCTGCTTATCATCATTATAATCTTTTTAGGTTTCATTTGCAGTTTAATTGAATTTTTTCCTTTAAAGAAATCTTATAACATGAAGATAATGCCGAAGATTTGTAACTACTTTATGTTTACATCATGCATTATTTCCTTTTTTCCATTATTAAGAATCTTTCATTTTTACTTAGAAAGCGACTTTTTTGTATTAAATTTCCCAAAGCAATTTCATAACAATTTGAAACTTACAGAAGAGTTATTTCTAGGTAAGTGTGTGCACATAGTAAGTACTTACATATGCATACATGCATACAAATATAATACAGTAACTTTGTATAGAAATTGGTTTCAGCAAGTTTTAATTAAGGCTTCAAATACCATTTCATGTGTGGATGTGATGTTTTCTTTTTTAAACATTTAAGTCAATTTCCTTGAAGATATACGAAAGGAATATTGTGGTTAAATGCATATCTAAACAAAAGGAATTGTAAAAATAAATTAAATATTTTTAGCAAAGTTTTGATGAATTTTTGCTTTTCTATTCTGAGAATATAACGAAAGTTTTCAATTTTGTTTGTAGATTTTCAAATGTACGAGGATAGTTTATGGAAATTTGTTCAGTTAAGTATTTGTAGTATTTAAAATTATATTGAATTACTTTTTTAAATAAGTAAAAAAAAAAAATAGTGAAAAAAATTTTATTCGAATTTTTGGTACACATGATTAGAAAATAAGATTTAGCATATTCGGATATAACAGTCTTATTGGGTTTTGTTTGATTAAAATACAGAAAACTTGTCAACATAAAGTTCACTTAAATGTTGACAAAGGTTTATTGTTTATGACAGTTATGTATGTGAACTGAATATTGTGTATGTACCAAAGTAAATCAAAGTCTCCTGCTGAGTATTTTCTTTTTGCATACATATTTTATGTATATACACACACACATACATACTTGCATCAAGATTGTACACCATGAAAAATTAATAACCTAATACCTAATTTTACAATCGATCTAAACTCGACATGCGAAATATGTATAAAAAATATAAATACTTAGAAACAAATTAAAATTTTAATTCAAATATTTGTTTACTCCGATGTTTTTGTAGAAAATATTTTTTTGTTTACACAGCAATTTTTGACACATGACATGATTAAGATTATTTCCTAATGTTATATTTTTTAATGTTTTTATTTATTTAAAATCCAGTTAAAATGTTAGATTTATTTCTTTTGTTACGCTCAATTGACTGTACATTAGATTGGCTCAAAAATGTAGATTTTCTTTAGATGTTTTATAGTTTAATTGCAAATCAATTGAAATTTCTAAAATTGTTAAAAAAAAACTATTATTTTGTATTTCTTTTACAAAAAACCCAGTAAGATAAGAACCTTTTGTAGGAAGTCTCTATATTTTAGGCTCCCCTAGTGCACAAACAATATATGTATGTATTGAAAAAATAAAGTACTTTTATATCATATTATAAGGAAGTCATTACTAGAGTACTTCAAAGTAATGAAGATGATGTTTCTGCTGGATAAATAAGTAAAATTTTCAGTTTAATTACACATAAGCAAATATAGAATATTCTGACAGTTAACAACTAATTGACATATGCCATCTTCTATATGCAAATGTACATACATATGTACATTGTACATATGTATAAGAATACATATTAAAAATTAAGATATTGTAATTTATTTACATATTTTTTATGCTCAGACAAAAATAATTTACTTATCTTGGAAAATATATAAATTAAATAAGATTAAATGAAAACTAAATAAGAAAGTTAAATTTATTTAGCAGACAAGATGATTATAACTTTATAAGGGTCAATCAGGGGAAAGTTGCTAGGAGATTAAAAATTTTGTTTTTTACAGTGATTATAATTCGATTTCGATGGTAATGTTTGTTAGGTTTTTGATTTTTGAGACATCAGCAAAAGCTCTTCCCACTGTAGTGTAAAAAAATCATAAAAAAGTATTTGCAGTACTTACATATATAGCAGAAATTACAAAAGAAGCACCCATAAAAAAAACATTTGTACAATTATTTGTGTCAATATAGAATATGAATATGATGAGAGAAAGAAAACGGTAAAAAGCTGAAAAGAAGTAGAATTTACTAAATAGAATTACTGAAAAAAATACAAAAGAAGTTATAATTTTAACACATGCTTGTCATAGAATGGAATTCTTTTTTTATTCCAAATTCATTAAATCTGAAGTCATTCTCAGGAAGTAATTTTTTATGTTCTTGTTTTGGAAGTTATTAGGAAGTGAAATTGTAGTAAAATTCACTTCAGTGTTGATATATGTTATTCTTTTGGAAGTGTTTCATTATAAGTACACTTATAATGACTTCCATATAATTAGATACTAAGAACTTTATTTTACTGACAACAGTTTTTTACTTTCACATTAAGAAAATTGTGAGAGTAAGACAGCGATCTAACACAAAATAAGCCTAGGTTCGAATTCTGTTTATGTTTTGTTTTTAAACTAAACAACTTTTATTAACTACTTATTTATGTAGTGATTTGTAAGCGAGCGTGGAATTTTAATCCTATGGAACGCTCTATGTACAGACATACACATTTGGTATTAAACATGTAAAAATTGTATATCATTGAAGTAGAAAATTAAAATTAAATGTAAATATGCACATTAGGATGTCCCGTGGAGCACTTTTTTGGACGAAGCGTATTTATGTAATAAATTCGATAAAAATAAAAAGCATTTTTTTAAAAGGCCCTCAGTTCCCTGGCAGCGCTTGAAACTATTAATCTCAGTACATTTTTTCGAAATGGGTTTTAAAAAATTCGAAATTTTAAGCTAGACGCCAGACTATTTTTTTAATTTTTCTGTATAAAATAAGTATTACGACAATATTAAACCCTATTTAGATAAAAAGCGAATGTAAATAAATTATTTTGTAGATCAAAAATACTCTACAAAAATTTTAAAGTTTAATTTTTCTTAATCAGCTCAAAATTACATAATTTTTGAAACACACTTTAAAATAATAGAATATATATTATTTTTCACAAATTATAGTGATAACATATTTTTTTTTTTCTCCTGTTCAGTAGATTAATTCGCATCGATTCAAAGGTATTCCTACATGAAATTCTTAAAAAGGCTGTTCTCCGGGAAACTCTAATGTACATCTATGTATATGTATGTATGTGTGTATGCATGTAATAAATATCTAAAATGATGAAATAGAAAAATTGTTATGTTGATTTTGCTGTTACAAATATGTCATGCAAATAAACTTGGAATTGCAAATATAAAAATAAAATTATTAAATAAATATATTCAATAAAAAACTATGTATTTTTGATTGTTTATGATAAAAACATACATATATGTATATTTTAGGAATAAATTAGTTGGCATATTTTTATTGTATATGCTAATATAAATTTAGAATAAAATATTTTTTCTTTAATATGCATATTTTTTACTATTTTTTATTTTTTTTTTTTGTTATGTTAAGTATTTGTTTTTTAAAAAATATTGACTATATAAATATAAAGAAATAATGGTCTGAAGATTATTTGTTTAATTTGAGCAACGTTTTGATTAGAGCATCAAAAAAATGCAATTCCATATTTCTGCAACAACAAATTGTTTCAACTTCTGCATTTTATAGCCTGTTTTGCTGTTGATATATTTTTTATAATTTTATTATACCCTTAAATACCTTAAAGAAATCCTAGCCACTCAAACATGTCCGTCCATCCAGTCTAGCGGGCTGGTTACAGGCCTGGTAACCTGTTAAAAACAGAATGGACCAACCATGTTTTTTGACGGGGACGAATCTTATTGAAAATGGTTTAAATCTGTTTTTAATTGATTGTTAGGTTTTCGGAAAGGAAAAATACAAATGTTTAATTTACCATTAGATATATCTTTTTCCGTTTTTTTTATTGCGGTTCCTTCAATTGAAGAAAATATAAAAAATTAAGAAAGTATAAATTTAAAAAATAGACAAAATGTTGTTTCTAATACTGATGGCAAACTAAAGAGAAACTTTTATGAGAAAGTATTTATTGTAGTACAAAAAACCCTAGAAAAAGCATGTGTATTTGCTAAGGTAGATTGAAGAAATTGTACAGTTTATTCAATGAATTGATTTATAAATGGTATTTAAAATTTAACATAACCTTGTTTATTATTTTAAGCATTTTATTCCTTCAAACAGCTGTTTGAAAACAATTTATTTTGTGCTACTTACATAAATATGTATAAAAAAGGTGTAATAGAAAACTTTTTCTGCTTGATTGTGTGAATATGAGTTTTTTTGCTGTTTTTGTTACAAACTTGTTGCGGTTAAATTAAACTTACCATCGAAAAGCTACAGCTACAAACAGTCGTACATAAAATGCTGTGTAACATTGATTGTGGCAACATGAAAAGTTTCTAAGTGATAACACAAATACAACATTAGATTGTCTACAGTTGGGAATATGTATTCTGTTGTTGTTGAAAAAAAACATATATATATGAATTAAAAAAGTGGGGTTTTGTGTTGTTAGATAGAGATTTATTAGACATGACATTAAAAATATTTTAAAATCAAACTTTTATTAATATAAAAAGCATGATAAAGATTTTACTATTAGCATGCGAATATAGAAAATGATGATCTAAAACTAACTTTGGTGCCCTCCGGTAGGTTATTGTTTTAGTCTGGTTGATCGGAGAAGTGGTGAGTTCGATTTCCAATTGAGGCACTGGTTAAGGAGCGCACAACAGACCAGATAAAAGCGTATTTCTTCGGATTTGATATATATACCCAGCAAAAATAAAGCGAAGTACTTCCAAAAGAATAACATTTATCACTACTTCAGAAGTAGCAATTAGTGATTTCTTTCACCTTTGTGAAAGTGATGCTTAAGGATTTCCGAAGAAGCTGAAATAATTTTTTATGATGAATATATATTTTTTTTCTTACTTTTTTGTGAGATAAGAAATGTTAATTTTTCTGTTTTATTAATTCCCAGCCCAAAAAAAACATCCAAAGAAGCGAAAAAGAAGTATAATTTACTTCATGGAAGTACTGAAAAAAAAAACTGAAGGAGTGATGATTTTAACACAAGCTTCTCATAGGAGGATGTTCTCTTTATTTGATTCTAAATTCACTATTCATTCCCAGGAAAAAATTTTATGTTTTTTTTTTTGGAAGCTATTGGGAAGTGAAATTGTATTATTATAGAATAAACCTATTTTGACTTAAACAATATTAAAATAAATAAATAAATTACATACATTTATTAATCAACTCTAAAATAAAATGGACTTAATTAAAAAAATTCAGTACAAAAAATATACCTTCAATTTTAAACAAAGTTGAATTCTTTTCGCTTCTTTTGAAGTCAATAAACTTCACTTCCACAAAAGGTAAACAAATTCACTTAGTGCTACTTTTAAAGTGGTGATAAATCCTAATCTTTTGGAAGTACTTCGTTTTATTTTTGCTAGGTTGTATTAATGTTATTATTATTGAATTAAAATAATTTGTATAATATAATAATACAATTTCACTTTCAAATAAGTTCCAAAAGAAGTAATATGTATGCGCTTTGAAAGACTTCGGAAGTAATGAATTTAGAATTAAATAAAAAAAGACATCCTATGACAAGCCCTATTAAAATCATCACTTCTTTAGGTTATGGATTAAATTCTACTTCTTTTTCGCTTCTTTGGAAGTTAATTTTTTGCTGCGTATGTAAATCCTACTTTCAAACTAACTAACTAAAACTAACTTTAGTTACTTCTTTACTACATGTGGAAAAAATTTTTACTTAAATTATGTTTTGCTTTTTTCTTCATATTAAAAACCTCATTATCCAAAACTATAAAAGCAAATCTATCTCTATAGCCTTAAGAACCACACAACCAATTTATTTTAAATATGTATCCTTAAAACACAAAGTTGTGTATTTCGTCTCTATTCAAACAATCTCTTTAAGCTGCTTAATATTTAAGCTTCATTTCATAAATATTTTACTTCTTGTTTTCTTGTCATTTTAAATGTTTTTTTTTCTCTAAATTTTTTTTCTTCGCAACATTTTATCGTACACTTTGATTTACATACATAGGTTGCAATTTTCAATATAATATTTCACTCCTTTTTGATAAATTTAACAATTTTGTTTATATATGTGTTTCTTTATCCTGATGCCATTTCTGTAACAAAACATTGTAGAACGAAAGAAATAAACCGATAAAAAGTGAGAAAAAATATTAAACCCTATTGCATATTAAAATTCCATGTTTCTCTTCTTCATTTTATGTATTTATTTTGGTAGCTGAAATAGTCGAAACGGAAAAATTTCATCATAGTGTTTATACTATATAAATTTTAAAAATTAAATTCCTTTAACACACACAGAATACAAAAAAAAAAAACTTGATAGAAGGTATAGTTGGCAAAGCCTGACAAAAAAGTATTCTACTTGAAAGTTATATCTACCAATGCCATCGAATATTTAGCACATTAAGTTAACTTTATAATATTTATGCTGAATCAGATTTTACATCCTATAACTGGCTCGGAAAGTTAGGAATACTAAGTTAAGGATAATCACATATTTATATATTTGGGTGTTACAAATAGAATCATGAACTCATTGTACTCTTCCCGCTATAGGTCTTAAGAATTTAACTGAATGCGGATGTTTGTTTGTTCGTGTATGCGTGAGTTTGTTTGTTAACATATATATATGTATGTGTATATGTGTGTGAATGTGAAATATAATATTTGACTAACGGCTTGTCATATTCCTTATATAGAGTTTCGGGGTACATTCGTAATAATAACTATACTACGCTAAATAAGATTAAGGAAGGGATCTGATTGCTGTTAAGATTTTTCCCATTGCAGTCCCATAGCTCTAGTCTGCCAGAAGTGGTGTTGTTATTCGGGGAGTACGTGGTCGCTGTTCTCTAAACCAAAAGATAAGAATGTTGTTAAAAAGATTGATGCACGGTCTACCAATTACGTCTCTAAGTACTGTAGCCGAATCCACAAAGGCCATCTCTTTTGGGATGTTATGCAACGGGACAGTAATGGTTAGAGATTATATGAACAAAGTGCTTGTAACATCAGGTAGCGATAGCAAATTATTGCCGACAAACAAAGAAATTCATATTTGTTAAAATTTTCAGCGCTTTAGGTTCTCCCTTTTTAATTTTTTTTTTTGCAATATATACTTAACAATCTGAGTGATGTTGAATTTACATGAAGTATTTATTCATTCATCTCGAATATTTGTTAACTCGCATATGCCATTCAAAATTGTGCTTTACATCACAAATATCAAAAAGTCAAAAATGCTTACAAACATAACTATGGATATACGCGTTTCCTTAAATTTCACTCTATATGAGAGTGTGTGAATGTATTTATGGATTTATATGTTTACTGTAAAAAGGGATCAAACCACTCTCATCGTTAGCAGTCACAACTAAATGTTGTACGAAATTTATGTAAACCATTTATGAACACAACACCAAAAAACATCATATCATAATAAAAGTAAAAAAACAACATAAAAAGTTATTGTGCCAAAAACAGCGTAAACACAATTTGTTGGCTTTGAAATGATGTGAAGAAATACCGATTTATATTTTTTCAACTCATGTACAAAGTTTGACATAGACACATGTTATATATCGACTCCTTTATATTATTTTAACTCGACTTTTGATTAATTTTTAAATTTAAATTAAAATGTTCTATTTAAACAAATTTTGAACAAACTTTTTTTACGTTAGATCCACAATCTATTTACACTACATACAAAGTTATAAAATTCACAATAAATCTGTAAATTTTTCTCTTATATATATAATAAGTATAGGGCATCATAAGATCTGGAAGTCTTAACTACATGTTTATACCTATCTTTATTTCGCCTACTTCAGTTGGATCCCACTTAGTTTAAAGGAAACGAAATAACAACAAACAAAGTAACATATACGTACATACGCAGTTATTATATTTGAATAAATATTTGAATTTATTTATATATGTCTGTATATTTCTATACTTCCCTGCAGTTTTGAGGGGAATCACTGCGTTCTTTCTTACAGTAAACATTCAATTCTATAAAATGTATATTTTTCTAGTTTTTTTTTACTAATCAAAATTGTACTTCTCTAATAACAGTGGTTAATATTTCCAAGTAATCTAATATAAAATAAGTTGTCACTTTGTTCATTTGAAAAAAATTTCTTTCTCCAAGAAATACCTGGACAATTCTGTAACATGTGTTAATGCAAAAAAAAAAAATTGAAATCATTGAAACCAACACTCCGATCTGTAGAGATAATAAAAATATAAAAATATAATATTTATACCCTACACCACTATAGTGGAGAGGGTATTATACGTTTGTGCTGATGTTTGTAACATACAAAAATATTGATCCAATACCATAAAATACCGATTGATTCAGAATCATTTTTTGAGTCGATTAAGACATGTCCGTCCGTCCATCTGTCCGGCTGGCTGTCCATGTAAACCTTGTGCGCAAGGTACAGTCCGCAATTTTCAAGATAATTTGATGAAATTTGGACCAAGCATGTTTTTTGGCACAGTGACGAAGCCTATTGAAAATGGTTGAAATCGTTCCATTATTTTACCTAGCTCCCATACAATCGTACCTCCCGATTTGAACTTTTTATGCCATAATTACGTCAAATATTCTATTATCTCTCTGAAAATTGGCACAAATAAGTTCTATATAAGTATAGATGACAGTGCAGATCGGATCGACCCTTATTTGACCCTAGCACCCATACAAACCCCCCTTCAAAAAATGTCTTAAACGTCTAAAATTGACTTGTAACCATTTGTATCGCAATGAAACTCAACAAAACTAACTGTTATTTAAAAATATATCCTTTCCCAAATTTACCAAGGATCGGCCCATATTTGACCTATATAAAACCTCATTTAGAAATTTTAGTTTTTTTTTTCAATAAATTGTTTAAATATTTTGGAATTATGGTAATATTCAACGTAAAAGTTTCTTTAAAAAAATAAACATTTTAGAAATATACTCACGGTGTAGGGTATTATATGGTCGACCATGCCGGACTATACTTTCCTACTTGTTTGTTTACAAATGTATATGATGTGTTATCGAATTTCAATAATATTATTTTTGTTGATAAATCAACATAATAAAAACTGAATTTTTAAGCAAAAGTTTAATAGTAAGGGAGCAAGTTGATTTCTATTTTAGCAAACGGTTTGAGGCTTTTGAAACAAAATTTTGTTTTGGCAATTTCTATAATATTTAATAGTCGTATGCGAATTGTAAATTTAATATAAGATTAATGAAATTTTCAATTTATTTAGTTTATTGCAACATACATTATAATGCTAGTTGAAAAGAAGCCCATTTAACTGTCCAATTGGATTGTCAATTTATGGTCTACAAATAAATTTAATTTAAATTGCTTTGTATTAGGGACCGGATTTTAAAAATTTTTGTTTATGAGTCAATTTCTAAATAGATGGGTTAATAAACACCCTATACCTTAAAAGGTATAAGAAAAAAAAAAGAAAATTTATTTAACATTCGGACAGAGCCGTTTCCAAAAATTTATGATTTATTCCAAAGGCAAACAAAAAGTATAATTTTTTGTAAACTAGTGTCTTTAAGGTAAAAGACAACTATGAATGTATGGTCGAACATGGCCGACCACATAATATCCTACACCAGTTAGTATGTTAAAAATCTGAATTTTTTTAATAATAACGCATTTAATTTGGGTTTTCCTCAATTCCTTAATATTTTTACTTATTCTTGGTATGGTTGTATGGGGCTAGGCGAAATAATGGACCGATTTCAACATTTTTCAGTAGCGTTCATAGACTAACAGAAGAGTGCCAAATTTCATCAAAGTACCTTAAAAAATGCGACCTGTAGCGTGCGCACATAGACAGACGGACATAGATTACTCAACTCAGAAAGTGATTCTGAGAGTAGGACTAATATTTTTGGGTGTTACAAACCTCAGCACAAGTGCACAATACCTTACCCACTATAGTGGTGTAGGGTATACAAACAATCCGCATTTTTAACACACTCTCTGGTGCATGTAGAGAAACAAAATTTTATTTATTGAAATATTTTATAATTCGATTTTAACACTATTTTACTTACAGCAAATATGGTTTTTGAAGTCGGGTTTTAGACAACTACTCGAGATGTTACTCGATGCACTATGTTTATTTTTGTATATAACATCATATGGAATTGCCCACATATATCAATATGTATGGGAATTTTTATTCTCGATTTAACACTCTAATAGTAATAATGAAGAAAATTGGCTGTAAAAACTTTTAGATGACATACAAATACGCAAACATTTAGTAAATTAGGCAACGCTTATTTCGCTTCCCACACACATACATATTCTACCAGTATCCTGCAGCTAAATAAGAAAGAAACAAGGAAAACTTTTGGCAAACAAATGTACATACATACATGTATTAACCACACAAAAGGAAATATAATATTAGGCTTTAATTAAAGTTAGAAATGATACTAAATTCAACATGTACTTAGCACTTATTTTACGTAGTTGGAGAAGAAGGCAAAGCCATGTGAACAAATAGTAAGGGTAGGACTTAGAGATATATAGAAACACCATTTTGTATATAGTACATACATGAATAGATGAAAACTTTAATATCGTTGCGAATACATTAAAACCAAAATAACAACCAAAGTTGGAAACTTTTTGAAAATAATAGTTAAAATACTATAAGTTTCTTAAATATTCATTCACACACATACAGACACATATAAATGTACACATAAATACATGTTTAAACTTTACCAACACAAATACATACATATACACATATATATTATTATATATGTATGTAAACAAGTAGAAAACTATAATCGGTCATTACTGATCATAGGATACGAGATACTTTAAAATGGTTATTGAAATTAACCTGTAAATACTTGTATAATTAACAACCGCTGCTAAAATAATTTATGGAATATTTTTATTGAATTTTTATTATAAATTAAATTTCCAAAAAAAAAAAATTTTTGCAAAAAATGGTACTAAATTTTAAATATTTTTCCATATTTTACATAATTGGGTAATGAAAAATGGACGTGGCTGTGAGCGGATTTGCCTAATTCATTGCACATTTTTTAGACTAATAATCCACTATATAATATATATATATATATATATATATATATATATATATAATATATATAATATATATATATATATATATATATTATATATATATATATATATATATATATATATATATATTATATTATTATATATATATATATATATATATATAATATATATATATATATATATATATATATATATATATATATATTTATATTATATATATTAAGATTTATATTCCACTTGTTAGTCTTTAGACTTATCCGTCATGTGTCCGTCTATGCATTGAATGAAACCCATATAACTTTGGAGTCCAAGTCCGAAATAATTGTGCCGATCCTCATAAAATTTTGTCGACATTGAGATACATACATTCAATAGATGTTTATACCTAGTTTTATCTTTATACTGTTAAATGTTAATGAGTAAATTGTGGTCATTTTCTAAAGAGGACAATGTATGGATGCAAGGATCAAATTATTCATAATTATTGTGGAAATTGACTGTATCATTAAGATTTACATACATATGTATATAAAACATGGTTGTGTGGGATATGTTAGATTGATTATTTAATGCCAAGGATTCATGGATTTCCAAAGGAGATTTTGCATAGATTAATAGAATTGTTGGTGGTTGCAAACATCTCTTGAATTATAGAATACTCTAACCACTGTAGTGATGTAGGGATATACATAAATATATATAACTACTACAAGTATATAATTTTAAAAGCCAACAAAATTGGTTACATTTTCTAGTTTAACTTATGTGCATATTTTAGTATATACATGTATGTATGTATTTAGTTTTCACAATGATAGTTATCCTTCGTCAGATACATACATATGTATACACAAAAAGATCTAAACACACTGATACAAATACACACACACATATCAAAAACCGCATACAAAGAGAAACACAAACACGTACATACATACAAACATAGTCTTAAATGAGGTCACATTTGGTATTAATTAGTTTGAAGAGAGAAGATGGCAAAGAATTTATTTAAGTTCACATATAAATTGACTATGGATGCACAATGTTCTTTCAAATTGTACAACTATTCTCTAGGGAATTTTTCACTAAACACACATGTATATTAACATAGTCACATGTACATTAAATAAGATTGTTTTTGTATATGTGTAAAACTGTCTCTATATATGTATATATGTATGTATAAGTCCTTAAAATGTATTAAAAGTTTATGGATGTATATTTTAACTTGTGTTTTTCCTGTTGTTCTTTTGTTTAATTAACTAAATTAATAGTAAAAACTAATTTACATAAATTGAAATCACTTGAAATAACTTTGCTGGAATATAAAACTACTTCCATCTATGACATACATGCATACATAGATACATTGTGTTTCACTTCAATGAATAATCACTTCTAATTCTATTAGGGCAGTACCAGCTATTGATTCGTATTAGAGCTTATAGCCCTAATCTTATTATAAATAATATTATAAACCTCTTTGTGTGTTCATTTGGATGTTCATATATACCAATAAACCAATATCCATAAGATATTAACAATTGCAATAATGGAAAAAATATATTCATGTATATTTGGTTTGCAGATTTATACATCAAACAAGTAGGAAAGTATAGTCGGGCATGGCCGACCATATAATACCCTACACCATGAGTATATTTTTCAATTTTAGACGTTTAAGACATTTTTTGAAGGGGGGTTTGTATGGGGGCTAGGGTCAAATAAGGGCCGATCCTTACGAAAATCTGCAGTGTCATAAATACTTATGTAAAACTTATTTATGCCAATTTTTAGAGAGATAATATAATATTTGACGTAATTATGGCATAAAAAGTACAAATCGGGAGGTACGGTTGTATGGGGGCTAGGTGAAATAATGAACCGATTTCAACCATTTTCAATAAGTTTTGTCCCTGTACCAAAAAACATGGTTGGTCCAAATTTCATCAAATTATCTTGAAAATTGCGGCCTGTACCTTGCGCACAAAGTTTACATGGACAGCCAGCCAACCGGACAGACGGACGGACGGACATGTCTTAATAGACTCAGAAAATGATTCTGAATCCATCGGTATACTTTAAGGTGGGTATTGGACCAATATTTTTGTATGTTACAAACATCAGCTCAAACGTATAATACCCTCCCCACTATAGTGGTGTAGGGTATAAAAAGTATTTAAGAAATACTTTTTTTCAAAATCGAAAGGCTAAATGGAATATACTTACATATGTGTTTGATTGTTTAAAATCCCGTGAAAAGTCGTTTAAAAAAAATTGTATTGTAGCTTTTTAAATTATTTACCAAATTATATTTGTTGTACCCTATGAATTTAACATCCTTCTGTTATTTTTATTTATTAAAGTAAAATTTCATTGAAAATCTTTCAAAACATGAACTTATGCATATTTTAAATTACATTCAAAAATTTGTAGTTAAACATTGAAGTTGTTTAAACTTAATTTAGTGTAATTAGTTTACATGGAATTTTAAATCTTAGGCAATAAGATGGACAATTATTTAAAAATAATTGCATTTATTATTTTAGTTTAATTTGCAATATTATTTAATTTTATTTATTATTACATTCATAAAAAATGCACAACATTAATTTAAAGAAACATACATGTAATGATTTTTCATTCATATTTATTAAATTAATTAAATGCCTTACTTGATTGAAATTCTAAGTTTTAAATTTATTTTGCCACATTTTTTTTGTATTCGCTTAAATGCATTCGCTTAAATGTTTTTATTTTCCACGTTTTGCTAAAGGCTATTGTTAAAATGAAAAACACGTATACTTACAAAATCATTGTGTTGTGAACGGCTAATCCAGCAAAAATAACGAATTTTAGGCTCTTTTGTTGTTTGTAAGTAAATTTTGACATTGAAGTAATTTTCGAAAGAAGACTTTATATGGGGGATAGGGTCAATTGAGGCCCAGTTATTATGAAAACCAGAAGTATCATTTAGACTTCTATAAAACTAAGATAATTATGAGCTCATACTTTTGGGCACGTACGCACAAAGTTAACATGGACATACATACGGTCGGACAAACAGATGGACATAGCTTTATCGACTCAGAAAGTGATTTATGATTTTGGGTGTTACAGACGCATACTACCCTTCTTACTATAATGGTGCAGGGTATACAAATTATGATCGAAAATATATGTGTCATTTGTGTAATTAATATCTTCGATGGTCACACATTTAGTGTAACTTTTAAATAAGATTTCCGTGGATTTTCGTAAAACATTTCATTTCGTATTTATCTCTATAACTAGAGTTTTGTAACCGGTGTTGCCTGGGGTTTTAAGTTGTTTCATAACATTATACTTTTGTATTCCCACCTTTCTCTTCATCTTCATGTTTAAAATAATGATATAGGTCTCCTTATAAAGAAATTCATTACAATTTTTTTGTGATCTTATAATATATTTATACCCTACACCACTATAGTGGGGAGGGTATTATACGTTTGTGCTGATGTTTGTAACATACAAAAATATTGGTCCAATACCCACCTTAAAGTATACCGATCGATTCAGAATAATTTTTTGAGTCGATTAAGACATGTCCGTCCGTCCGTCCATCCGTCCATCCGTCTGTCCGGCTGGCTGGCTGGCTGTCCATGTAAACCTTGTGCGCAAGGTACAGGCCGCAATTTTCAAGATAATTTGATGAAATTTGGACCAAGCATGTTTTTTGGCACAAGGACGAAGCCTATTGAAAATGGTTGAAATCGGTCCATTATTTCACCTAGCCCCCATACAACCGTACCTCCCGATTTGAACTTTTTATGCTATAATTACGTCAAATATTCTGCTATCTCTTTAAAAATTCGCACAAATAAGTTTTATATAAGTATAAATGATACTGCAGATTTTCGTAAGGAGCGGCCTATATTTGACCCTAGCCCCCATACAAACCCCCCTTCAAAAATGACTTAAACGTCTAAAATTGACTTGTAACCATTTGTATCGCAATGAAACTCAACAAAACTAACTGTTATTTAGAAATATATACTTTTCCCAAATTTACCGAGGATCGGCCCATATTTGACCTATATAAAGTCTCATTTAGAAATTTTAGTTTTTTATCAATAAATGGCTTAAATATTTTGGAATTATGGTAATATTCAACATAAAAGTTTCTTTACAAAAAATAAAAATTTTATAAAAGTAAAAATTGTAAAAATATACTCATGGTGTAGGGTATCATATGGTCGGCCATGCCCGACTATACTTTCCTACTTGTTTTTTCTTAAATTTTAGCGAAATTAAACATAATTATATTAATTATATTATAATTAAATAAAACTACAACATTTTTATAAAATTTAAGAAAAAGTATAATATTATTCCCGAATTATTTTCATTAAAAAAAAAAATTAAAAATTCGTGTGGAGAATAATTTTGAACTAAAATTAGAAAATTTATTTAAAAATGAACAAAAATGTTTGAATAAATTAATATTTCGTAAATTTTACCATATTTATTCAAAATTCCTTTTTTTTAATTTATGTAAATTAATTTTTTCGAGAATATTTTGCATTATACTAAAATATTTCGTACAATTTCGTATATATTACGAAAGAATTTCGTGGTGCGAAAGAACGAACGATTCGTAAAATGTACGACATTTTTCGTATATATGTATTAGGGATGGATATTTTTTAGTGTAGTTCATGCTATAACACCTTCCAATAATAGAAAGCACATAATTTATATGGTATAACTGCGTACTCAGTTTTTCATTTTCTGATCGTTTGTCCTTTTAAAAGGACTTTAAAATTTGAGGTGCATACAATTTTCAAAAATTTTTATAAAATTTTTTAACCCACCCTATTATAACAATATGGGTATCAAACTAAAGAGGACAATTGCAGTATTTTTATCTCGTATTTTGTTTTATTTTTTAAGAATAAAAAGATGTAAAAAATATCCTTATAAAAGTTTATCCTTTATTATCCTTGAAATTTTATACGAAATTGTTCAACAAAAAATATTCATAATAAAGACATTAGAATGGAGTACAAAAGTCTGAAATTTGGTCTTCATAGCTCCATTTGTTTAATTTTTATAATAATTTTTAAATATCTCAATAAATTAATTAATAAAATTTTCCCCTCTAAAAATTTCAAAGTCCATTTTTGTTAAAATATTATGTAGAAAAATTAGAAATTAGTTATTGTGGAACCGAGTTTCTTTATCTCTATGATAAAAAGTAAAAAAAGTGGAAACTTTGAAGAATATGAAAGGATAACAATCGATAAAGGATATATTGCATGTTAAAACTCCTTTCTTGGAAATTATATTTTCCTTTTTAATTTAGCACAATTATTCCGAACTCTATTCTAAATTCTATATATCTTTTAAAAATATCTTTGACATCCCAATAATGTTATCAAAGTAGTTTATTATATAGTTTTTATTAAAAAATACAACAGTATATCATGTGCAATTAGTAAACCACGATATACATAAATATTTATGTATATCGTGGTTTTATTTTAGCAAATAAAATATTTATGTTGAATTTTATTTCAATTGCGACATATTGAAGAAAAACTAATTTTCTGAATGTGGGCTAGAGTCAAATAGAGATTAAAGGCCTGCACAAGACAACAATAATGCGACAATTTGTTAAACAAATAACGTGTGCGCCATCATAAGCAGGCCTTTAATATGTATATTATAAAATTAAGAGGAGAGATTTATGTCTCCATATATAAACGTTTTTTATGTAGCTTTTCATCGTGATATTAATGTTTATATTAATTATATTATATTTTACATTTATATTAATATTGCGCTTATCATATTATCCTGAAGTGGATTTTAGAATTCGGAACATGCATGTTTTAATCACTAAATCGTCATAATCATACGAAATAAAATTTTATATAGTTAAGACATATTATCTCAACCACCGGTTATGTTTATTTTGTCTGAAAACTGTCAATTTAACGTTAGGATAAAAAATTAACAGACATTGGGATAATGAGGGTAGGTAATTGGTATAAATAATAAATTAAATTAAACAAAATATTCTCAACAAAAATTTTTAATTTGAATACATCTTAACTTTTATTTTTTTTACAAAGAACTAATAATGATAAAGACATGAAATTTGGGAGTCTGCAACTCCATATTTGTAAATATAACATATATTTTTTTCTAAAAAAACTGACTATAGAAAATAAGGATATTAAAGGATTAAAATTTAAAAGGACATTTTTTTAGTTTTTTTATTCTAACATTTTAAAACTATTTTATTTGTAAAAATACTGTTATTCTCCTCTTTCAATCGATACCTATATTGACCTACTAGACCAAACCAAATTTAAGCTAAATATAATTATACTTACTCTTCCTTTTAAACTTTAAAGTCCTTTTAAAGGAAGAAACGATCAGAAAATAAAAAACCAAAAATGTAGTTTAACTATATCAAGTATGTAGTTTCCAACGTATAGGATCTTGCTCATGTGTGCAACAATTTTTCCCAATTTGTTGTACGGTGTAATAGGTAATGTAGTTATTTCATTCATTACTTAGTAATGAGCGGTCGTTATCAATAACATTATTTTTTTTTAATAATTGTGTAAAAATCACTCTAGATAGCATGATAGAATAACAATTATGGAGCAATGAATAAGAGAATATACCCAGCTATAACTGGGTAATGGCTTTTAATTGTAATTACTTACCTAAAATAATACTTTTTAATGACTACTACATATGACTGTAGAATAAGGTCTTACTAATAATGTGTTATATATTAACACTGTACAATACTTTAATGAACTCTATTATAATTAACAATGTTGTTTTGAAATTGAGTAAATAATTTTGAAATAAAATTCAATTATCTTTTTCATATTGTTTTTCCTAATTTGTTTATGCGCATTTTATTTGCCGTTAATATTAGTATTTCTCTTCAATTATAATAAAAAAAATTTGTTCGCATTATGCATATTAATTAAGTGTGATGGGTTTGGCAATATAGAATTTAAATTATACTATATGATAAAGAGGAGTTTAATTTATTAAATTCCTAGTAAGTTTTATTAAACTTTTAATTAAAATAACAATATTAAAATTAGTTAAAAGAACGATCTTTTAAATCTAATCAATAGATAGAGTTTTCTAGTTTAACTTAAAAAAAAGACAACTTAAGGAATTGTTCTCTTCCTATAGTGGTGTAGGGTTTAACAAATATTAAACTTTATTTTACTATATATGTATAGCTATATTTCATAAATGTATAACAATGTATATTGCATTCAATTTATAAATACATAAATGTGCATAAGTATTTGTATAAATATACAAATGGATATAAGTATGTATGTATACATACATATTTACATTATGTCTGGCTGTAATAATTACATACAATTGGTGTTAATTTTGTTTATAATTTATTATTCCAATAATGACAACAATAATTTTAATATTTCATAATGCTTCTGTGTGTCCTGCATCTGCAGTAGACACTATTACATGGGAGTGTCACAAATTTATTATTATTATTATTGCTGTTTTACTTCAAATTTTATTGTGTAAATTAGAAATATTAAATTCTTGAATATGCATACATGTTACATACTTGTATTTGTTAAATAGTATAGAATAAACTGTACCCTAATATAAACATGTCACATACATAAATATGTACATACATATATAGGTGTGTATGTATGTGTATAGAATTGTAAAAACCATAAATTGTTAAACCGGGCAAATTTGGTAGTGTCATTTATATCGATTAAAAAAATTATCAACCTCAACCAAAAGCCAAATATTTTATGCAGATACATGAAAATATGTTTGTGTGGATTGTTAAGCTTTATTTCAAAAATATAAAACGTGTGGAAACGGACAAGCAAAGTTATGGTAGTCCGTTGAGTTTAAATGTACAAATTGTTAAATTTAAATAAATAAAAATATTTTTTAAGGTATGGACGACCATATAATACCCTAGTAATAATAATTTATAAAGAAAATTTTATGTTTTCCTTTATAAAGTTAAAAACTACGACAATTTGAACAAAAATTTAAAAAATTTTTAAGACCTATTTCAGAAGGTAGAAAATTGCAGCATCATTCGGAAAAAAAAATTTTATTTTTCTCGAGTTTAGCACGTTAATGTGCTGATTCTTAAAAAAGGGACACTCTAATATTCAATAATCATCATTGGAGTTTGTAATTTGAAATTTTTGTATTAATTATTTTATTTGCTCTGTTCTCAAATCAACAATGTTCTAATATGATAATTTAAAAGCAATTATAAAATGGACTTATTCTCTTTTAATTAAACCAATTTTACAAAAACTATGACATATTTTTTTATTTTAATAATTACATTATAATAATTTTATTTAATTTTCTAAATACATATATGCATGTATTTGTCATGTATTAAATTAATTAAAACCACTTAAGCTTAAGTAATCAATAATATTGTTGTTGTAATTTTTATGGTCAATTAATGATGACAAGTATTGCCTAATTGAATTAAATCCAAAATGCTTGCCATATGCATGTCTATGGATTAGTAAAACAATAATACAAATTAAATTTTAATGTTTTGTTTATTGAGGCAATAGTAATTATTATTGCAGTTAAAGATTTATTTTAATTTCAAAATGGTTTAAGTGGAATGATATTACACTACCTACATATGTATATTAAGAAAAACTTTAAATCAGAATTCAAGGTATCACAATATTATCTTGGTATCTAGAATATTAAATAATATGGCAGACAGAGTGCACTACACAGTAAGATTTAACTATCAATATTAGGTTACATAATAATAGTCTAATCTAATATTTTCCAAACCGCTTACAAGTAATGAGTAAAATAGTCAATGTAAATAAAATAAAAAAGCTTATACATCTTCCTTAGCTTCGGATATGATTATAAGTAAGAATTTACATAACATTGTATATAGGTATGTACCAGATTATTAATAAGATGTTATTAGACTTATTCTCTGTAATCAAGAAGATCAATGAAACACTTTTGGAATTCATACTGTTAGATTTAAATTAATTTTACTCAAAATACAATCGTTCTTTATGGGTATTAATTTACTACAAATAATTACTTGCTAAAATAATCCCTATACCAAAGTGTAAAATATAACAGACAATTGCCAAAAGCTTATTGTAAAATATTCTATGGTAACTTGTATATATATGTATATTTGTACATTAGGGTGTCCCGTGAAACCTCTGTTGAATGCCTTATCCAAAAAGTCTCTTAAAACATATACAAATATAATAATTTATTTTCTGATTTTATAATTCATATGGCCAGACATTTGATGTGAAAGGTTTCTCAACCAAAACAATTCCCGGGTTTGCTTTGACTATCACATGATAATACATAGGTAAACATATGTATATTAGACCCACTCACAAAAAGTGGTGCTCAAGTTACCCCCATCAAAATATTAGCTGTTATGTAATGTGATGTTTTTCAAAATATTTTTAGTTAAGTGTTGTCCTTCGTGAGCTGGACGGTTTTCAAATAAATAAGGGACACGATTTTTCATGTTAAATTCAATATTTTACCCAGCTTCAAATAATCTTTGTTATGTTTTATAATGGTTCCCAAAATATGAATAGTCTATCGATGGCCGTTCGTGAGCTGGACCGCTTACAAAAAAGTACATTTTAAGTTATTTTTAGATTTTAAAGTATTTCCTTAAAAAAAGATACAATATGTGCTATCCTTTAAAGGATATTTTAAAGCCAAGTCTAACGGTGCTAAAAACAATTTGCAATATTGTTCATACATTTTATTTTTATTAGTGAAAAACCTAACAATTTTTTAACATTTTAGAATATGTCAATTATGAGTGTACGGTAATTTATGGTTAATACAACATTGGACGTGGCTTTAAAACCCCCTTCAAACGATACCCCATATTGGAGGTTTTGTTTCAAAACAAAACAAAAAATTTAAAAAAATAATTTCGAAATATATTTTTTTAATTTGATCCAGCTCACGAAGCGTCATTGCTAGACTTAAAATATTTTGGGAATCGTCCAAAAACAAAGCAAACCCGTTTTTGCTTTCCATACAAAGAGAGTCAGTCTAATGTACATACATATGCGTAGTATGTGCTATATTTTGTTAAGTCAGCCTAAAAGCAGACTATATGCATCTAAAAGCTTGTAGCTTTTTTTCTATTAAATGAATTCGTTATTAAAGCTAAATGGTATTCAATTTTACATACACATACATAAATATTTACATAGTATACATACAAATATGTATATGTATATAATTTAAGCTGCCGATTATAAATAAATTTAATGTCACCCGTCATACTACTGCCAGGCGCTTTAGTCGGTAATAACAAAAAACTAAATTCAGAGAGGAAACGCTTCAATAGACATGACTACATAGAAATGTGTATATTGCGATGATGATGATGATGTAGAAAACCAAATGACAAGTATAATTTATCATTTCAGTTGTTGTTGTTGTCTTTTTAATGGCTCAACTACTTAGAAACTGTATTTACGTTATACTCCTATATACATACATTTATATACATATATACTATACTGACATAAATACATACTTTCGCCTAGAAAATAATATTAGTTGATAGAGCATTTTAGATTGAAGGCTGGATAATTTAAAATAAAAAACAAAATTGAAATTAATGATAGAAATTAATTTAAAATTAAATGGTATTTATTAGAACTTTGGATGTTTATTCTCTTAAATCTAATATTAAACATTTTTAATTTCGACAGTAGTACCTACATATTAAATATATTAAGAATTTTTTGAGACCTATTTCGAAAAGAATGCTGAATTTTTTAACATATTGTACTGAGAATAAGAATTTTAATCGCTTGTGATGTCCGTCTGTCTGTCCGAGTAAACTATTCCCAGTAAAAATAAAATGAAGTACTTCAAAAAAAAAAAAAAAAATACAACCGCTTCAAAAGTAACACTTAGCGAAGTTTTTTAACTTCTGTGAAAGTGATGTTTAAAAAAGCGAAAGGAATCCAAATGTTTTTTTTAATTGAAGGTATATTTTATTGTATTGCATTTTTTTAATTAAACCAATTTTATTTTGTAGTTAATTGGTAAATGCGTGAGTCAAATTGACATTCTATAAAACTACAATTTCACTTTCAAATAACTTAAAAAAAAAACATAACAATTAATTTCTGAGAATGACTTCAGATATAGTGAATTGTTATACATCACAAGCATTACATATAATTGGCGAATGTGCCCCAGGGGCAGTTCTGGGGTTTAGTTAAAATTTTTTCGGGCTTCCAACTATGTTATCGGAAAAAATGTATGTTTTATGATTCACTATTATTGACCAACCAATATATTTTTTATCAAAAAAAATTAAAAAAGTGAAATATTTTCATAGACCTTTGAAAAACAATAAATCACGTCTGCCTTTCATTACATGTGAAGTTAATTCTTCAATCTTTTAGGGATGATGGATAATCGATAAACGAAAACAAAATTTGATAATGTGATAAAATCGATTACTCACTGTTCAAATTATTCGCATTAACAGATGGGCCCCTATGGCGATTGATCCCCCTTCTGCCCTAATTAAGAATTAAAAGCTCTAATTGTAATTTTCTATTCGAGTATAGCATTATATATTTTCTTAAAAAATTTACATAAAAACAGAAGCATTAAAAAACATTTAATGTATTTAGTATTTAAAAAGTTTAACGCTAATTGATCCACAAAAAAAAACTTTCCTATTTTTGACTAAAAAAAGTTTATATACACATAAAATTTAATAGTAATTCTATGGCTAATATATCCAACTATATTTTTCGAACTTATTTTTTTTTAAAGAAATCTGTATTTTCGTATTTACGTCAATTATATCTTAAATTAATAAATTCAATGTTTTTGTAAAATGTCTAATAATTAATCACCTTGTAAAATATTTTATATCAAACTATAATTATATAAAACAGTGCTTATTCAAATATATTGTTACCTTTCCGAATTTCTAGCGATGTATGAAACTATTGATGTTTGAAAGGAAATATGTTCAATAAATCATTCATTATGTATTTGATTGTGACATACACAGATCTAATATTGCGATTTTTTATTACTTGTAAGGATTACAGAGACTTTCCTGTCCTCTTATGATTTAAAAAAAATAGCTGAGGTAATAAAATACTTAAACGTTTTAAAATCATAAATTTTAATAATTTTATAACTTAAATTGCTATTTAAATTCTTAGTAAATTATTTCGTTTTTATTTCAAGCATTCTTTTCATTGCCTCCAACCAGTTTGCACATTTATCTAAACGCTTTTATTCTATATAAATAAACAACACCAGTAGCTAAAAATTCTGAGAGTTGTTATCGTTTTGACAGGAAAAATAGAGTCTCTCTAAAGGATGCAATAAATGAAAAATATTAGAAAAAAAATTATATATCGGTCATGCTCGACCATGCGATACCTTAAATAAAAACATTTCATTCTAAGGTTTACAGAAAGTTACATCATATATACATAAATACATATGTAAATGCATAATTTTTGAGTTTATCGGTGTGTATGTGGAAGGAATATAACATGTAACTGTTACAAACACCAAAGGAAATACATAACATTCTTACCACTATAGTGATGTAGCGTTTAACAACAATAGTAATCATAGAAAATAAAAACTCCAACAGGCTTTTTTAATGAAATACTCTGTATGTATGCAATTGTTTAAGAGCTGGGGGAAACAAACAGATTATAATGGCCAAGAAAGAATATTACAGCATGTAGTTTTTGTACAAACAAAACAATATTAAAGGCTTAAAGCATAAACATAAAATGGCCAGGACTAAAATGTAGTAGGACTAAACGAGGATTGCTGTGATGAAATGTATTTGGAACTTGCAGTTGAGAAAATTAAATATTGAAAAACTAACAGAGGATGTGCTAAAGGAGTCTATGGAAATTATAAATTTTATGTTATAATGATACTATTGCATTAATAATAAAACAAAATTTAATGAATATTGGTCAAACAGCTTATAGCACAGCAATATACTCAGAATGACTACTATTCTTCTATAAATTCTGTAGTTTATTTTTAAACTAAGGATAATAGCTACATTATATTACATCCCTCACACAAATTTACTCCCTTACAAATAGTTATGAGTCTTTTTGGTCATAGAGAACTATCCATAATATATTAAATAAGACCTTGGCTGATTATATATGGATAGTAATAAATGTTAGTTTATTACTATCGATTACTTTCGTAAATAATAAATAAGTTATAAAAATGGGTCCGAATAATTAGCAATGCTATGTATTAGTTAATCTACTTACCCGATATTTGGCTACTTTTAAAACTGCAGGACCTTTGTAAAGTCAAATAAACTTGTAAGTAAATAAACAAACTGCTACTACAAACAAAAAAATAAACAGTTAAAAAGGAAGTTTATGCAAAAGTGGCGACAGCACGTTTTTCATTTTCAGTATTATCCTTTAAATGCAGCATAAAACACTTATGTGTATGGCTGTGTGTTTTGAGAAGTAAGACCATATTTCTATTGTACAAATGAAGAAAATTGAAAAATATAAAATAAAATTAACTTAGAATTGTGAAAAAAAGAAAAAAACATTATATACACAACATAAATATCATTTGTTTAGATTCTCTGGCTTTTGCTTTCCCTAAAGTATCTTTCAGAATAAACTGCAAGTTTAAGTCTTTTATGAAACAGCTATAATTTCTAGTTATAAGTTGTTAACAATGTTACTATGGATATAAAAGGAATATAATTTTTGACTACATTTTATGTAAATTACATTAAAAACATTTTTAGAATTTAAAAATTTTCGGAAAAAAATATTTTTTTTTTTATATTTTTAAAATATGTTCAAAAGTTTAAAGAAATATCTTAGAATCAATTAAACATAAATTTTAGCCGAGAATATTGCATTTATTTTAATTCTCCATGCAAAAGATGACATATTAATATAAAAGGATCTGGATTCGAAATAGTAAAATGTGATATATATTTGAACCATTTCTAACTTCAGTTTTATTATTTAATATTGATTAAATGCAGACATTTTCAGATTTGTTCTTTATTTTTGGCATTTTTTCGGCAGAAAGACGGACATGAATACATCATCTTATAATCTTCAAGAATACACCGCTACGTAATAAAAGACAAAAAAAATTACTCGTGCCTCATGAGTCAAATTTTTGCAAAAATGGTTCATATCCTGAAACACGTTAAGAATTTTGATTTACCCTTTGGGACAACCTTGTAGATATTGTCATAAAGAACACAAAATATAAACTTAAAAAAAACCTATCAAGTGTTTATATAAATTAGACGTATACTTAATATTAAAATATACTATGAAATAATAAACACGTATACGTACAGGTGTCATTAACAAATTCTAAAATTAATATGGTAAATGAAATTGCGAAAGGTTTGCAAGATATGAACCTGATAAAGTTATAAATTTGTGCAAAGTGACCTGGAGGTCTTACATCATTGGGCATATAAAAGTGCAAGCAGCACACGGGTCTCTTTTTGATATTTTATACGTATATGGTTATATGACATAAAAACTTACACACAGTGTAAAAGGATTATAACCAGACAAACCAAAAAATGTTTTAGCCCAATAAAAATGCAGTAAAAATTTTTACAAGGGCTCTAAAAATAAAAATGAAGATTAAAAATATTAAAAGGGCTGAAAGTTATATTATTATACTGTACAGAATAGATGGAAATATATCAATGCTTTAAAGTTAGGTCTGTTTTGAGAAATGTTGTTCTTCTTTAGCTTTTTTAAACGTTTGTCATTTTTCCGGTTGTTATGCAGAAGAAAAAATAGTTGCCACTACACAATGGTTTATGGTGTGTGTACATAAGAGTCCGTAAAAGGACACTTCTGCAATAACTTTAAAAGAATCACCAGTTAAAAGTGGATGTTATAATTAGCAATATAAGTATCAAATTAACTTTAAATTATTAGCTCTTAACTTTTAAGTAATTGCGGTTTTTAAAATACCTAAATTTAAGGCTCTTGGTTTTAGTTAAAAAAACTTTCAAGATGAACTTCTTTGCTGAAGTCCTATTGAAGCATACGTAAGAATACTTAAATTGTAGTTTTATTTTGTTTTGTAAAATGTCCTTTGAGAAAACAATTTTAAGTTTTTCATTTTAATTTTTCTTTCATTTTATTTATCAGAAAAACAGTTTAGCCGGATTTGTTATTTCATTTTATTTTTAATTTTTCATTTTCTTTCCTTTATTTGTATTTTTAAAATCATTTATCATATGCCATTAAATGCACAACAACTTCATTTTCTTCTTAGTCAGCGATACGTTACAACAAGACCATTAACCCAAAAGATACACATTTGTTGATATTTTGAAAATAAACAAGCCACTTGATACTTGTTTAGATTTGATAGAAATAATTTCTTTAAACATTTACCAACTAGATGTCGACATATGTATGTATGGCTGTATGTACGTTGAGAGTAATATATAAAATTTTTGCTTTGACTTCATTAATCATGGTGGTGGATAGTGAAGTGAAATTAAAAATTTTATTAATAGTTTTAAGTTTTGATTTTAACGGATGAATTAAAAAGAAATTTTAATTTTTTTACTTTTTTTGTATCAATCAACAAGGCGTTTTATGTAATAGGTAATGTAGATATTTATTATCGCTATTGGTACTTCGGTTGGTATGAATAATTACAAATTTTTCAATATTAATCATACGCAACAGTCAGTTTTTACTTTCATTCGATGAAATTTATAATCCACTCAAGGTCTTGTTGGCATAAATATAATAAGTTAATAAGCCTTAGAAAAAAATCCTTAAAGGTCGATGTGAAAAAACGTTGTTTCATATATAGACCATCCTGTGCAAACTAAATTTTAATTTATTTTATTTGTATTGGTGGTGGGTATTCTTAGGTGTATGTTTTTTAAATTTTCTCTCTATTTGCATTTTTAAAATAAAATTATTTCAACATTACAATACATTTGAATGTTAAAATTGAATTTAGTATGACTAGGCAAATTGTTATAGCAAATTTAATTTGTAGCAAAAATAGATATCATGCTTTTCTTTTGCATAACATATAGGTGGTTCTTTTATTAGATTTTCTAAAAAAATAAAAACCCATTTATAATTTATCAAGTCACTGTGAATGACAAAACCTAAAATATATATGTATATATATTTTTAAACAAATGAAAAAGTTTAAAACGTGAAAACTTTAAACATTTAAAATATTCGTTATAGATTTCAAAAAATATTCTTACTCATACTCCAACACATACAAAAATAAATAATACAGTATTTTCACCTTAAAAGGAAACATATGTTATACACGCACACATTGAAATAAATGATATACCGTTAGATGGCATATAAATGAAAATGTATGAATGAATAAAGGAACGAACGAACACAAATAAAGGACATTTAATATCATGAGACATTTCATTTTTACACTTCATTACAGGTTATGATGAAACATAAATTCCCATAAGAAAAACCCATCAAGACAACAACGACTACTACGACAACAATGATGATGGAAGAAAATAAAATGTTAAGTGAAGTTTTTTCCTTTACAAAATAGTATTCGCTGGCAGTGGGTAGTAGTAGTTATAAACTAGAATTTATTTTATTTTTAGGTAACAGTAGGTAGTTACTCTAACAAATATCCCCATCAGAAAATTATTCACACATAACATAACATCCTAAAATGTGGAGGGATCTTCGTGTGTTAGAAAAAATTGTTCTCAAACTTCATAGAAAGTTCACATCCACTAACATACATACATACATATGTATGTATGAACATACATATAGAGGACATGTCAAAGATTGTGTCTATGTATGGCAGTGAACGGAAAAGGAAATGAGAATAAGTAGAACAAAGTAGGTTATATATTTATATTAATAAATGGCTAATTTCAAATAAGGCAAAATGGGTAGAAAAGGTTTTTAGTTAAAACTTTGATTTATTTAAGAATCATGTGGAAAAGATTTTTCTTGTAAAACATAGTGGAGGCAAATGTTAAACTAAGATTAGGAAAAGGAAATGAGTTGAAAATTTAAAGTATAATAAGTATACTAATGGATTAAATGATTCATAAATATAAGATGTATATTTTAAGGTATATAAGATTACTCCTTTTTTAATAATAATATTGTGAAACTATTCTATTTTTTTTAAACATGTGGTTTTATAAAAGGATATACAAAGATGACAAACACATACATTTAGTTCAATTTGTATACCCACCCCTATGATTTTTTAAATTTTATTTATATGAGAGATGCAACGCCCCCCATTAGTATTCCACCAATTTATTAACCAAAATGTTCATATGGATGGTCGTTTATAATTTGAAAATTCTAACTTAAATAATTTACAATTAATTCATCCCGGAGATGATCAAATTGACACTAAAGTGATTTCGTCAAAATTTGAGGACTCTATCTGTTACATTTTCTCAGATATACTGATTTAGTATTTTCTTTATATGGAAGGTGGCATCGAAGTTGTTCACACAAAATTTGTATAACTCTTGCAGTTTCTAACACTTATTTTAAATGTAGGTGTGGCACGTCGGCACTTGGCTTTAGTTCCTTCCATACGTGAAAATTTCAGAAAAATTGGCCCAGCAAATTTATATATTTATATAAATAAATAATAATTTTCAAAAATGTTTATTTAAATAACAAAAATAGTAAGATTTCAACACTATATAATTATTTAATATAAAACGTATATTCTAGCATTTTCTATTTTTTTTAAGTTAAAAATTTCTTTAAGTTGATTTTTAATTGCTGTTGAACTTTAATGAAAAGAAAACACACAAAAAAACTATTTAATCCTGCCATCTTATTTATATTCCTTTGAACAGCTCGTTTTTTCCTTGTTTACTTTTAAAATACTAACGGTTTGAAAAAGTTAAAGTTTAACAACTTTAGTACGTGCACATTTAATTTGCAATTTTAAAAACGAAGAAACCTCCAATAAAAAATTAAATTCACTTGCAACCATTTTCTTATATTTTTAAGGAAAAAAAAATAAATTAGACTTTAGTTCATTTAATGAGTTAAGTTTTGCCTTTATGCTTTTTAGCAATTTTTTACTTTTCTTTGTTCTCAAGAAACTTCCACCTCAGAATATATAAATTAAAATAAGATAAATTGTTAGATAGAAATGAAATATGCAAATATATTAAATTTAAACGGGTATTTTTTTTACAAACACTTTGAAAAAGAACTATGATTTCAGAAAAAGATTATAGCTTATACATACAGCTATAATTTGAGAACTATCAGCAGCGGTGCACAATTTCTAAAGCCATTTATGCGGCCTTTGCTACTTTTTCTGATGTAGGATATGTCACATGATCATCGTACATTTCAGCACTATACCAGGAAACACAGTACTAGGCATACTTCTCCCAAATGCAATAATTTGGCAACTCTTACATCTAAAACTTTCTATTTTCAATCGAATTTCGAATCTTTAATCTCTTTCGAAAAAAACACACCTTTCCCTGCGGCTTTAATTCTTTGCTTAATTTAGACATTTTAATTAAAATCATATTATGTTGAGAATTAGTGTCAAAATATACATGAAAGAATCTATTCAATCCTTTCATTATGTACAATGAGATAATGCCAAAAACACCTAGAAAAGTATTTGCATAAATTATACAAATTTTGCAAAATCACAAAAAAAAACTAAAAATAAGAAGATGAGATGAATTAAATAAACAGGAGGTGGCATTACGCAACATTTGCATAATATTAGGTTGAATGAAAATTAGAAAGGTGAGAGAAGGTAGGAAATGAAAAAAAAGAAACTAAAACGGAAGTGAGAATTTTATTATTAAATATAAGATGAAAGTTTGTGGTTACAATTAAAGGAAAGAAAGAGGAATTTTATACAAAGAAAACATGTTCCTAGTATGGCAAAAGGCCATCTAAGTAATTTCTTTTATATTCATTTTTCTCCTAGTATCCTTTTGCAAATATACTTAATTAGTTTTATATAAGATTTTAATACTTGCCTTTTAATTATGACTCTTTATAGTTTTTATAACTTTGTTTTAGTTTCTTATGTGTTGTTTTTTCTTATTTTTCTTTTACTATTTAATTAACTTAATTAGGCTTACCTAACTAACAAAGAATGAACAGTTGTAAAAAGGTCATTCAAATACATGATTATGTTACTCACACCTTTTCTTATTCAATAACTCATAGCCACTTCTTAGGTTTTCAATAAATATAAGTTTTTTTATCCCCCATCACTATCAGTGGTGGGAGATTTCTCATTTCCTGTGTAACAACAAGAAATTTTCACCGAGTATATACATATATTCCGGGTCCTTATTAACTTCTAAGTCGATTTAACTCACGTTAAACTCACACGCTCACATTAAAACATAACAGGCGAAATCAACCAAATTTACTGATAATATTCATAACCCAGCAAAAACTGGGTAATGGATTTAAATTGTAATTACTTACCTAACAACATACCTTTCAGTGACTACTAGATATCGCCTGAATTACAAAGAACTAGTCTAATAAGGTCTTCCTAATAATGTATTATATAAATACTTTCTAATTCATTAGTCAACTTGTCAGTAAAGATATTGAAGCTGTATAAGTTTTTTCATGCGATTCACAATGACAACTTTTTCTAATTACTTGTAATCGTTTGTGGTAAGTACTTTCCGATAATGACTTAAAATGCTAATGTGTAAGTAATTTTTAGCATTTTTACATGATAATGAAAGTTTTTACTGGGAATTATTCTAAGCAGTTTGAAAGCGTAAAAAGTTATGAGTAATAACTTTAGACTACCTCAAAAAATTTTGTTTTTTGTAGTTATCAGAAATTTTTTCACTCAGATATCAATTATGTTCAATATCACAACAATCGATCAATAATTTCCCATAGCACCCAAACATAGGTACAAATTTCCGAAAATAGATTTATCGTTAATAACTTCCCTAAAAATATCGGCATCACAACAACTTATTACATATAATGTATGTATATAATGTGAATAGAAATCATATTACCATATCCATAACTGTTGATACCTCCCATATCAGGTCCACTGCTGAAAATAGGTAAAAAGCACATACTTTATTGACAAAAAGAGAAATCGCTTTAAAATTCCCCATGAGCATATTTTATGTATAAGCAAATCTTTTTGAATTTTTTTTCCGGATCTGTCCATATTTTTTATATAACTCATCACTGGGGAAAGTCACTTAAACGCCCATATTTCATTAATATATAAGGATATGCGGATAAAATCCGACATGAGTAACTTTATCGTTAAAAAAATCGTCCATATATGTGTATTATGAAATTATTAATCGAATTCTAAATTATATTACAAAATTAAAACTTTCACAATATTTTTACAAAAAAATAGTTTACAGGTGAAGGGTATTTAAGATTCACCATTGTCAATAACAGCTTTCTTTGTTTGTTTTTTAAACATTTCATTACTTTATTATACCCTAAACCACTTTAGTGGGGAGGGTATATTGGGTTTGTGCTGATGTTTGTAACGCACAATAATACTGGTCCTATACCCACCTTAATGTATACCAATCGGCTCAGAATCATTTTTTGAGTCGATTTAGCTATGTTCGTCCGTCTGAATGTCTGTCTGTCCGTCCGTCAAACTACAGGTCGCAATTTAGAAGATAATTCAATGAAATTTGGTACACGATATTTTATAGTTCCAGGGAACCAGGAACCAGGGAACCCTATTGAAAATGGTTAAGATCGGTCCATTGTTTCACCTAGCCCCCATACCACTGTACCTTCGATTAGGGCTTGTTAACCTTGTAATCAAATTACAGGTCGCAATTTTGAAGATAATTTAATAAAATTTGGCACATGATCTTCTATGGTACCGTAGACGAGGCCTATTGAAAATGGTTAATATCGGTCCATTATTTCACCTAGGCCTGATACAACTGAACCCGCCAAATAGGGCTTTTAAATTCATAATTATGTTTAATACACTCGTATCTCGACAAAAAGCTGCAAAACAAAGTTCTATACTAGCCTTGATGATCCTCATAAACTTTATAATTATAGAGCCTCATTTGACCCTAGCCCCTATACAAAGCCCCAAAATTTTAATTAAATATTCACAGTTTTATTAAACAATAAATGGCTTAAGTATATCCGAGGCAAGGTACAATTCAACTTTAATGCTTTATTATGAAAACTAAATCACATTATATTCGTATACAGGTGTAGTGTATTATATGGTCGGCCGACTATAACTTCTTACTTGTTTGTATGTATGTTTGTATTTACATATGTATATGTAGAACCCAGGAGTTCAACAAAAAGTTAATGCATCGGAAAAAGGCAGTGAATTTTATTTACCTCTAACTGTTTTCTTTATTTCGTCTTTTGTCACGACTGTACACATTGTAAACAAGAGTGAAGACAATCGTTACTTTAATGTCCCCATTGTGAGGGAGATAATGAGCACTTGAAAAATAAACTTAAGCTTTTTGTTGTATCTTCGTAATCAATGGGGTGACGATTGACTTTCTCGTAGGACATAATAGCTAGTCACCTGGACAGTCGGTGGCTAGAGGTAACCCTAAATGCTAGGTTAGTATCAACATAACAAAATTTTTTGTTTTATTGTATTTTTCAACTTATAAGTGTCTGTGGTCAATTATAAACTGAACTCTACATTACAACATGTGCCCCAAAATTTGAAAAGATTTAAGTTACTTTGCTTTAAGGGATAAAATGTCAAAGTTCTTTAGGTGAAGACCTGTCGGTTGTTTTTTTACCACTGGGTGAACTTTTGAGATGAATCACCACAACTCCATTGTGTATTTTATACGCAGGTGGAAATTTACGTCTATGGAATTTCAGGTCCATTATACGTGCACTTTGCTCAAGTACTTGAGCTATCTTATCTTTGAGAGTTGCTGCCCCGTTGCTTAACTTCCGAGATGCAAAAACAAGGCAGATGGAATGGCCTCTGTTAAGTTGGCAACAGTACTTAGAGGTGTAACCGGTTGACCGAAGTACGAATCCATCCATTTTTACTCACAGAGTAGACACGGAGTTTTCTCTGCAGATACCTAGACAAGGAAAATCCAATGGTATCACTAGTATATCCTATTCATATTTATCCGATACATTTATAAGAGAACAACATATGATAGACTTACTCTACAAAATGTGACATTTATCCTATATCTTACGATAAATGTGATTTCACTATATAAATTTAACTTCATTCACCTCATTTCCAACGCTTAGTCCCATGGACGCTCTCCTGTGGGGTATATTTATTATATTTTTCATTAAAAATGGTACGATAAAGATATTTTGCTTAGGTCGGAAATGGTATTTTAGCGGCCAAATGTTTTTTGTTGATGAGTGACAAAACATGTTAAAAAAATATTTTGCGTATAGAGTGGTAACATTATTCCTTACTTTATATTTACTTATACATATGTATAGTATATTGTCGTTTCTGTGTACTACCGAGAACCACAATATTTAACCTCAAAAACAAAACCATTATGCCACAAATGAGTGCATTTCATTGAAATACAAATACACAAACCATTGCAGACAAAAGCGTGCTTATTAGGGAGGATATTTTTGCAGAAGACACAAAAATTGAAGCATATTTTAAAATAGTTTATTTTGTTTTAAAATTATACTTTGGTCGTAAATACATGGCACCACCTTAAGGTGTATACATATACATACATATGATTTGCATTGTATAATTTCAACATGAACTAACATTGCACCAAGCAAAAATTAAAACAAAAAACCTTCATTTATCTTCTTGGTTTTTCGGTAGAATTTCTTTATTTTTTTTCGAACCATAACTACAAACCAAAAAGAAAAGAATTTTCTTGAAGTGGTTTTCGTTGTAGTTGAGCTTGGGTAGAACACAGCAAAAAATTTAAATTATACATTCTATCAAAATAAACAAATAAATACGAAAGTATACAATACATTACGCTCATATGAAAGAATTGAAGTGTACATACATTTGATACATATGTATGTATATATATGTTTGTATGTATTTTGAAGTCTATCAGTTTATATACATATATACATAAATTTTTCAGTATGGCCATGAGCAATAAAGATGTTAATTGTTTTTATTAAATAAATTTTGAGGATAAATGTAATTCAATGAAAATGAATGAAAAATACTGTCACGAATTACATTGGGAAAATAAAAAGAAAAATCCAAAACAAAAATGTACTTTTTTTAACAGGTGCCAAGTTAAGAAAATAATTTAAAATTATTGTTTATTCTGATTAGGTTTGTGCGGTTCAGAAGTGGTAATTATGATAGTAAAACAATTTTGACCACCTAGAATTGGTGGCATTACTATATAAAGACTAACAAGAGCTTGTGTTTGGTGCTTGAGTAGCTTACTCAAAGACCAAACTCAAAGGAGAAGAATTCATTCAAAGCTGGAGAATTGGATATAAAGTATTGGATGTGAAGATTTAGAAAGCCAATTATATAGCGTATACGCTATAAAATTAAATATTTTTTTAACGAATATTTTCTGTGATATAAAATAGACTCACTACTATAACCAGAAGGACAATAAATAGTATTTAACCAACTAATTGCATATACTCTATAGCCAAATATGCATAAATGTGAGGATAAGCTCAGCAAAAAAAGAACTTTCAAAGAAGCGATAAATATGTAGAATTTACTCAATCCACGGAAGTATGGAAAAAGTCCTAAAGAAGTTATGGTTTTAACACAGGTTATACATTGGAGGGATGTCCATTATATTTGTTTCCAAATTCACTACATCTGATGTCATTCTCAGGAAGTAATATGTATGTTCTTTTTTTGGAAGTTATTACGAAGTGAAATTGTAGTATTATAGAAAGCAACTAATTTGAATCAAATAATATTAATATAAATTAATAATTAAATAAATAACAAGCATTTATAAACTTATTCCAAAATAAAATTTGTTTAATTAAAAAAATTTCACTTACTGCTAATTTTGAAGTGGTGATGGATGTTATTCTTTTGGAAGTATTCGTTTCATTTTTTCTGGGAGGTAATGCTCTGTGTGGTCTTATTGATATATGAACTAAAAATCATGCAAAATCATAAAAATGGTATTTTTATACGACCTACAAATCCTTCCTGGGATCCTGATTTGTTTCAAGAAAGCACCGATTTAAAAAAACTATGCTGCCAAATGTTAGTCAAAACCTCTTAAAATCTATTTTAATGATTGAATTCTAGAATTCTCTCTCTGGAATTCATTTTACTTCAGAATTGGGTATACGCTTGATTAGTTCTACTACTTAAAAGATTTTCATAACTATTGGCAACCCATTTTGGAATCCATTTTTTAGCAGAAAGATATAAAATTATATATTTTGTACCAAAGTATACTCATATTTTGTACAATACAGTACAAATTATAGCTGAATTTTTAGGCCAGACATTCCACCGAATGTTATTTAATGACTAAAAAATAGTTTAAATTTTTTTATTACTGATCTTGATATTTTAAAGCCATTATAAGGTTTTTTTTATATTTACTCAATATGCAATTCCTATACTATTTCAATTTATGAATTCATACCTTTAAAATTTTCTTTACTACCACTGTTGCATAAATTCTAAAGAAACCGCAACATACAAGAACAACGAAAACTAATTTTGCAGAAATTTTAAAACAAAACAAACAAAAATTAATAAAACAAATATAAATGGAATGAATTGAAACTTAAAAGGAACGCAAATGGGAGTTAAATCAAATGTTCAAAACTATACATAAAAGTCATTTCAATTTTAAAATTTGTACAAAACTTTTAATATTTGCTTAAATTTTAAACTAGAAATTTATTGCTCTAGACATAAGCCGCTTTATTATTTATATTTTAAAAGTATTTAAAATATAAAATGAGTGTTATTAAATAGTATAATATTGAAAAATAAGCAAGATGAAAACTTTTATTATCGGTTTAAATTGGCTTAAAACATGAAAGACTAAAAGTGTGAAATATATGTATTTTCAAATTTATAATAAAAAAATTATACACAATTTGATATTTTTAATAAACTAAATATTCAAGAGCTTTAAGCAAGTTTGCTATTAAATTCAATTAAAACCTCGTTAATAATAAATATTTTCCAATATTAAATAATACTGTAATTAATGTGGAAATCATTGGACATCATTATCTTATATTTATGTGGAAACATTCTTAGTTATGACGTATCAACCTGGAATCATTGTTATGCTTCTCTGTTGGAAAAACAAAATGAAATATTTAAATAAAATATGGTGTTAATAACGCGAAAATAAATATTGCTTTTTTAATCCTCAATGTATTTGTTTGTCTACAGCATAAAAGGTTAAATTCAAGCGGCTTAAAAGGGATTTTCTATAGAAAACTGAAAATCTAAATTGGAAAACAAGAAAGAAAAGAAGAACAGAACAATAATTCAACAGCAATAATATACAAAATTTATATGTTCATTCATATGGGCAATTCCATGAAAACCACGACTGAAAAAATAAAACCCTTTTAACTTCTGCATTTTTAAAGATAATTCAACAAAATTTGGTATATGATTTTTTGTAGTACCAAAGACGAAAACTGTTGAAAATTTTTGAAATCGGAGTCGAAAATCTATACCACTCTGAAAACGTGCGAATGTCACATACAATCGTATGGAATTACCCATATGCAAACGTTTACTGTTTGGAGCTTTTACATACTTTTGCTTAAAATAACAGAAATATATAGAGAGTAAGGTGGTGCTTTAGAGTAGAGGTTAAAGCTAAAATACACATACACAATATTATTTTAACACGTAGATGACGTTCGCTTATAAACAGGGAGCTAGATAAGTACTTACTATTAGTTTGGTTTCAGAGATCAATTGTGAATTGTGTAAGAAACAAAATTATATTACAATGTGTCAAGACTGAAAAGTAAGTACTTACATAAGTAAGTTATTGCTGCACTCATTATTATTATCATTGAAAAATAAGTTGTTGAGGAAGTACAAGACATTGTCAAGTCTCAGCTGGGTACATACATTCTTGCTTTAATAGAACTTTACTCAAAATCGTTTCATATTAAAAACATGCCACATTTAAACCAGGAATTTCTAAAAAGAAATATATTTCATTAGAAATTTGATATAAAGATAAAATTGAAAAAAAAGCGATTGTATTACAAAAATTTAAAATAGCCGCCTTTCTACACATACCTTTGTTCAAAAACAATATTTATGAATATGGTGATAAAAACAAATCAGACAGCGACAATATCCAAATACACTGCGAGTATAAATCCGCTTATGGTGGGCTGTGTGGGGATTATCTATGTAACTTGTTTTTTATTTAAAAACTTAATATACACTATACCGATATAGTGTATAATGCATTCCATTACTTTCTGAAACATTTAGTATCAATAATGAATTACTCTTTATGTTTGCATATCAAGATCGAATGTAATTCTAAAATAATTTGAAAATGATATCCTTCGTAACTAAAAAGCATAACACCTTAACTACCATTAGCAGCTGCTATAGATGAATAAATCTCTTACTTACACACACTCGCACCATTTTGCTATATTTTCACGGATGTGCATATATGAATTTGGATATGTGTGAAACTAAAATAATCAATGCCTTCATCATCATCACCACCAGCGGCAACGTCATCATTTTCCTACATATGCGCCACAATCAACAAGAGATAACTAAACAAAAAGGCGACAAAGAAAACAGCAATACCATACACTCTTAAATAAAATTAAGCATGTATGTATGTATGGTTGGATTTTATGTGTAGACCTGTATCACTAGACAATTGAAATTTCAATTCAAGGTTTTTATCTACTTAAATCCACATTTATTTATCAAATGAATTATTAGGTATAGCTAAAAAAAAGAAGACATCTGACACCTCTAAAACTGCAGGTTATATTTATATACTGATCTACAGCAGATATTAACCAACAGACAGAAAAACACATTTTCGTTTAGATACAAGTACAATCCGTTCAGAATATTAATAAATGCACATGACACTTCCGCGAGTTTGTTGGTTTCCGTTGGATTATTGTTTTGTGAATATATACATTAGAGGGACTCCCAAAAGAGTAGTGAATGAGTTCTCAAAATATACTTAGATACATTAGATTAGCATTGCCCATAAGATACCCTTTACTAGTGTGTATGTCCAAAATGTTTATTATTTTTTAAGTAATAAAGCATTTATTTTGGTTTTTACCCTAATTCCGGAATATATAATATATCCGGAATATACTTATTATAAATTTCTTTGTAAGTTTTATTTGTTTATGCGTCAATCACGCCTTAACGGATAAACCGATTTTCTTCAAATTTAGAACACATAAGGATATATGTCTGGAACCGTCAATAGGCTATATAACTTTCCGAAAGTTGGACTAGAAGAGGTAAAAAATGTGTGAAAACGACAAAAAACAATCAAAATTGGTACTTTTGTGCATAAAAACTTATTTTTGACTATTTTAATGCTAAAATATTTTCGATTTATCATTCTACAATCTCAGAAATATATATTACTAAAGTTGCATTGCGAAAGTTGGAACAATACAGGTATCAAAAATTGGGAAAAGGGCGAAAAACTGGAAAAATCTGTACTTTTCTGCTTGAAAACTGATTTTTGTATATTCAAACGCGAAAATATTTTTGATTTAGTGTGAGAAATTTTTGTTAGCAAGGTTCCGTTGCGAAATAATTACTATTTTTGTCCTTAAAAAGTGATTTTTGTCTGTTCTAAAGCTAAATACTTTCGATTAAAATAATTATGTGTAGTTTAGGAACATTTTCGGAAATATGCAAATACTTGAGAAGTATTTTACTGTAATCAGTCAAAAGGTAGAGTCTATCCTTATAAATTTTGGTAGAAGCATATACGTCTACTTCAAAGTTATTGTGTTTCTAGTGTTTATAAGTTAATTTTGACCATCAAGACATTTTTGGAATGGGAGCTTGTATTAGAGCTAGGGTTAAATGAGGCAGTATCATAACAAAAATTAGCAGCGTAATATAAACTTCTATAGAACTAAGTTTTCCTGATATTTGTTGACATCCTAGAACATTTAACAAAATTATGAGCCCAGAAGCCCTGTTCGGGGGTACGAATATGGGGGCTAGGCGAAATAAACCGATTTCAACCATTTACGTCCTTGGGCCAAAATAAGAGTCATCAAATAAACTTAAAAATTGCGACCAAACTATTCATGGACTTACAGACGGACGGACAGACGCATAATACGCTTCCCACTATAGTGATGTGGAGTATAAATATGCTTTCGATGATAATTCTCAAATATTTTAAGTCAAGCGATGGACAGATCTTTCTGTCATATTCTCTTTCGTTGCATCAATTACGAAGGCTGTTAAATTGTTTTTAAATTGGTTCGTTACTACACCAAGCAGTTAATATTTGTGAAATATTATTTGGTAAATCAAAACATATACAATGTATATGTTTAAGTCTAAACGATAGTACTAATTTGGACCGATTCGAACTGAATTACAAAATAAATTTCAAGTGAATTTAATTGTACAAAGTCTTTACCACTTTAAAAAATAACGTTTTTGTTTTACATTTGTTTTTATATCCACAACGAATGAATTTAACCAATGTTATATATAAATTGTTAATATTTCAAAAAATATCACTAATTGAATTGATAGAAGTTGGTAAAAAATAACACAATTCTAAAAACACATATATAATATATATATATATATATATATATTATATATATATATATATATATATATATATATATATTATATATATATATATATTATATATATATATATATATATAATATATATATATATATGTAGTAGTTGCTTTCTATTTTAAAACACACATCAGTAACTTTCCACAAAAAATTCGATAGCAAATCAGTGAATAAATAAATTGTGTTGTTTGACTAATATGGAAAAAATATAAATTTCACTTTTGTTTTTCGCTAATTGAAAAAAATTTACCAAAAGATACTTTTTGCTTGTTTTTATTAAAAATAAAAATTTTGTTAATACTCATGCTCCTGCAAAAAAGTTCATTACCATTCGAGGGGTTAAAATGATAAAATTTACTTAGACATTAGCATTTTAAAACGGTGATATCATTGGAGGTAAGTAACTATCACAAACGCTTTTACTTATATATGATTCAGTTCCCTATGAGCGAATTAAAATCCTGACTGAAAAATAAAATATTTTAGATTTTTTCGAAAGCGGTCTAAAAAATTTCGTATTTTTGGGCTGATTACGGTAAAAATAATTTAAATTTTTTTGTAGAATATTTTTGGTCCACAATATGATTTTTAGTGGGTTGATGGCAATGTTATTTTCGCTTTTTATCAAAATGGGTGTCAAAACTGTCGTAATATTAAGTTCATACAGAAAAATATTTCAAAAATAATTTGGAATTTGGTTTAGTCCATTTCACAATTTTTAAGAATTTTTTGAAATTTATGTGTCCCTTATAATACAATAAAAGTCGTTTTGCGGATCAGAAATACTTTAACAAAATTTGTAATTATTTTTCTCAAAGTTACGGAATTTTTGACACTCAATTGGAAAAAAAATTAAGAAAAATGAAGAAAACATTTTTTTTTTAAATACTAAATTTTTAATGACATATTTCTCATTGTATAGAAGTATTTTAATAACGTTTTATTAAAAATGTGTTAAATAAATATGTAAAAGCAAATAAATTTTAGTATTTTAACCCGTTTTTTTTTAATATTTCGCACATTTCAATTTTCATTTTCCAATATTTTTTAAAAATTGATTTTTTTTTTGCTCAAAAAAAGCTTACACTAATTCTTTAAAGAGCTTTGTGGTTACTTAGTGGGATACGAGTTGCTATCTATTAAAAATTATTTTTACTCAAAAACCAAGGTTTTGGACTTAAAATATTTTTTGCTCCGAAAGTGTTTGACCGATAGAGCTTAAAATTAACCTTGGAGCAAATTTTGTCCAAATCGATATTTTTTAGGTTGGGTCACTTGACGAGAAATTGTCCATTTATATATTTTTAAATTTTCTAGTAAAAAACAAAATTTTTATACCCACCATCAAAAAAGATGGGGGTATATTGATTTTCTCATTCCGTGTGTAACACATCGAAATATTGCTCTAAGACCCCATAAAGTATATATATTCTGGGACCTTGTAAGATTCTAAGATGATCTAGCCATGTCCGTCCGTCTGTCCGTCTGTCCGTCTGTCTGTTGTTGGCACGATAGCGTCCACAAAATAAGAGATATTGAGATGAAATTTTCCCAAAATATATTTTATTAATCAGAAATGTTTGGTATTGAAAATGGGCAAAATCGGTTAACGATTTCACATAGCCCCCATACAAATGTACCCCCCGGAATACTGTATAAATAGCTTCAAATATTCACAAATTCGTTTTTTATGAAGCAAATACCACAAAATTTCACATAGGTCAGTTTTTTGACGTCTGCAAAATAATTCTGCATTATGGCGGACATAGGACCATAATTGGCCCTACCCCCCATATAAGGTCCCTCTTAGAAAATGACTAAAAAGCTTATTACTGGCTTAAAAATGGGAATATAGCGATGAAATTCGACACACATAAGTTTTATGCAAGCCAATATCTCTCAACCAAATTTTACGTATATCGGTCCATAATTGACCCTAGCCCCCCAATATAAGGTCCCCTTCAGGAAATGAGTTTAACGCTCATTACGCTCTTAAAAAAAAAAGTATATAAAGTCCCCTTCAGAAAATTACTTTAACGCTCATTACTCGCTTAAAAATACAAATATAGCGATGAAATTTGACATAAGTAAGTTTCTTACTAGCCAAAACATTTCTATGAAATTTTATGTGGATCGGTCCATAATTGACCCTACCCCCCATATAAGGTCCCCTTCAGAAAATGACTTTAACGCTCATTACTGGCTTAAAAATGGGAATATAGCGATGAAATTCGACACACATAAGTTTCATGCAAGCCAATATCTCTCAATCAAATTTTATGTATATCGGTCCATAATTGCCCCTACCCCCCATATAAGGTCCCCTTCAGAAAATGACTTTAACGCTCATTACTGGCTTAAAAATACAAGTATAGCGATGAAATTTTACATAAGTAAGTTTCTTACGCCAAAACTTCTCTATGAAATTTTATGTGGATCGGCCCATAATTGACCCCCCATATAAGGTCCATTAAGCTCACTACTGGCTTAAACAAACGAATATAGCGATGAAATTTGATATAAGTAAGTGTCTTACAGGCCAAAAAATCTTTATGAAATTTTATGTGGATCGGTCCATAATTGACCCTACCCCCCATAAAAAGTCTTCCCATAAACTTTCTTTAATGCTCATTACTGGCTCAAAAATGTGATTACAACAATGAAATTACACGGAAGTAAGATTTATACAAGTCGAGATTTACCAAATTTTATGTGGATCGATCCATAGTTGACCCTTCCCCCACATAAGGCCCCCTTCAGAAAACGACTTTAGCGTTAATTATGGGCGTAAATATAGCGAATATAGCGTAGAAATTTGACATAAGTATATATCTTAGGAACCAAAACCTCTATATCAAATTTTATGTGGATTGGTCTATTATTGACCCTAGCGCCCATATAAGATCCCCTCCGTGTAAGCTAATATCTCTATTCCTTCTATAGCAACCGAAATCTCTCTATCAAATTTTATGAGGATCAGTCCATAATAACACCATATAAATTCCGCCCCAGAAAATGACGCGAAAAATATGAATACCGCAAGGCAACTCGACATAAAACAATTTTGATTTAAAATCTCTCTACCATATTTTATGACTTTAATGCTCCTTAATGGCTTCAAAATACAAGTAGATCAATGAAATTTTAAACAAATAAGGATCTGAAATCTTCCTACAGACTTTTATGAGAATTGGTCCATATATGTATAAATAACCCTACTCCCTATAAAAATTAGCACTGTCAATAGCAAAACCCCCATTAATGGACCTCTTTCAAATGTTACCCTGATGTTCTCATTAATATCGATATATAATAATAAAATATTCAAAATATCAAAGTTCATTTATATGGCAGTGATTTGATGGTGGGTATAAAAGATTCGGCATAGCCGAATATAACACTCTTACTTGTTTTTTAATATTTTTTTTTTTTTTGCATTAACCATGATGACAATGATTTTATATGTAGAAATATATTTTGAAAATGATGAGTTCTCATAAAACTGTTGTTGTCATTTTTATATTTTCGCAACAGTAACAAAACATGTAAAATATATATTAGAATATTTTATTTTATTATATTATTTTTGTCAGACAGTTTTTCATTTTGCAAAATAACACATGATATTTTCTTTTTTGCAAAAGAAATAATAAGAATATCAAATAATATGTTTGATATTCTAGCAGATTTAGTGTCATATGCAAATATTCATTCATTTATTCGTTTTCATACAGGATATTTTACTGTATCTCCTATGTGTGTCGGTATAAACAGTCTTTCATATAACCCTGTAGTTCGGGGTGATTGTTCTTGAAATGATTTTGGTAAAAAATATAATTGATTTATAAAAAAGCAAATTTAAAGAAATTGCACTTCTAATTACTTGAAGACATTAAATCATCTTGTGGTTTAACACTTTAATACTTGGAGCAGTAAACTTACATGTAAAAAAAAATATCTAAAGGTATACATAGACTAATTGTAAAACTTCCTGCAAATGTTTGATTTTGTGGGTTTATGTAAATGTCTTTATAAAATACCATTCCCATAGTAATGTCATACAATAATCATGGCAATTATGTTAAAATAATGTCACTGTCATAGAAAATTTTATTGCCAACTTTCTACGTTAACGCTTTTTTTCTTTTATTTATTTCATAATTTTATTCTTTCTTACATTATTTCTACAATTTTATGTGTTTTTTAAAGTTGAATAATTTTTAGAAAATAATACAAAGACTTGTATAAAAAGTTGAAATAGTACTCGTTAAGTGGGGTAATATAATTTACATAATACATTAGAGAAAATTGTGAACATTTTTACATTTGTGATAATAATGTACACAAGAGAGGAAATTCAACTATGATTACCATATGTTTAGATGTAAATCTAGAGTTGTAATGATTAAATGAGAAAAAGCTTTAATTGAATTAAAAAAAAATTCAAACTGTAATTAGGAACAAATTACTACACTTTACCTTAATGTATATCTCATGCCAGCAAAAAAAGAACTTCCAAGGAAGCGAACAAAAAGTAGAATTAACTGAAAGTAATGAAAAATACCTGTAGAATTTATAATTTTAACACAGGCTTTTCATAGGAGAGATGTCAATTTTATTTGATTCAAAATTCACTTCTTCTGAAGCCAGAATTTTATATACTCACCATCAAATCGTATGCAAGAAATGTGCGTGACAGTTAACTTCTTATGGGCGTTGGGTCAATTATTAACCGATTCTCATAAAATTCAGGTAAAGAATTTCAGCGCTATGCTCATATTTTGAAGCCAGTAGTTAGCGTTAAAGTCATTTTCTGAGGAGTGCCTTATATGGAGGTGGAGTTAAGTATAGACCGATCCTCATAAAATTCGTTATATAGAATATTTGTGTAAAATTTCAACCCTCTCGCCCTTTCCGTTTGGACGCTATCGTGCTTTCAGCAGACAGACGGACAGATATGGCTAGATCGTCTTAACATTTAATAAGTACCCCGAATATATATACTTTTGTGGGTCTATGCATATCTAAAAATATAATATGTTTATTTTTGCTGGAAGGTTGCAGGTCTTCTTGTCCAACTACAGATGCTTCCATTCAACACAATGTTGTACATATAATGATTAAATAAATTGCCATCAACTTGAATCACTTCCAGAGTTTATTCATCAATTTCTGTTTTATTACCTAATTAGCGGTTATTCATCTGACACTTGTGCATAATAAACAGGGTCCTTTTGACCCATTGTTGGCGAATTCTTCACTGCGACATGTTATGAGAATTTGCCCCTTCATAAAATCAAAATTTTTTTTAATAAATAAGAAGACCAAAGTGACATTAAAATTTTTTATTTACACAACTTTATTTAAAAACTTTCAAACATCAGTTTCCAATTCAATTCTAGCTCTTTCCTCTTCACCTTTAGCTATAATTGTCTTTTGTTCCTCATAAATCATTTCATCATCTTTATAATAACGAATACTCTTCTTACGTTTCATAACCAATCTTTCTGGTCCACAGCCATTATCGTTACTCATAAATTCGAATGTGGCAGTAGCAATACTATTGGCTTTCATCCAGGGTTCATTTAAAATCATTATTTGACATTCTCTTATCTCACCTTGAGTATCTATAAGATCTGCAACAATTTCGTATAGAAATATACCAGTTCTTTTAGCTGATTTTAAAAGGGCGATATTAAGATTGGGGCCTCCATATGCTTCGAGGGTAACAAGACATTTTTCCAAAACCTTTTCGGCTTTTTCCAATTGTTCTCCTTCTAGTATTATGGTAGAAACATAGGCCTTGAGTAAAAAAGAAATTTAGTTAATTTTTCTTTAAAATAATTTAGTTCTAAGACTAACCGGCCATTTGACATTTTCCGTGGTGGAAATTATTTTATAATTTGCCATAATTTGGATATTTTATTAAACTTAAAATTTTTTATAACTAAATAATGTTATAGCTGGTAAATGTAAAAAGCAACTAAATGAAATTATTATTTTTTATGATTCTTTTACAATTAAATTTTACAATTAAATGTATAATATAATTGTGCTAAAAATAAGAAATATTTGTGGTTGCAGTTGAAGTGGTTAGTGGTATGCTATATACATCAATGAACCGAACTCAGAAAATCCATTTGCACCAAGGTTAGTACAATTGGATAGTAGAACAGTCACAAATTTCAAACGCTTTCGTTTAAGAACTGCCGGACTTAGCTGCCCTCGGTGCTTCGCTACCCTTACCAAAATTAAGTACATTCAAAATGTCGATTACTTTTAGATAAAATTGTAATTGATTAAAAATTTCTTCATCACGTGAATAAATTCGCATTCAGTAAGAAACGTGTATTTATATCCTACACCACTTTATTTTCATTTTTCTGAGTTCAATATAAAAAAATTAAAAAAGAACAAAAATTACCTACAAAAATGTATAATTTAAGTACTTCCTTCTAGACCAGGAATAGACTTTTTCAATAAAAAATTTTTCGACAAAAGATTTCATGTTTATATCAATATATCACAGACAAAACACAAAAGTTGCAAATCTGCATTCATTTGCTTAAGAAGAAAAAATGCTTTCAAAAATTACTATTTTAGCGAATTTGGTCCCATTAAGATCTTTATACCGTAGTTCCAAAATAACACACAAATAACTTGTTTTCTGTGGGTAAATTTATTTTTTTTTAATTTTATTAAAATTTGTTCAATGTGTTCAATTAAAATAAAATTTTCTGTGTTTAGCCTTTTTGGTACTTTTTGTTCCTCAGTGAAATAGCAATCATTTTAGTTCTCAAAATATTGCAATGTCAGTTAGTAATTAAATATGTGTACTTCAATAAATAGAAAAAGTTTTCTCCTATTTACTCCCAAAAAAGATCAAATAAAAATTTGAAACATGGAGTTTGGTATTTTTGCCATCATCCTGTGCGATGATGAATCAGTCTGTCAGTTACGCGGCTCATTATATATATATGGATAGAAAATAGATAAGAAAAAATTAAAATAGTTTAATATTCTTAAATAAATTTAACATCACTTTCTTTATGATAAAACATACAACGAATACGCTGGTGTCTTCATGACAATAACCACAAAAACAAAAACTTAAGAGGAGAACAAAAATTTTGTTGTTCTACGAGACAAATATGCAAGAATTTGTATTTGCCGTTTGGGAGCGAGCACTTTGTGACAAGTAATAAATGTTTGTCACAAAATTATCTAATTTACAATAATTTTTTTCTGTATATTTATCCTACGAGCAGTCTGCCGTAGAAAAATTTACATTTTTGGTTTAAAATTTGAAAAGGCACAAATAAGAAGTGGCGAATGCCGGTTTAGAGCAATTTTAGATTTTAAGGGAATAATAATTGTAATAAATAAAATAAAGAGGAAATGCAATACATATCAATATACTTGTGAAGGAGATGGAAAATTAAAACAATAAATATTTACATTTAAGAAGCATTTTAAAAATAATAATAAGAGGAAATGTTTTTACTAGTTATTTTAATCTTTTTTAACATAAACTCGGATTAGAATTAAGAATTTAAAAGCCACTATATACTTATATTCTATAATTTCACTTTGGAACAACTCTAAATTTTAAATTTATCTTTTATGTATATGTAAACAAATACATTTTTATTTTTATGAATTTTAAAATTATCGCTAGCATTTCTATATTTTATTTCAATTTCAAACGAGTACTTATAAAAACTGAGTAGAACTTTGAAATAAATTGTATTTGATAAATACTACAAACAAAAATATATTCTCCTATTCTTACTCAGCTTGTGGTTAAACAACACAAAGTGTAGAAATATTTTTTATTTTCATTTCTAGCCAACAGCAGCAAAATTTATTTTTAACCTGTGAATTGTTTGTGATACGAGAGTACCCATTATACATGTACATGTTGATCCAAACACTTTAGCACGTCTCATAAAAAATATATATTGCCACAAACCATAATCGTCTAAGTCGACTTAAGAACGTATGTCACAGTAGTCGAAAAATAAAAGTATGCATTCTTTTGATTTTTTATTAATTAATTTTAGAATTCTTTTGAAAACATGTATGTTAAAAGTTATCTGAAATTTTTTAAGAAGAATTTATTCTCGAGAATATGATTTGTGATTTAAGCTGCTTTATCTCTGAGCATAGATATACATATGTTTATTTTTTGTGCCGATTACTACTCACTGTTGGAAAGTAGTATAAGTTTTAATATTTTTTGGTATTATAATCCTAAAACATTATATAATAAATGCAGTGAAATATTATTTATAAAATATATGGACTCTATACGTGAATACCAATGAAGCCCTATATTTTTAAAATTATCGGTTTAGTAGTTTGCATGTAATTGACTGAAAATAAAAACGTTGACGTTATCTGTTAGAAAAATGTAAAACTTTACAGGAACACTACTCGCCACTCTGAAACATATATTTGAAATATTATTTACCGATATTTAAATAGATTTATTGTTTTATTTCTGTTCTCATTAGATTCTTGCAAGAAACTTACTTTTGTATCGAATTTTATAGCTATAATCGCATTTTTAAACCAGTAATGTACTTTAAAGTCAAATTCTGAGGGGTACCCTTTATGGAGGTAAGGTCAATTACAGACCGATTCTCACAAAATTTGGCATAGATTTGTACTCATAAGAGACACGTTTTTTGAAGCCAGTAGAGAGCGTTAAAGTCATTTTCTGAGGGCAACCTTTTATAGGGGGTAGGGTTAATTATGGACCGATACTCAAAAAATTCGGTAAATAGATTTCTGCTAGTAAAAAACTTACTTATATCGAATTCTCAATATGAAACAAACCTTACTTATAGGAAATTTTTCTGTAAAATTACAACCATTTAGCTCCATCCGTTCGGACTCTATCGTGCTTTCAAGAGACAGACGGCGGACAGATGGACAGACAGACGGACATGGCTAGATCGACTAAGAATTTAATAAGGACTCAGAACATATATAATTTTGTGGATCTACGACCAATATTACAATGTGGTACAAACGGAGTGGCAAAATCAACCCTTTCATGATGGCGGATATAAAAACGAGAAAAAAGGAAAAAATATAATAAGTAGAAAAAATCAAAGTTGGTATGTCTATAATTTAGTATGTTACTTGAACTCCCATAACTTTCATCAAACTTGCATTTTACCAACGAAATTCGACATAAAGAATTCTAGTAAGAACTAAAACCTCTGTAAATCTCTCTGAGGATCGATTCAGATTTGATCCTGCCCTTCAAAACTACATAATAAGCCAAATATGAATATCACTCAACAATAAAGGACAATAAAATGCTGGCGTTTTCTTAAACCAAATTCATTTCCTTATAGTCCACATAGTACGAATACATATATCTTTAGTTTTCTCCAGTGTTGCTCTCGTACTCTAAAGACTTAGTGCCTTATTCATAACAATTTCTCACAGTTTATAAAACAATTTTTCATATAAAATTTGTTCCATAAAACTTTGATAAATTATTATGAATTAAATGAAATGAAATTGGTACTTTTCATTTCTTCAGTGTATCACTTAAGTTTATTCTATGATACCACTTATGTGGTATATAGAAAATTTTCGTACTAATTTATATATAAAAATGCATACATTATCTTTGGTATGCATTTTTATAAAGTTCACTTATTTGCGTGAAATCTGAACAAAAAAAATCTTAAAAAATGTCCTTTTTATCCTTTAACCCAGCTCAAAAATGATTGACCCCAAGATAAAAATTTTGATAATGATCTTAAAATAAATCATATCATATAAAATTTATATATAAAAATGCATACATTATCTTTGGTATGCATTTTTATAAAGTTCACTTATTTGCGTGAAATCTGAACAAAAAAATCTTAAAAAAGGTCCTTTTTATCCTTTGACCCAGCTCAAAAATGATTGACCCCAAGATAAAAATTTTGATAATGGTATCTTAAAATAAATCAGTTTTTCATTTTCGGTGGGAACATTAGTACTTCAGTTTTTCTTTATACAAATAGATCCATCCTAATATATAAGTGTTTTGCATTTATTACTAAAGTACCCTTGCCATTCATATGATTATTATACTGTAACTTAAAGTCGATTGTCATGCAGTTTATACAATCAACCTTAACGCAATGCAGTATGGATGCCGCTCATGTGTTTATACTACATACATATACAAAATTAAGATTATGGCGAATCATATTTCATTTAAAAATATTTATCTTCTTGTGAGTTTTAATTTCATGTTAAAAATATAAAACAACAACAATATAAAAAAAATTTCCCCAAACAACATTTAATTGTATAAATATGTGTACAAGTATATGGACGAATGTACTGAGTACACTTAAAAAAATTAACTTACAATTTCATTTCCATCCACCATTGATTATAGTTTTATTCAATGTTATAACAAAACAATATTCAAAACGATAGTTTTAAAAATTATGTGAATTATATAGAACATGTTTTACTTTTATAGCTTTAAATATATTTTTCTCGGTGTTTATACTATATGATTTTTATGTCTGTTGCAAAATTTGTATATGAATATGTATGGGTGTGTTCTGTTTTTTTTTTGTTTCCACTCGAAGTACTACTATATTACGACCATTGTCTAGATTTCAGTTTTAATTTGTTTGCATGTACATATAAGTTAAATTCAACAAAAAAGTGTTAAGGCAAAACATACTAGAATGCAGATCTTTATATTTCAGCACAAAATTCATTCATTTAATACATTTATACATTCTCTGTTAATTGCTATTGAGAATAAAGTGTTGCAGTGTTGGTTTTTGCCTTAAGGAGTTGTGTTTATGCGTGTGGTGCACAAGAACTTTTGTAAACTAATTGCTTACATACATGTTACACATGCACATAGTTATTTAGACAGCTACGCTTACAACTATTTTTGATATTTAGTATGTTTTTATTGCAGTTAAAAAATTAAAAATTTATCAATTTACATACATATATAGTTTTTGCGCAATATTTAGTTTTTATTTTGTTTATATGAATATAAATGTAAGCATCAACATTTATGAAAATCGTTAAAATATTTAAATAGTTTTAGCAAAGAAAGTTAGAATAAGTTGGAAATGGAAACAAAAGGTTAATGGAGATTATTAAATTTTTTAAAGCTTTTAAAGGTAATGTGGTATAAGCTTTCTCTTGAGTAATAAAAATACAACAAAAATGTTCATTTTGAAAAAATAGGGGAACTTGTATAAGTTTTTTTAATATTTGAACTCCTTGGCACAATTTTTGCTGGGACCAATAGGTGAAAAGTTACACTGATTTCCATAAAACTCTGTATGACCAAAATGTCCAAATTTGACCCCCTCTGACTCCGGCCGTTCTTGACCGATAGAGCTGAAAATTTGTATGGACTACTATCCCATAGTACTAACCTTGGTGCAAATCGTCATCCAAATCGGGAAACATCATTTTTAAATGTTGGGTTATTAGATACGAAACTTCCCATATATATAGTGAGAGAAAACACCGATTTTTAAAGTGTCCCGAGAATTTCTTGTAGGAATAACTCTCAAAAGATGCGTATTAAAAGCATATTATTATGCGTTGTATATACAATGTATTCAAATTATTTTTTCCCGTACAATCGCAAAATAACGGAATTTTTGAGATATATTTAAATAATATTGTAGATATTTTTTACATATTATACTGAAATCAAGATTTTCAAGATAATACTAATACAATTTCCTACAAAATTGTGCTTATGATGGTGCATACGATATTTTTTAACAAATTGTATTGTTGTCTTGTGCAGGCCTTTATTGCATCAATAAAGGCTCTTAACTCCAACGTTATTAAAACATTGGCACTGTTGATATCGGCTCCAGGACACGAGGGCATCCGGAAAATGAAGTATCTGGAAATGCGCAACCAAAGGGATATTCACTCTCCCCTTGTCATATTAACTAAATGTATAAATTACTTTGAGTGAGACGGAACTCAGGTGTTCAAATATCATCACTTGTGGAATATCAAGACTGCTCTGTCCAAATCTGACAAAGGATAGGACTAGAACGCTTTTGCCTCTCTCGACGAGGCTTCTCACGGATATAATAACCCAGTACGGATGATTGGACATATGTCAGAACGTGTAGGCTACTGTAGAAAATGTTTGGATAAGGAGGAAGAAGAGGCCTTACTGAGGCGTAGACTACTTTATCTAGGAAGAGCTCTTTTCCTTGATCTGGAACATCTCAATTTTTTTATTTTCCTATTTATTTTGTACAATTTTTATAGCCTCCAGAAATTTAGGGATTTTTTTCCTGTTGCTACTGCGGATTTTAGGAAAAACAAATTGTATTATTGTACTTTGTATTTGCAATATGAATACTTATTTTTGTTGGCATTTGCCATTACTTTATTTTTATTAATTTAATGGCATTTTCTTTGTTTATGGAAGTTTTTGTTTTTCGCCTTTATTGTCTCAGGTCATAAAAAGCAAGCACGTACGTTAGCACCAGCTTAACAAATTTCTTCATCTTTATACTCCAAATATAAGCTGTTGTTTTTTTGTTTTTTAACAATTGTTTTTCATTTTTATAATCAACATCACTATGGTGAAGGAGATACTATACATTTGTGATAATGTTTGTTACGTACAAAATATTATATAATAAAAATTATTTTCGTTTAAGAGTTCATAAACATCAAAATATTAGTTTTTTATAAACGGAAACAAAATTTGAAAATTATGTTTAAACCTAAAAAAATCACCCATATTTTAACAAAACTTCGATATAAAAAATACTTGGCAAAATTACTTTTTGTCAACATACGGTATAATTTAGTCGATATAAATTGAATTTACTTTTTTTGTTTTTCGTCAGTGTCCTTTAATATTGTTTTGCATATTGTTTTAATACTTAATAATTTTATTGTTGTGAATTAAAAACAAATGGTGCAAAAGAAATGAATAAACTTTTCAGTCACACTTAACGTGCAGATAATTTTTGTGTTTTTATGTTTGTTTTGAATAATTGATTTACGTTTTCATAACAATTTGCCAATAAGAAAAGTTTTTGTTGTGTAAGAAACAATAATTGAATTAATAAAATTTGAATGTATGTATAACCCAGTAAACATTTGTACTTGCTTTTTAATGAGTATTACATACCGTTAGCATTACTTTTAAATACTCTTATAATGACTTAAATATATTTAAAAACATATGTATTTTATATTTAAGTTTTGACATTTTACGCATTTAGCAAACACATTGACAGATATTGCTCTTTATAAAGATTCAGAATATATGAACATACCCAGCTAGCGTTTGGGAGATTGTTGGATGATTAATCAGTAAACTGTGCCATTTTTGACTCCTTTTGATGAACTAAAAGTGATTAATAAGTTAGGCGCTTACAAATTATTCGTAAATGTTTCCGATATATGATTAAAAAATTATTATTTAAAGAACAATAACAAAATGTATAGCTATCATAAATTGATCATACTGGTGTTTAATATATAATGGTTTTAAAAACATATTTGGTGATAATTTTTAAAGCCGTTGGAAGAATTAAAATGGTTCATTATGTAATTGTTTTTGTTTGCAACCGAACAGTAACACTTAACTTAAAAATTTTTAAAAAATTAGTCGAAACTGATTAGAAAAGGGGCTCAAAAAGACTCTTTTAGAAGAGTTGGCAAATAATTGTTTGTAGCCTAAAATGATGTGATATAATTCTCATTTTGTTTATAAAATTAAATGTATAATTATTTCAATTAATGTGATATTTATAAAGTCGATTTTCTGCCAAGAAAATTTAAAATCTTTTATGCTTTAATTATAATAATTTTATAAGTTCAATGATCTTCTACGGAAGATAATTTGGGGACTAATCACAAAACCAAGTCTAAATAATTTCAATTTATGTTTAAATCTGATTTATTTTTAAAATAATAATAAAATGTACAGCAATCATAAAGAGTTCTTCCAGGCGTTCGAAATATGATTGTTTATAAATTTATTACGTTGTTATATTTCTCGCATTCGGAAGATCAAAAACTGTAATGTAGTATTTATTTGTAACAAACCTACACATTACTCAGAAAAGACTCAAAAAAGACTATAACATGATTCGAAAATAATTCTAAAACGACCAGTAATTTGGCTCATGATTGACTCAAAAATATTAAAAAATGAGTCATAACTGATCAGATGTGGGGCTCATAAACGACTCGTTTAACATAGTCGCGGGTAGGGTACCTTTTTCTCCCGACGAATATATCATATATGATCAGAAAATGAGCGCAATTATGATCATTTTAATCCTGTAGAAAAGTCATAAATGTCTCAAATGTGATCAAAAATGTTCAAAAAATGCCAGATGGGTATCACTCATTTACTACACGATCAGTAGCAATAAAAAAAATTGATTTGAGTGAATCGAAGTTTTATGTTTTATGACATTTTACTATATTTTATATAACTTTCAACAGATCGCCGGTTTTAAAAATTAACGACAAAAAACTTTGGTTTTAGTTTTAAATCTAGCTCACCGAAACTAGGATTAAATAGGAACCTCTCCCTACTGATTTACGTTTATATCAGTCTTACTTATGCCTTCATTTAACTCAATACTAGTGTTTGTTTGTAAGTACTTTTAAGTAATCTTCTAAAGATAACACAGTTGTGTTAACCTTAATTTTCATGGGAACTAAAGTCTAAGAGTATTTATTTGTTTAGTCTTTGTTAACCTTCTCATGGATTTTTTTGCCTTTGTGCATTTCTAAGAAATTTTTTCTTAATCTTCCTATATGTATTTGTCATTTACTTCATACAATTATGAAAAATATTTGCAGCTTATATGTATAAGGTCAAAAGGATTCATTTTTTTCTTGTTTGCAAAAAAAAAAACACATAGCTTATTAATACAAGCATTTACATGTGCACTGGTCGTAATAAACTACAACTTTCTACAACTTGCTTTTCAAAATTAAGAATTAAGGACAGTAAGCTGTTTTATAAAATTTTTCTGCTGAAAGATTTTGTACGTGTATCACCTAAACATTTTTAATACATTTGAGATTAAAATATGAAATTAAAAAAACTGTGCATTACAAATGAAATGTGTAAAACATGCATATTAATGCATGTGTTGTAGATTCAGTCAAGGCATACAAGTATAACACTTGGTTAAACATACACATACATACTGTGTATTTATATTAGGGTAGTCACAAAATATAAGTCGCTGATGTTACCTCCGAAAATTAAAATATAGAATGAAAAATTTTTAGATATTAATATTAAATTTTTATTTGAATATAAAGGTAAATTTTCTCTGTTAAAAATCATTTTAATTGGAAAATAAAAGTTATCACATGTTTTCTTTAGGAACTATGAACTCTAGTTTGGACAGAAAAATGTATTTTATGCTTTTACTCAAAAATTTATTTTTCGTTGGAAATAAAAATGATTACAGATTTTCACTTATTTGATCTATGTTCTTTAGTTTTGCCTGAAATGAACTTTTATGTTTTCACTAAAAATATCGATTTTAAATTAACCTTGCCTCCGGTAGGTTAGTGTTCTAGTCTGGTAGACCGGAAGTGGTGGGTTCGATTCCCGCCCGTGGCAGTAGTTGAGGAGCGCACAACAGGCCCGATTTAGGCCTAGGTGTATTTCTTCGGATTTGATGTGTATACATCCTCCATTCAAACTAACTAACTAAATTGAAATTATGTCCTTCCGTTTACACAAAAAAATGGACTTTATGTTGACCCCTGTACAAACGTTATTGGAAATGGTTTCTTCGAATGAACCACATTATTAGGAACATCAGTACTTTATTTTTTTCTATGCAAACGAAACTACTCTAATAAAAGAAACAAATGGGGTGACAAGTGCCACAACAACTTCTACATCTTTGTTTATTTTAAGTTCAGTTGGGTTTGTTAAATTGTAGTGCTACTTCTCAAATATATGAAGTACATAGTTGCAGTAGTATTAACCTTAACATACATTCAAATGTAATCATACATTCATACATATCTTTAAACACCCTACACCATGAAAGTTTTATGTATAAGTACCAATTTTTACCTTAATTTGTTACTTTGAAATTCCGAAGTTTTATATGAACGTAAATATTCATTTAAATTTAAGACCTCTTTATTAAATCACTAAAATAGGGCAATATAACATCGGGCATGCTGATTTATAATATCTTATATGTTTAAGTTTACATATATTTGTTCTCGTTGAGAACTACTAACAGAAATAAAAACAACAACACAACTCATACGAAAATTCTTAATTGGTTTGTGTATTTGTTCAAGAATTTATAAAATGAAACATGGATGAATTGAGATTTGCATACACAAATACTTACACAATCGTTTATCTTCATAATAGTTTGGGCTATATGAACTTGAAATTTTACTTCTGTTTAGAAATCAATTGACACTATTTATGGTCTAACTAAACCAAAAAACAGTATAGGAATTACTGAAAATTAAGAAAGTGACTACTTACTTATTATCTAAAATACGCCCATGAAAATTATGTTGACTCATTGACAGCTAATAAAACTGATGGGAAGTAAATTTCTTAGTATGTATTTAATAAATAAGTACATATGTCTTTAACCAAAGGTATGACGAGTTAATATCTTGGGATATGTACTTACTGTTAAAAGTATTAATTTTATATCTGGAATGTTTGTTTTAATTGAATTGAAATGAAGACACTCAAAGCACTGCGACCTATCTGTTGATGTTTTCTGCAGCCCGTTGGTTCACAATACAAGTTGCCTATAACTCTGCTAGTACTCTGATATTCTTATAAATGTCAAAGTTGTGCATAAAAATTTTAGTACTCTAGATGTTTCTGAGACTTTTAATTTTTGTTTTGTATGTAGGCGTGGCTCCTTGCCCACTTAAAATTTCAGAATACAACGTAGTTTATACATTTTTCCAGACATACAGAAAAACAAAAAATTCTAAATTTCAAGAAAGTCTGTTAAGCCGTTTAGTCGTCTATAAACTTTAAACATACGCAAATTAATTTATTCATATGAAGATATTAACTTTTTATTTATAATAAGTTTTTACATTTGAATTAATACATACATATATTAAAGGATTTAATTACATATGTATGTATGTATGTATGTATGTATGTATGTATGTATGTATGTGTGTATATATGTATGTATGTATGTATGTATGTATGTATGTATGTATGTATGTATGTATGTATGTATGTATGTATGTATGTATGTATGTATGTATGTATGTATGTATGTATGTATGTATGTATTTATGTATTTATGTATGTATGTATGTATGTATGTATGTATGTATGTATGTATGTATGTATGAATGTATGTATGTATGTATGTATGTCAAGGTTACAAAGATCCAAAACAAATCATCAAAATTTATTCATATTTAACCATCTCTATTGAATCAAATAAATACACTCACTCGCTTACAAATTAAATTTGCAACTTATAATTGAATTTAAACAAATTTGACTTTAACTCTCAATTCTTCAGATGAATAACTTAGCATAAAGTTAATAAAAAACTTTGTTACAAATATGCATAAAGGAAAAATATTTTTGATTTTGTCAAATTTATGTGAAATGGTGGAGAAACTTTTCAAACCTCAAGGTTGGAATTTTAAGCGATAGAATTATATCAGAAGTTTTTTAACTCCTTTTGCTGTCAGTCCATGAAATTTTATATTGTTTGGTAAATAAAAGAAGTCCCTACAGAAACCATTGAATTGTGTGAGAGTAGCGTCACAATTAAGTATCACATGTATAAGATCTTTTTTATCCATCACCTTTCAACCCTGCACACATCCCTTCCATCCAACACACTCATAAGAGATTCGGCATCAGTCTTTTAACTACAACTTACCCTTCCAACGAATTTGGATTTAAATCACGTTGATCCTGAATAAATCCTCAACCAACTGACCAGCCAAGACAAATCCTGGCCACCCATAGTACTGGATTATGTGGTCCTCAGGTTCGACTTCATGTTTTGTTTTTTTTAAAGAAAATTCGATGAGTGAATTGACATCACAAGTTCATTGCCCGACAGACTAAAAGGTACTGGTAGCTTTTTAATAATGGGTAGTGGAAAGTTCTCAAGCTCTACTTAACTTAAGACTGTTGCAAACTTTTTTACCTTTATCAATATAAGTACTACCTGACTTCAATATAGCTTTAAAATTTTAATATCTCACTCAATTTAAGCTACAATTTTTAATTTCAGTTCTTTATAGGTTGTAAAAATCTTGTAATAATTCCTCTCATTACTGTAATCCTTTATTAAACATTCGTACTTATTGATATGTATCCTTAAGTAGCTTTTAATAAAAGCTAAAAATAAAGAAAAAAAAAACTTTAAAAAGTAACGCCTTGTAAATCCTCACAACAAACAAAATTTGAATAATAATGAAGCATAAAATGGCTGAACGGAATGGGTAGGTCGTTATTAAATTCTGCACAATGGCTGTAAATCAAAAGGCATAAAATCTGAATGAAATTAAAAGCGCGTAATAATTAAAACAAATAATGGAATGGAGAAAATAATAAAGGATTGTATGGCAGTGGAAGTATAAAGAATAAATGAATGAATGATTTTTTATGAACTTTTCTTGTGTTTGTTTTATGAAAATAGTTAGCTAAATTTGAATAACAATGAAAATGTAAATATTTGAATTGTATATAGAATAAATAAATGTTAAAAAAAAGAAAGTTCTTTATTAAAAACACTAAATTGTATGTTAGTATGTTTTTATAAGGGGATGTTCCATTTATTTAAGTTTTCTTTTAAAATTGACTGTCACATTTTTTTTCGTTATTCTACTTTAACAAAATATCTTTTAATTTTACGCTTAATTTATTTAAAATGTCATTTAAGTAAAATGATTCTCAATATATGTATGTATTTGTATTTAAGTCAAAGTCTAAACACTAACTTTTAATAATATGCACATTTCTCTTAAATTGTTAAAATTTTTACGAAAGATATATTTTTTAGAAAAATTGAAATGTTCTTGTGTTTTATTTGAATAAAAACTTAATAGGACTATGTCCGGTCATGTTTACGTAGTAAAGTTTGTGTGGGTGTTTTTGTATGTCTATGAGTGCGATTTGCTCTTTATTATAAACAAAATAATGCTTTTTATGCGATTAAAATAATTATAAAATAACAACAACTTTATAGTCCATATAGCCAAGTCTGCTACATTGCATACAGTCAAAGCAATAAGTAACTCTTCGTTACAGTTTACAGGGCATTTTGCGTTTTTGACTTATGTCTATGAATTATCGAATTATTGATCTTTAACACACCTTAAAATTATAAACCAACTACAGATAGAGATACACTTGCACATTATTTTCTTACGTAACCCACTTTGCGATTTTGGAGATTCTAAATATAATATTTTCCAGATATACAATTTTTTTCATACAGAAGATGTCACACAATTTCGTTAATTTAGATTTTAAAAGTTTCCCAGATATACGAACTTTTATATTGAATTTTTATGAGGGGTGCCAAGTCCTCCATTTTTTCTAAACGTTTACATAAATGTCAATGTTCTTTGTGTAAAACTTGAAGATTTCAGATCTAATTGTTTCTAAGATGTACGAATTTTTGTATTAAAGTCATGTCATTTCACCAATTTATTATCCAAAATATTTATATTTTTTAAAGTTCTTTGTGCAAAATTCACATGGGAATACCACGGTTGCTACTGAAAGACAGCTCATTTATTTACAGAATAATTATATTGACACTAAAGTGCCTCCGCCCAAATTTGCGGACTGTATATTATATAAAAAACTATTAGAAATTAAAGAAAAATGTGTACAAAATTAAATAGTGATATTGTGGCCGCAAGATAATCGCGAGTTTTAAAATGGAATGGGTTGCTTCCATTGTGAATACCCCCTTGAAAATATTGCTAGCATTGTGAATGCGGCTTTAACATAAAATTTTATTTGAACTTTTTAACTAATCAATTAGTTATGAATTAGTTGATTGTATTTTAATTAAAAATTTTGTTGATTGTTTTAATCAGTTTGATCATCATATTATGTATGTATGTTAACTTTTACTTTTCGCTCTTTATATTTTATAAAACGCATTAAGGTGTATTTTTTGTGAAATATTTTAAGGTTATTTATCATTGCAATTATCAAAAACTGAGAATGAATAATGCTAATATAAGAAGTAAAATATTTATTATGTGCAATATTTATGTTTAAGAAATATAATATAGGAGCAACACAGCTTAGTATATCAAGTAAGAGTCAACATTTTTAGGTTTGGCAAAAAAGAACGCCCTAATTTACGCCATATTCTGTATTGTAATCAGAACTTTTTTGTGGTTGTAATGCTGCTAGTTGTTGTCATTGTCATCGTTTTAACAGCAGTAGCATTATTTGTAGTTCTTATAGCTGTTTGTAAGTAGTGCTCATGTAACCATTTTACAATTTAATTATATGCTGAATGATTAAGAAATTAAAGTAGCTAATATTCTAAAAAACAATAATGAAAAAAATAAAAATGCTGACTGAGAGAGACTAAATCGGTCACATCATCTAGTCTTTCTGTTATAAGTTACAATGTTGCAAATACATTCTCATTAACACATTCACAACCAACGATATAAAATATGTAAAATAATAGATTTTTTTTTAATTTTTTATATTTTTTATGCCTTGATGATTGTACAGTATAATGGTTTTTCGGGTCATATATTTTGACAAGTAGGATTGTTATGTTCGAATTTGCTGTTTCTTTTATATTATGACAGCTAAACCTTGTCTTAGTATATAAAGACATATATTATTTACAAGTTTTGGAAAAATTTTAGACTTTTGGCATTGATTTGCTAACGTATATACGGACACCACTATGTGATTGAAGACAACCAAAATTAGGAAGTAGTCATGAATTTATTTTATGAGTCCCATTTTTTGAAAACCATTCGGGATTTTGATTTAATCTTTAAAATCAAAAAAAAAAAAAAAAAAAAAAATCATTACATTGTGAAATTGCACTGCTTTCATTAACATCATCTGTACGTATACGTGTTAAGGATTTATTGATATTATATATATTCAGTATACGCCTAATTTTGAAAAACATTTGAAATATTTTTTAACACTAAAAAAATCGATTTTTTTAAAGTATGTTGAAATAAAGATGACGTTTTTATATATGTATCAGTTCCATAATTTTTGAGAGCTAGCAATATCAGTACAAATATGTAAAACTCTTCCCACTACATTGATGTATGGTATAATTATAATAAAATATCTCTTTTAACTGGCAAATTTTTTTACGTTGCACAAAAGACTGAAGCAAAAATACGTATTCATACGTTTTGTTGCATACAAATTAATTAGTTTTAGTGTTTACATTAGAGAATGTGCTTATAAAAATCTATTTTTACAAGAGTGTGGGGAGACACCAACATTCATATGTATAAGGAAAAATATATTTGTATAACTGCGTCTGAGTGGAAAGGATGAAGAGGCTGTATGAATGAATTGGTAACAAGAGAATACAAATGAAATGTAAAAAAGTACTTATTATATTAAAATAAAACAGTGTATAAGACTAATTTATGATGAACAAGTATAAAAGAGACATAAGAAAAAAAGATGACTATATATAAAGGGTTAAAGGATTTAGCGGCATCCAACCATTTAGAAGAAACATTGGATGCATGGTTGGCTTACTTTGTTAGATGCCTGACTGGCATATTGTAGGTGGCTTTTGTGGCAATTATGTAAAAATATAAAAGGCACATTTGCGCAACACATACAGACATGATAACATTTAAAACACTGAAATAAATACATTAATTATAAAATTATAAGTTTGAAATAAATAGAAACAAGGCTATACTGTTACATTGTAAAGGTGGTTTCATTAAGAACTGTGTTTATTTTTTTATAAACCAATGTCTGAAACGGAAGCTGTAGTTTATCCAACACTGTAATATTGTTGATATAGACTAACATGTAAATGGAATCTAAAGAAAAAAGTCATATCACTCCGACTTTTTTCCTTAGATTCCATTTACTTCTTTTCCAAGGCTCCGTCAAACAAAATTGTCTTAGTGCAAATTTTGTTAATTAAAATTTTATAATATGCAAAAATTTTAAAAGCGCGTACTTTTATCCGATTGACTATTCTGAAATGATATAGACGTAAAGAATTAGAAAAAAATACATCGTTTTTAACGAAAAACCCTTTAGATCAACGTTTTATACAGTGAGGAATAAAAGTTGAATAAAGTAATACATAGAAAAAGATTTACATAGACATACGGATATAGCTAAATCGGCTGAGAAAACTATTTTAAGCCGATTGGTATTGTGCGTTGCAAATAGCAGCAAAAACTCAATATATGTACGTATGTAACTTTAATATAAAGTTACTACTTATTTTCTGATGTATAATTTAACTTTGCATGTTTTTAACAATGTTAAATTGAATTTGTGGAATAAATTTGAATTGACGACAAATTTAATCTAAGAGTGCTAGGAACTTCTTTGTATTTAGATTAAACAAATTTGTTTAAAAAATAATGTTTATTAGGTAATTTTCTATAAACCTATACCAGGTCCTTGTGGATATGTATAAAAACACCTTATGTAACACCTCTACAAATAATACATACAACTTACCGCAAAATATTTCGAGAAATAATAAGCAATATCCTACATAGATTAGATGAAACCCATATTTTCCAAAAATGTCAAACTTTGACTCATTGCAAAACAATGAATTCTTTACCGATCTTGTTAATGTTTTTAAATACTTGGGTCCACTCCATCTCGATAAGAAGACATTAGATTCAAAAATTTCGTGGCCCTATAATGAAAGTTGCAGATGTTTACACTGAAAATTCTGTTTATCCTTAGAGTACCTCTTTGGCGAATATTTTTATAATTGAACTAAATTTTAATATTTCTTTTATTAGTAATTCCGTTATTTCATTAGTTAGTTATTCTATTAGAAGTTACTCCGTAATAACAATTAATCAAATTTAACTGTACGTTATGGCATGAGAAGAGTAGAGTGAAAATATTTGATAAGATTAGTTTTACTGTTCATTGGAAAACTTTTTAATCATACTGTATGCTTTACTTGTTTACACTTATATACTTATACATATACATATTTATATACACGTTGTTTTGTCTCATTATACACCACATTATGGTTAAAATGCGAAGAGAGTTTTCATTTTAATTTTCATGTATTACAAATACTAGCACTGGTGCAACAATAACAAGTACTTAGAAAAAATGTATATCTGAATACATTATGCAGATTAGTGTCATTTTATTATGTTGGCTGCGTTTTAATTGCACTTATCTATCCTTTAGATATGACTGAGGGTTACACAGGAGCACCAGTTAATTAAATGTAGATTTATGTATTAAATTCACTAATTATGTTAATATTTTTTCGCTTCTGCAAAATGTTGCCATATTACAATATTCTTAGGTCTTTGAAATTTGCAACTGAAGTTTTTTTAATTAAAGGATTTCAAATATCGTAAATTAATACATAACTACTTTATATTTACAATTATAGTTAGAGAATATTAATAGTTATAGTCTATACACTAATAACATATATTTATTATGTCAAACCTTACTTTTCAGCCTATTTTTGTCTTTAAACAAGAGTGGTCATAAAAGTCCATTTATTTTATTTAAATGTAAAAATTATTTAAAATAATTGTTTTATTTTTAAGTTTTTCACATTAGAACGATTTAAAACAAAATGATTTTTAATTCAAAATTTCAGTTGTCAAAATTTAGCTTTATTTATAATGTACTCAGTTTTAGTTCTAATGTTCTTTTTGTTTAGAATTTTACTATAAAATGTACAAGTGATTACAGTTAAATGTTTTATATTAAAAACACAATCATCAATTTGCTAAAATAGCAACATTTTAAGCATTTTGTTCAATTCACATAAACTACTTTTTTTTTTGTTAGATAATTTCGATAACTATAAAATGGTTGTTTTCTATTCTTTTGTACAAAAATACTTGTGTCCGTATTTATTTCCAATTACCGCGTTTTCAATTAAAGGCTATAATTTAAAATTCTGACAAAAGCTTATGTTAAACTAAAAAATTTAAGTAATTGACTGTAATTGAAACTTTAAAGGAATTACTTCATTTAAAATAAAAAAAATGTATTTATTCCATTATGATCTAGTTGTGTCTGCCGGTTAAAGACACAGAATCATATTCTCTATATGGGGGTCAAATTTTCTTTATGGATATCAGGGTATTGACCGGTAATCGATAAATATATTTCGATAAGCCGTTCCAGTAAATGTACATTTTCAAATTTAAAAACTACAAATAATCCGAATAATTTTCACCGATTAACAGATTAATGAAAACTAATTATTTTTAAATAATAAAGAAGACGTTATATTTGTAAAGATCTAAACAATTATCAGCTAACAGAATTATTGGCTACAAAAAAATATTTTCAGTTGCGGTTGCAATAATATACCAAATTAAAAAAAGGGTCTTATTAAGGGTCTTATTTTTCAGTCCTGGTTGAATTTTCATGGAATTGCCCACATGTATAACAACTCAATAGACAATCAACAATTCAAATGTCAATCGCCCACCTTGCGATTTCAGTTAAAGATAATTATACATGTTTTAAAGCTGAATATTAAGTAAAGAAATAATACTTTTCAATCACAGTTTTAACATTTAAGTACAGGAACTTTATATATACATATGTATATACATACATATGTTAAAATGTGAATCGTTAAAACACAGGCACATACATCCACACAATGTACGTGCAGAAGTACATGAATGTGTGTCCATATAATTGATTAAACATTTAAAACGCTAAACATGCATCAATCCGAATAAAATACAAGAAAGAATTCGACACAACAGCAACAAATACACATAATGACACACAAATAAAAAAAGAAGACAACTACAACATAATAAATGATGACAAGTTTTTGTAGTGCAATCAAAATGGAACAGGCAGACATACGGACAGACAATGTAGTATAATCATTTTGTCATGTCCTGTATAATGCATTCATATGTATTTTAGTGGTAAAAAGGACACATTTTCTAATACATACACACACTTATATATGCACAAATTTACATATATACAATGTTTATTCATGTATAAATGTGTATCTCTACTATTACCAACTAATACACATTGATTATGCGTTAGTTAGCAATTCAAATGTTACAAATTGCATTTCAAATTGTTTTGGAGTTGGAAAGCAATATGTACAGTAGCATTAGCAAAAGTAGCTACAGCAACAACAACAACAATATAGTCAATATTGACAACAACTCTAATAGCGACAAAAACTAAAATTCTAAATACTAAGGAGAGAAAAAAACATCGAGCGTACAACACAACAATTGTCAAAAATGTTGATTTCCGTTGAATGAAAATTGCACATTGTTGTAATTGTATTGTTGCTGTTATATATGCATTTATGCAGTTAACATCCCAATAGTTTTATAATTGGTTATTGCATTAAAGTTAAAAAATACTTTTTAAAGATATTTAGAAAACTTGATTCATTCGGTTCAATAATTTTAAGACCATATGAAGTAAATTCGAGATATCGAGATATTCACACCGAATTGCAGGTAAACCAATTAACTAATGTATATGTGAATATGAGTATATTTTTTATTCACATTCATGCATAGAATAGCATATGTACATATTTGTATAATAGAGCATTGAATATTTGCGGCGTTGAACAAATATCCTGTTTGTCCAACATTATTGTCTATGAATTTTAGATATTAAAAAACAAAATGTAGTAAATTTAAACTACTTATCAGCAGATCTAACAATATAAATCTGTCCGATCTAGTTAAAGTGTTACTAATTCAGTAATACAAAATTTATGTTGAATTTTACAATTAGAGCGATGTATTTAAGCAAAAAATAAAATATAAATAAATGGTAAATATTTTCAAATATGAGCAGATTCTTATACAATTTTTGGGATATTAATTTTATGTAAAATATATTTATGATAAATTTCATCGCGCAGATAAAGTTGCAACTCAATTATGGACGATTTAGGCATTTATTAGAGTAGAATAATTTGTGCTCAAAACATAAATCTGGGTTGTGATGAATTTTAAAGAGATACTAGTATAATTTACAAGTGCCCAAGATAAAGGCTACAACTGTCTGAGTCGATCGATGAGAGTAGAATCAATATTTCTGTACGTTACAAACATCAGCACATAACAATAATACTCTTCTCACTATGGTGGTGTCGGGTATACTGATGGCTTCAATTTAGGAGAATGTTGTTGAGAGAATATGACAACTACACATTGAGTTTGCCTTTTGGCCAACTTCGTTAACACTTGATACAATACATGCGTTTCAAATGAATGTGTCATGTCGTACTTTACATAAAATTGTTAATTCAAATTTGCATAAGTGTAAATTTTTCATACTCATATATGTATTCTTCATTTGGACATCTTTATAGAAATTGTCCTAGAAACTTTTATTATACTGTGTGAACCTCTTTGTTGACTTACCGAAGCAAATTCTATATCTTACAAAAAGGTTGCAATTTTAGTAAAATCCCGACAAAGAAGAAGACAATCACTGGTTCAACCTCCGTATTGATTCTATGAAGAATGCTCTGTCGCTATCGGCATTCTCAATATCTAAAGACCTTGAGCTCTTAAGTCGCCTAACCACACTACTGAAATGGCTGTGTTGTTTTGGCAACAGCAGCTAGAAATAACAATAATTAACAACACTTAATTCGGTAGCCAAAAGGACCTATTGTGATAAGTTGGGCAAGTATTAGAGAAATCTCCAACATTATCAATCATGAAAGAAAATCTTTTCTTTTCTCACCTTATATGTCATTTATTTGTCTTTACTTTTGACGTTATGATAATTTTGTCTTTAAGACATATTTTGTCAAGACATTTTAAGGAGATTTCCAACTGAGTACTTTTAGATACAAATGTATCAGAAACTTAAACCACAAAATTTTAAGGCACACCCTAACATTAATTCTTGAAATATTTTGAGTGTCAGTATTTGTATATAGTTTAAATATACTTATAAAAAAGTCGCAATTTAATTAAAAATTTTAAAATGTTTACAAAATTTTCTTTATATCTAAATCAACAAGTACGCCGATTCACCACTTTTAATTCAAAGCTAAATAAATGTAGTTCCATTGACCCTAATTTACTTGATCAAGCTCTCAGAAAACTATATGCCGAATACGTCAGTATACCAATTGTTATAGGAAATCAAATGATTTTTACGGGAGATGAGCAAAATTTACGTATGCCCCATAATCATAGACGCGTAGTGGCTAAGTACTATTATGCTACCAAAAATCACATCAATTTGGCTATACAAAAAGCGATTAAAGTTCAAGAATCATGGAGTTGTGTCGATGTCAAAACAAGATCAAACATTTTTCATAAAACTGCTAATACTTTATCTGATATAGATAAAAAAGCCGATCTAATGTCAGCTATAATGTTGAGTCAAGCTAAAACCAAACAAGATGCCGAAAAAGATGTTAGCAATTTAATTTTGATGTTAAGAACTAATGCAGATGCTTTAATACAATTGTCAGAGTTAAAGTTGCCCACAATATCCGAAAAACTCAAGAGTAGATATTTGTTAAGGCCATTAGATGGTTTTGTAGCTGCCACTGGTCCTCTCTACATGTCCTGGATAGCAGCAAATTTGGCCTTAACTCCACTTCTAATGGGTAATTCAGTTTTATGGAGGCCACCAGCAAATTGTGTGCTTACATCTTTTATAATATTTAAGGCTATTATAGGAGCTGGTATACCACGAGGAGCTTTGCAGTTTCTGCCCTCTAATTATAAACTTTTCTTTAATACTGTTATTAAATCCAACAATTTGGCAGGTATAAATTATGCTGGACGAGTTACGACCTTGAGAACACTTTGGCATGATCTTTCAATACGTTTGCCACACTATAAATGTTTTCCTCGTCTTGTCGGTGAATGTGATAGTAAGGGGTTTCATTTTGTTCACGAATCAGCTGATATCGATTTGGTGGTAGATCGCACAGTACAAGCTACTTTTCGTTACTCTGGTCAAAGAACATATTCCTGTGCTCGTTTCTATGTGCCAAAAACATTGTGGCCTAAACTATGTTGCCAATTACAATCGGAAGTTCAAGCTCTTAAAATAGGTGATCCCACCGATGAGAATTCTTATGCATCTGCTATTGTACGTGAGGATATTTATGATGATGTTGTTTCTTATCTAGAATATGCTAAATGTAATGAAAACCTCGAAATTCTTATGGGTGGAAACTATACGAAGACTCATGGTTTTTTCATAGAACCAACTATATTGGTTTGTCAAGATCCCAACGATCGTTTAATGATCGATGACATTATGGGTCCTATATTAAGTGTATATGTTTATGAGAATAATAAATTAAATGAGGCCTTAGAAACGGTAATAAGTTCTCAAAAATTTGGTAGTTGTGGTGCCATATTTTCCTCCGATAATAAGATCAGTGAACAACTTTTAAATAAACTACGCATGACAGCCAGTAATTTGTATGTAAATGAACAATGTTCTGGTCAAGATAGAAGCCACCTGCCTTTGTCAGGCAATCGTTTGTCCGGTACGAATGATAAAAATGGTTCAGCTTATTATTTGCTACGATTTGCAGCGCCACAACTAATAGAGGAACCAGTGAAAGAATCTGTAGTTAAAAATGAAATAGAAAATCTAAATTGTTCGTGCTCATAACTCTTCCTGACTAAATTTAAATATGTTTTGTGTTACATAACAATTCATATGTAATTCGTTGGTATAATAAAAATAATACATATTATTAACTTTAAAATTTTTTTATGGATATCGGAAATTGTTACAATTATGAGGAATTTTTTATTTTATTAAATAAAAACTCAAAATTATAAATAAAAGGTATAAATGTTAGTATTTTTATTGCAAATTTATGTCATTGACGCCCATTTACAGAATGTCTAATTATTATTATAATTAAGAGATATTAATAGTATTCATGCAAAATTATTTTATCTGGAAGACTAAAATTGCATAAAAAACTTTATTTTAAAATTTTTTTATTTTCTTTTATGAAGAGTTAACCATTTTAACAATCACTATTATCAAAATTGTTTGTGATTTAAAATTCGATAAATTTACCACTAATAAAATTGACAATTAAAATTTTATGTATATGATTTTTTTAAATAAGTCTTTAATTTTATTTTTTTTAATTTTCATTTTAAATTGTATTTAATTATACCTTTATTACGGAATTCTTTGCTACAAAATCAAGTTTAAATTTGACCTAAAAGCAGTGGCAAGTGTATATATATGTATATATTCTTTTCATACATTCTTTTAAATTTTTAAAATAGTTTTATCTCTACTTTATTTTATGTCATATTGCTACATTACTACTCTGGGTGTTTGTGAACTAAAGAGTAGATTGGACTAAATAATCTAGCTTCAAAGAAAACACAAAAAAATATATTACATTATATCGGTATTTTAATGAATGGATACAGGCCCATGTGATATAAAATGTACTAATCACCGATATAAGAATTTTTTATTTTATAGAAATAACATATTTTATTACAAAAATTTTGTTATATGTATATTACTGTCCTAAATGCACCAGTGGAAGATAACATACTTACCATCGTTACCCATGATCATAATCTGGCAATAACATACCGTCATTGTAACAAATAATCCACTAAACTACAATAGACTGAGTGTAGCTTTTTTTCCACCACAATTTATCTTAATTTCTTTTCCGTACCATTTTCTTTTGTTCTACACATCAAATGTGTTTCCTTCCTCCCAGAATTCTTGACATCCTGGAATTCGTAAAAGAATTGAATTTATTTTTCAAAATTGCTAGTGTTGGCAACATAAGTACACATTGTAGTCCAGCTTTTGTTTTCCGTTTTATGCGCTTACTACAAGTTTGCATTTACTAATCGTTTTTCCTGTCTGTTTTCCACTAAATGTGTCAGGATATGTTTTTTTATGTGGGCGGTTTCGTGTTAAGTGACCCAATTTAAAAAATCGACATTGGATAGAAGGCCAGACAGTATTTCTAAGCTTTATCAGTCAAGAACTGTCGGAGTTAGGAAGAATCAATAGTAGAGGTGGTAGTGAACATTTCATCCAAATTGATGGGATGATCCAAATTTTGATCATAGACCCACAAAAGAATATCGAGGGACTACAATAGTCCCTATCTGTCATTTTCATGAAAATAAGATTTTGATGGCAAAATATCCAGAAAATTATCTTGCACCAGTGACGTAAATTTCAAAAAAAAACAAAAATTGTTTGGCAATTTTATAGCAATTTTTAAATTTCTCTATCTTAAAAAAAAAGAAAAATTCTCAATGCAAAACTCTCTATCTTATCTAAAAATTGCTTCAAACTCTATTATTTTGAATAATTTTCTGTTGCTAAATAAATGTTTTTACTAATTTGGACTAACTAACACAAATCCGCAAAAATATTTAAAATCAGCTTAAAAATTTTCGAGATATTGCACATTATGATACAAATATGATTAATTTTATTGCGTGTTTAACCATATAACATTGATTTTGTACCAAAACCTCATAAGTTGTTGCTTTTTCCACAATTTGGTTTATATTGCTTCATTAAATTGCATAAAATATAAAATTTATTGATATTAAATCAAATAAAAATGTATACATTTCTATGAAAAACTCTCTATCTAAAGGTTTGAAAAAAATTTTTTCTTAAAAAAAAAAAACAAGTAAGAGTGTTATATTCGGCCATGCTGAATCTTATATACCCACCATCAAATCATTCCTGTTTATGTAGAATTTTACTGATGTACTCACATTTTTGGGTCAGTAATAAGTCTTAAAGTCATTTTCAGAAGGGGACCTTGGTAAGGTCAATTATAAATCCATTTTCATTAAATTTATGAAAATGATTTTATTTCCTATAAAACTTTTTTATGTCGAATTTTATTGCTTTATATATATGTTATGAGCAGATATGAGCATAAATTTAAGTTCTCCTTAAACATGTTTGTGTTGAATTTCACCGCTATTGATACATCTCTTAGCGATAAAGTTAATTTCTGAAGGGGGCATTATAATAGGGATAGGAGAAAACGTGAACCGATATTCTTACTTTCAATAAGGATCGATCCTTATAAAATTTGATAGGGAGATTTTGGCTCGCACGAAACTTGTGTATGTAGAATTTTGTAGTAATGAGCGTTGAATTCGTTTTCTAAATGGCACCTTATTAGGGGGTTAGATAATAATGGACTCATCCTCATAAAATTTTAGAAAATGATTTTAGTTCCCATAAAACTTTTATATGTCGAATATTATTGTTATATATATGCTTCTTAAGGTAGATATGAGCATTAAAGTCGTTTTCTGCAAGGGACCTTATAGGTGGGATAGGGTCAATTATCGTTATAAAATTCTACAAAGAGATTTATGAGACCATAAAACATGTTTGTGCCGAATTTCACCGCTATTGATGCTTCTCTTAGCCAGTTATGAGCGACAAAGTCATTTTCTGAAGGGGACTTTATATGGGGGGTAGGGTCAATTATGAACCAATCCTTATAAAATTCTACGAAAAGATTTATGTCCTCATAAAACATGTTTGTGCCGAATTTCACTGCTATTGATGCTTCTCTTAGCCATTTATGGGCGATAAAATCATTTTCTGAAGGGGACTTTATATGGGGGGTAGGGTCAATTATGGACCGATCCTTATAAAATTCTACGAAGAGATTTATGTCACCATAAAACATGTTTGTGCCGAATTACACCGCTATTGATGCTTCTGTTAGTCAGTTGTGAGCGATAAAGTCATTTTCTGAAGGGTACGTTGTATGGGGGGTAGGGTCAATTATGGACCGATCCTTATGAAATTCTATGAAAAGATTTATGTCGCTATAAAACATGTTTGTGTCGAATTTCACTGCTATTGATGCTTCTCTTAGCCAGTTATTGGCGATAAAGTCATTTTCTGAAGGGGACTTTATATGGGGGGTAGGGTCAATTATGTACCGTTCCTTATAAAATTCTACAAAGAGATTTATGAGACCATAAAACATGTTTGTGCCGAATTTCACCGCTATTGATGCTTCTCTTAGCCAGTTATGAGCGACAAAGTCATTTTCTGAAGGGTACTTTGTATGGGGGGTAGGGTCAATTATTGACCGATCCTTATGAAATTCTACGAGAAGATTTATGTTCCTATAAAACATGTTTGTGCCGAATTTCACTGCTATTGATGCTTCTCTTAGCCAGTTATGGGCGATAAAGTCATTTTCTGAAGGGGACTTTATATGGGGGGTAGGGTCAATTATGGACCGATCCTTATAAAATTCTACGAAGAGATTTATATCACCATAACACATATTTGTGCCGAATTACACCGCTATTGATGCTTCTGTTAGTCAGATGTGAGCGATAAAGTCATTTTCTGAAGGGTACGTTGTATGGGGGGTAGGGTCACTTATGGACCGATCCTTATAAAATGCTATGAAAAGATTTATGTCGCTATAAAACATGTTTGTGTCGAATTTCACTGCTATTGATGCTTCTCTTAGCCAGTTATTGGCGATAAAGTCATTTTCTGAAGGGTACTTTGTATGGGGGGTAGGGTCAATTATGGACCGATCCTTATGAAATTCTATGAAAAGATTTATGTCCCCATAAAACATGTTTGTGCCGAATTACAGCGCTATTGATGCTTTTGTTAGTCAGTTATTGGCGATAATGTCATTTTCTAAAGGGGGGCTTATATGAGGGCTAGGCGAAATCGTGGACCGATATTTCCCATTTTCAATACCAAACAAACTGGATCAACTATAAGTATCTGTGCAAAATTTCAGCTCGCTAGCTACTTCCGTTTGGACTCTATCGTGTTTTCAACAGACAGACAGACAGACAGACAGACAGACGGACAGACGGACAGACGGACGGACATGGCTAGATCGTCTTAGAATCTAATAAGGACCCAGAATAGATATACTTTTATGGGTCTTAGACGAATATTTCAATGTGTTACAAACGGAATGACAAAAACAATATACCCCCCATCTTTTTTGATGGTGGGTATAAAAATTTGTGAATAATTTTGCATATATTAAAAAAATTTAAATTCTTTTTATATAATGATTTCGAATATAGTCGTAAAAATATATTGTAGATTTATTGTATTTACCTGATTTTATGAAGATCGGTTTATAATTTACCCTACCCTCCATATAAGGACCCCCTCAGAAAATCGGTCCTAAGGCCCCTTCGGATAACTAATTTAATGCATAAGGTTTGATGGTAACTTAATAAGATTCAGCTTAGTCGAATATATCACTCATATTTGTTTAAGTTATGTCATTTAACTCGAAACTGCCCATATATGTTTTTATGTAAGCGGGTAGTTGACAATTCACGCACAACACATTGAATGTGTGTCCTGAATTACAACAGTTACTTGCAGTGTGAGTATAAGAAAAAAATTTATATTGCAAACAGGTAAGAGATTTACATACATACTAAACGTGCAATAAATTCTTGACACCCGATCTTGGGGGTTCATATACAAATTGGCTCCTCTATGGGGCCATAGAATTTTTTGTTTTGAATTTTATATAAATGCTCAATTGAAATTAAATAATAAAATAATAATTATGATATTTTTTATCATGATATTATTTATTTTTAATGACATTTAACATTTTTATTTATATTAGAAACAATAATTATTTAATCAGTTTGTTACACATAATTAATTAATTGTTTATTGTATTTGTTTTTAATGAATAAAGCAATAGACAAACTAAAAAAGTTTTTTTAGTAAAAATATTCTAATTAAAAATATTTAATTTAACTTTTTTATGGTCTGTTGAATGGCTTTTTTTTGGAATACTAATTGCTAATATTAAACTGTATTTAAATAAATTCCTGGAATATTTTGTTTATTTAATTGTAAAATAAATAATTGACTGGTTATTTATAATTAAATTAAGTTATATATATTAGTACCATAATAAAAAATATATATTATTTTTAAACGGTAGACAATGGTGCACAATAAAAATATTTTGAAAAATATTCGGTCATTTCTTATTGTTATTCGGTAATCGAATATATATTTCTTTACTTAACAACTTATTTTCCAATAGCGCATTCATGCAACCTACCTTACTTTTAAGTAGTCTAGTTAAAGATATTCCAATAGAAATTCAATGTAAAGAGTTGTTTTCATTGGCAAGTACTTACCATGTACGATTTCTAATAAGTAAATTAATAAGTTATTACTAGTGGATTAAACATTTTTCGTTTTATTTACTAAAAAATTGTATCTATGGAATATTGAGTAAAATTCTACCAAAAGAATTGAGACGTTTAGCAATGAATAAATTTTTTTAATTAATTTTGTGTCAAAATGTTCATGTGAAAGATTTATTTTTTGATTTTAAAACAATCGTCCTTAAGAATTTCAATATTTTTACTTTGTTAAAAGTATGATAATTTCGGTAAAAAAAATACTTGTATAATATGGAGTTAATTTTTCAATCAAGTATTCAAAGTGTCAAAAACTGTTGTCGCAGAAGAACCCATAAAAAATTTGTATTGAAAAGTAGTAAGTTAAAATATAAAAACCCGGCAAGTATTTATTACTCTCGCTTACAAATAAATACTTAAATAGTTACTTACAAATAATGAGTTAAAATATAGTTTTCTTTTAAAATCCAAAAAAATAAATTCATACAGAATACCTGAGCTTCTTGTTCATGATTCAAAAAACACACAGAATAAAATACTTATGTATCTGATAATATATAAGTCATTATAGCACTACTTGCAAGTTAACGGTAAGTGGTAAGTCATTAAAAAGTAAGTTTAAGTTTTTGATGGTGAAAGGGCCAACCATTTTTAATATTTGGTTTGCATTGCTTCCAATTCTTTGCAAACATTTTAAACCAGATTTGAACGATTATTAGCAACATATTATATAACATATTAAGGGCTTGCCTTCACAGCAAAATAATACTATAAGTTTTTGCTGTGAAATTTTTAAAAAATGAATGACTCTTACTGTACCATAAAAGACAGCATAGCTTATTAATATTTATAATAAAAAAGTGATGTTATAACAATAATAATAACAATAATAATACAAATAAAAAGTATAAATTACTTAAAGGAAAATAAAATTAAAAATCATTTTTTTCTATTTCCTATCGTATTTCGATAGTCGAAGAAAATATTCGAAACACCTCCTATCGTACATTTCATTATAAACAGCAATTTGTTTTCCTGGTAATTTATAACACGTTTTTTCATTAAATTAATTTTTTTTCTGAACAGAAACTTCCTGAAAAAAATATAACAGAATAAACTAAATTTGTAGTTAAAACTGTTTAACATACCGAGCACGTCTGCAAAGGAAGATGATGATGACACTACACAGATTTTACCATAAACTTTACTATAAAAACAAAAATACAAAAATCGAAAAAGAAAAAAAAAACATTGATCCAGTAACAAATGTGGCAACAATTTTACTAGTCAATTTTTACGATTAAACGACACTTGTTCTCCATTTCTCTACTTTTGGATGTCAGGAAGTTGTTGGTAAAAATCTGTTAGTCTCATCACACATACACACACACACAGTATCCATCTTAGTGTGATTTAATCAGGAACAGAATTAAGGGACAACTGAAAAAAGGGGGAAAGAGAAAAAAGAAAAGCATTAAAAATTAAAACTAAATTCAATCATTCTAGGCACGTACAATTTTAGTTTATTGTTGGTGTTGTTATTTTTTTGTTTCTGTGCAAATTTAAAGGATTAAACTTAATGGTATATAAACAAGGAAATCTTTAAATATTTCAAAAAAGGTAATTAAGGTAATAATGTTAAATGTTAAAATAAAAACGTAAATGCAGGATATTTAAATTTGTATGTATAACTGTTTTGCTCTTTACAGTTTTACTTAAAATAATTCGTTCTGGTTATTTATATTGTGACATTATCTTATTTGTTAAAGCCTTAGTGCAAAATAACTTGTTATTATTAAATTTTATGCTAATCAAAGACAAAACAGTAACAAATTATGCTACTACATATTTGATTTGTTGTGAGTTGAAATAGTCGATCATTTTATTTCCGCCATTAGCATATATTGTCTCTTCATTCACAGAAATAACTCTCGTAGTCACCGACTTTTATTAAGACAAGTTTATGCCTTTAGAAGGCATCCAACGGTTTACACAGGTTAATGCAAATTGTTCAGTATATTTGATAGTTTTAATTATAAATGTTTAAAACTTTTAATACCAAGATAATCATTGTATATAAGGATGTCCCTTAAATTACTTTTATATAAGAACACAACTCAAACGATGCATATTAATGTAGAAAAAAGGATACAAATAAAAAATATTTTTTTTTTTTTGGAAAGGGAATAAAAGTATTGATTTCAAAACAATATGTTAAAAAAAATCTGAATTATTTTCGAAATGAGTCATATTGCATAAAGGTTATATATTTTGGAAAAAACTAGACCTGGGCTAATTCCACTCTGGCGGTTATCCAATTCACGTATTCTCCAAATGCCCGATGTATCGAGTTGAAAAATCTTCCACTTTTCGTATAAGTTGCTGCTTTTTTAAGAATCGTCAAAATAATAGAGTGCTGGAATGGCATATAAAATATATATGTTTAAAAAGAACTAGTCCTCGGCTACTCCCACTATGGCGGTGACTCGATTCATCTTTTCTCCAAGTGCCTTTTTTATTTGAAAATTTTATATATTTTAGAATATTACTTAGAACATATATCAGCTAAAAACACACTTTACTCCACATTAGGGAGTAAGAAAGTGCGAAATTACAGCATATTGCTAAAATTACAAAATTTGTCAGATCCCACCCATGGGGTATATTCGCCAAAGTGATGAGACAGTTTTGTTATTAGTAAAATAAAACAATATACCTAATACGAAAATTAAAACTTATTGTTCTGATTTTTAGTTTAATTAATTAAACAATGTATAATAAACCAAATATTAAATGTTTAATTCACATAACCAATAAAACATATATATAAAACAATTTTCGACCGTTTTTTTTCTATATTTTAACAACATTTTCTTCAACATTACAAGGATTCTTTGTTTATGGCAAATGTACCCCAGTGGCATTTTGGGGGTTTCATTTAATTTTCTTCATGTTTCAAATTATGATATGGGAAAACTATTATTTCTTATTACACCGTCCGATATTCATAATTAGACACGAACCGAATGATATACGTCTGAAACTAGGAAAAAATCTGCGTTTTTAGTTTTTAATTTCGTTATCCTGTGTCCTTTCAAAAGGACTTCAAAGTTTTAAAAAGTACATTCCTCAAAAATATTTAAGATACCCTTCTACTGATCAAACAATTTCAAATTTGATCTCAAGCTAAAAAAGTAGTTGTAAAAAATTTTGTGTTATTTTTAGTTTATTCTGTCAGGATGAAAATCTGTCAAAATCAAAGACAACGCACCTGATAGGCTCATGAAGTCCAAAACCTAAAAACTTATTTATGTATGTGAAATTTCGCACCTAACAAACATAAATTCTAATTCAATTAAAATTATACATATTTGACGACCTTTTTATTTATGTTTGAAAAAAATACTTTATTGACTATTAACGAAATACAATAATTTGATAGCTACTACTTTTATTTATTAAAATATAACTATTTATTATCATGCCTGTTTGTTTACTATGTATGTATGAAAGGAAATGATTACAATTAATTATAATTGAATTTATGATATATATTTATGTACATTTACCTACATATGTATATTATATGAATTTATATACATATTTCTTGATTTGTGTTCAATATAATGATATATTTTTGTCATTATTATTCTTTATAAATAAACTTAAATAATTAAAGACTTGTTATTGTAGCTGAAATTGTTGTTGAAAAACAAACATATAAAATACCCAGGAAAAACTTACATTGAAAAGTAATGAGTTAAAAAGCTAATAAAACCTCTTTGCACTACTTCTTTATTAGCATTTTGAGTCATTATTTTAACACGGTGATGTCATTGGAGGCAAGTACTTCTACGCTCGCTTACAAATAGGGAGTTAAAGAAGTACTTGCAATTTGTCTTACAAAACAGTTGTTGAGTAAGTTGTTTTATTTTTAATAATAAAAAGAGCCAGCTAGAATACGAACCAGGGACTTCGGTTTGTCATGTTCTACTCACTGCACCAATGCTTAGCTATTTTATTGCGCGTCAAATAATGGTTTTCACATACAAAACTAATTTTGTTTTCTTTTTTGTGAAACACAATTTCTAACACGCAATTGAATAAAATGTGCCAACAAAATTACAAAGCCGAAAATAAAGTACTTCTATATCAGATTAGAAGAAAGTCATTACTAGAGTACTTCTAAGTAATGCTGACGGGAGGTAGTAGTCATTGAAAAGTAAGTGGTTAGGGAAGTACTACCCATTACCGAGTTTTTGCTGGGTATATAAACATAGTTATTATTATTTATTATTTCAATAAATTTATTGTTAATTTTTTTATTGATATTATTTTTTGAGGTATTTTTAATAGTTATTAAACAAATTTATAGCGATTATTTGACCACATACAAATATTTATAAATATAATTGTAAACATATACATACTACGATTTTGTTTTCAAATAGACAAAGTATATACGCAAAACCTCTACTAAATATAAATTTCTATTTAAAATTCTATCCATATATGTGACGACTTAATGCATTTTTTATGTCATATTTGTATTAATAAGATGTTTGTTTTGTTATTTAATATGACCAAATGTAGCATACTATTTGATTTATTAAAAAAAAAATAATAAAAAAATAATCTAAATTATAACAATAATATCAGCGGTGACAAGACAAAAAAATACAATACACTATAAATTAAACTGTAAATGGCCAATATTTTTATATATATTTATACCTTTTATTTTTATTTATTGTTCACATTAAAAATTACGTATAAAAAGATACAAAAACATTTTGAATAGAAAAAATATATATTTACATAATATTGTTGTGGTTGTCACCTGCAGCTAATAGTTTCAAGCTGAGCCATTAATATTTTTTTTTTATTTATTTCCTCGTCTTCAGCAGAATAATATAAATACTTGTATATTTACAAAATATTGTTTTATAAATGTCAGCAGATTATAAAACAAAACGAAAAAGTTATAACAAAGAATTATGTTTTGTTTTATGCATGCTCTACATATTGAGCATATGTCACAAGATGGTCATAACTTAAAAAATAATAATTATAAAATATTTTGAATATACTCTATGTGTTGTTCTAAATTTGAATATTTTTTAAACTTTTGTTTACATACGAATGTACATGCATAAGTATATGAATACATTCTATGCGTATGAGTATTATGTAAAATATTAAATATTAATTATACGTACTGTTGTCTTTATACGTATTTGAAATTCTTACGTAAACGACTGATTGATTTATTTATCATCGCAAATTTTTCAAGATCTTATGTCTCATAACAGAAAGATCCTTGACTATTTAAATAGCACTTTTCGAATATTTTTTAACATACTCCTAATCGAATATATAAACATGGAAACAAAGAACTTAACCCGCTATATCCCGAATGAAAATCTATAAAAATTTATATTCTCAATATCGAATTATCGATTTATTTGACAAATAAATATTTGAAGTCATAGCTTAATCGGTTAGTAATCGCTTAAAATTATTTGTTTAATCGAATAATTTGAGTATTGAAGTCTTTTTGCAACATTTTTTTCTTCACATAATTCTTCATTTAACAAATAATATAAAAAATTTATAAATGAAAATTTTTAAGTTATGACAATCTTGCATGAAATAAATTATTATTATAAAACTGTATCACATGGATTAATGTGAATAAAAAGTAGACAAAAAATTATTTTCAAAGTTCAATGACAGATTGTATCCATTAACAGAGCATACTGGACGGGTGTTAATGAAAGATATATAACTTTTTTTTTTGTGGAAAATTAATAAATCTGCTGTATTTTTTAAACAAAATAAAATACTTGTAAAATATTCACTTATTTAAGAGATTTAACATTTTAATAATTTCTTACATACATCTAGTTTTTATAATTAAAATATTTTTATAAATATAAATTTCAAGAGAAATCAAATAGGTATTGACCGATGGTCTTCAAATTTCTTTAATTTTTATATATCATGAATATCATGGGAAATCAAATAGGTATTGACCGATGGTCTTCAGATTTCTTTAATTTTTTTGTAAACACATTCTTAAAAATTTCAAGAAATGCGATTTTAATTTGTTCGAAAACTACAAAAACTCAAAAAGGTATAAAACTTTGAACCTTTCCTACTGCCACAAATTTTTTCTGAATGCATTTTTACAATAGTCTGGAGGCTGAAACAACTAATATTCGCAACATCTGAAAAATTACAGAATTTTGTATTTGCGTCTCAAGTATACTATTAGAACGACGAAAAGATAAAAATGTGGAAAAATGGTCGATGATACGACTTTTTATTTCTATAATCGAAATCATCGTAACAATGAGTACTTGAGAGTTTCTTATAGTTTGCCTGTGTATTTTAAAATAAAAACTATTAATGAAAGACAAAATATTCTTAACAATTATTAATTATATTTAAACATTTAGCAGCATATCCCTTTTGAAATATATGATTAAACATATGTTTGTAACTATTTCTGTGTAAAATTTCTAAAAATTCTATATATAAAAGAACTATTGTCTGCATCTCTTGATATATAATATTGTAGACTTGTTACCTTTTAATTCTATAATCTGTTATCCTTCAATGGAAATTCCATTTAATTAATATGATTTCTAAAGCTTTTTGTAAATTGTATGGTTCATGTTCTAATTACACTGTATGGTAGCCATATAATTTTCACATAAATTCAATCATTGAACTTTTCAACATATAGACATTATAAATTCATGTTAAATTATACTAAAATAAAACATACTTCACAAAACGTTAGGGTTGGCTAGTCTTTAAATTTTAAAAATTCCAAATAAACTTTATTATACCAATTAAAAGTGCCGTTATTATTTATTAATTATCGTAGATATAAAACAGTTCTTTATTTTTAAATTACTTATTTATTTATTCAAAGTATTAAAACTTTTATTTATTCAATTTTGCTGGCTTTGAAGCATATGTATGTATGTACACATGTTTTTTTTTGGCATTTTTTCTACTACATAAATTTGCCATTTTTATGGTCTCTTAAAATGTTTAACAATTTACTTGATATTTTTTTGTTATTATTTTTATTGTTGCTTGTGCTATTGTATTTTGTTTATTTCACAAATATTTGGTTATATTTCTTAGTAATTTATGGCCACATATAAAATTCATTTTAAATTGCCTACTCTGACTTTCGTTGTAGGGAATGCTAGTGAAGGCACACTGTCTGTCCGACAGTTTTCACGTCCATACAAACGACATATAATAAAATTACCCCGGAGACCAATTATGTACTCTAAATAATACCTTGCAAAAAAATGAACAGGCAACAGTAACTGCCACAACAATAAAAATACTTAATAATAGTTACAACATGTAGTCGTTGTTGTGGCAAGTTACTCGCACCAAATTATAATAAGCAGCTCTAACTAACTTTAAGTTCCAGCGCAAAAATTGCAGAGTATTTATAATGTCATTACTGGTTGTCATACTTGTACTATGTGTAGTTTATGTAGTAGCCCAACCTTCTTTATGAAATCACAATGAGTAATAAAAGTAAGAAAATATATATAAGAAAGCAACTCCCATTAAAAATGAAAAGTAACAAAATTGTAGGTAATGACGACAATGAAGGGAAAAAAAGAACCAAAAGCAAAGAGAATGTTTGCTCCTTCTTTTGTAGAAGAAAAATAATTAAGTAGTAAAATTAAGAAAGTAATATGAAAAAAACGTCTGTTTTACTTATTTTATTTACGTTTCAATAAAATGTTGAGTTTTTTAATAATATTATAAAATTTCATACTCTAGAAATTACTTATGATTGCATAAGTTACTTCATTAATGCAAATGTTACTTTATTTAAGGTGCAATTTAAAAATTTAACATTAGAGTACATGTATGTATAGACCGACTATCAATATAAGGTGCTTGAGTTACCCCCTCAAAATATTCGCTGTTATATAATATGATGTTAGGAAAAATATTTTGGGCTTTTACTGTTGTCCGTTCGTGAGCTGTAAAAATATCCTATAGGGGACACGATTTTTCATGTTCAATTTAATATTTTACCCAGTTTCAAAAAATCTTTGTTTTGTTTTATGATTGTTCCCAAAACATTTTTAGTCTATCGATGGCTGTTCGTAAGCTGGACCTGTTACAAAAAAGTCCATTTTCAGTTATTTTTTTACCTGTTACAAAAAAGCCCCTTTCAGTTATTTTTTTTTTTTAATTTTACAGATTTTTCTTAAACAAAATATAATATATAAGGACACGTCTAGCGGTGGCCTTACTACAATTTTGCAAAATTGTGTATACATTTTATTTATATTATTTAAAAAAAAACCTATTATTTAATAAAACCTAATAATTTCAACTTTTTTGGAATATGAGCAAATGGTTATGTAGTATTAATAAATCATTGGATGCCACTTTAAAATTCCTTTAAAATGATTATTTTAAAACAAAATTAAAATTTTTAAAAAATAATTCAAAAATACCTTTTTTTATTTGGTCAAGCTCAATTAATAAACAATTAATAAATTTTATCCTGAATACTCATTATGCATGGATTGAGATAGAGTGTTCATCACTGAGGCTCATTTGAAAATTGATCTAAGCAAGATCGTCTACCATAATTCGGAGAAATGGACTTTTTAAACGGACTGTAAGGTTGCAAAAACAGTTTGAATCATACGCAGCAAACATAAAATCAAGTTCTTAAAAAAATTATCACCTTATCATTCAATAGTAGAACGAAATGAATATGTGGAAATAATGTTCAATGACTTCCGAAAAAGCTAAACTGATTATATTTTTATACCCACCATCAAAAAATGGAATAGGATTTTGTCAGTACGTTTGTAACACATCGTAAAATTTGTTGTAGACCCAAAAATATTAATATCCTTATTAAATTCTAAGTCGATCAAGCCATGTCCGTCCGCCTATCTGTTGAATGAATGATAAAGTTCAAACAAAAGGAGCTAGAGTGTTAAAATTTTCCACAAATAATCCTTATTGGTAATATTTGTTTTGTCTTTTACTTTAAATTTGTATATTTCTATTTGAAATTATATTACAGTCTGTTTTAAAATCATCACTTCTGCGCAGATCCTTTTTATTACTTCCATTGAGTAAAATCTACTTTTATGAAAAGAAAATGTGGATTGTAAGCCTTTCTAACCGCATTTGTATATTATTGAAGGTAATTTTAAAATTATTTAGGTTAAACTAACATATGCAGGAAAGATAGAATTTTTTTTGGTAATGTCTTGGGTTGTTTTTAGCATAAATTAATAAATAATTTTTCTTATGAATAATTAAAGTTTACTTATCTATGTATGTGAATCTAAATAAAGGGATAAATAAGGATTTCTTGTACACTGTTGATTCTTTGCCTTTTCTTATTCTTATTTTGTTTTCCTTTTGAGCAATTGTGGGTTGTTTTAACTTTCTACCGCATAAGGGATGAAGGTATTTTCGGTTTGTTTTAATGATTGTAACATACTAACTAATGTCCTTTGTAATCAGACTACAGGTTGAGTTTAAATTAATACAAAGTTATGTTTAGAAAGTAATATGTTTTATCCAGAACAAAGCTCATTGTTTAATATAAAATAGAGCTTTTAAGCTCAACATTATGTTAAACATACACTTTATGTATATATTTTTAACCATATAAAATTGAAAAATGTTAAATGTTTTATTTGTAATATAGAAAATAATTCGCATTTTTAATATGCATACCTATAACTGGTGTATGGAATCATAAAGTCGACAATGCCCAAATAGAATATCTTAATTGTTGTTCTTTACCTTTTTTTTCTAAATTTATTCTGTTAATTACCTTTGGGTTGAACCTAAATTAAAAAAGGTCTTATTGATCGTAATTAGGGAGAATATGTAAACATTTATTATTTTAATTAAAAATTATGAAGTTTAGCATATTTTACATACATTTTAATTTGTTAAAACCAAAATTTTAAAGATGAAAAATAAAGAAAACTTAAAACCTATTTTATTTTCTGATGTCTACAAAAGCAGGGAAGTAAAAATGTTAGAAGCATATATACAGCATCAAATGTCATTTATATGTTTTCGGATTAAAATCTAGTGATATAAATACAATCATATTTGAAAATATTTCAGCTTATTAAAAATATTTTACACCTTTAACAAAGATTCATATCTCTTAAATGACCTTTTTTAAAAACTTTTTCTTTGATTCAACTTATTTTTTTTTTTGTTTTTAATACACGTATTTCCTTTCCACTATACAAAAACAATTTAAATAAATATTTTTCCTAGAAATTTTTTTGTTCCTTCAAACACAATGTATAAATATTGATTGTTTTAATGGAATTCTTATTTTATATTCAATGATTTTATTTTCATTTACCCAAAAATAAATCAAGAATACACAAAAGGAAAAATAGCAAATTTATTTAAACCAACTTCCGTTTTATTCATTTTGTGGCTGATTGCATTCTTTAACATTTATTCTTTTTTATATGTTTTCTTCAGAAGACGAAAACAAACAAAAGAATGAATTTTAAAAAACGAATAAAAGAAAAAAACGCTTATAAATCTCTGTCTTAAAGTTAAGGAATGAATAAACGTTCTTAAAAATGATGAATTATATTTTATAGCGTTTGACTTGAAAACCTAAAGATTTCAAATTCCCCTATATATTCATAAATCTATGGTCTCTCAACATAAAGAGATTAAGTTGAGAACTGTGCTGCCAAGCCATAAATACTTTTTAAAGCTAACTTTATTATAAAACTAAAAATTTCATGTACATTTTTCAAATATATATTTATTTACATAAATTTGTTCTTTAGTCGACTTAGGCATTCGCTAAATGTTATCACAGAATTATTTTAGGTAGTGTGAAAAAAATAATAGTAAGACAAATGAAAATTTATGTATGTATTTGTCGGTAAATATTTATACATGTATGTGTGCATATTTGTGTTATAAATGAGTTCAATTTATGAAAAAGAAGTTTCTTTTCATGTTTCCTGTCTAAATTTATCTTACCGCAACACTTTCTTTTCAAAATTGATTTGTATAATAGGGGTTAGGTTAAGTTTTGTATTTGATTTGATAAATACATTAATTTTCAAGTTTTAAAATGTATACATGACTTACGAGAAGGTGTAAACTGAAATAACACACATACTTTCTACGATATCATTTAGTTGCTAAAGTTATAAATCATAATTTTCTAAGAATATAAATTTATATTACTTCAAAATCAAAACGAAGATAATAATAACAAATAGTTATGGCAGAAACACTAAGCAATGTTCTTAATTATTTTTTTAGACAAATTAAACTTACTTTAATACAAAACCACACAGAAATTGTTTTCAAAATGTACTTAGAATTATTAATTTAAACCTATTAAGAGTAACATTTTTACAAAAATACTTTTAAGCTCAAATTAATTTTTATAACTAACATATCGTTACCTGATTGATATTTCTGATAATTCTAAGCCGATTGTTATGTTGCGTGTAGGACCAATATTTTTAGGTGCTACAAAGATCACCACAAACTCTGATGTAGGTTCAAATGAAATTTTATATGCGTATCTTGTTAAAGTTTTAATTTGGGTTTGATGGGTTTACTAGGGGCATAGTAAAGAGTTAATAAAGAGTTAGTATATTATTTCTTGTTTTTTTTTATTATAAAAATTACACATGCATCTCCTTATCAGGTCCTTATCTTCCATAAACTATGAAAAAAATATTTTGTACCTAAAGACATTAGAGCAAAAATTATAAAAAACTTAGTATTTATTAAATGATGTTAACTCATTTTAGATGTCGAAAACCCCATCCCAGACATGGATATTATAGCTTAAAAAATTTTTTTAATTTCTATAAATTTCTGAATTGTTAAAAAATTAATTAATTTCCAATCCACTGAAATGGAATCGTTTCAAAAATTTAACATACCCAAGGTGTCCTTCTTAGCTAACAGACTACGACACTGTTGGACCCATGAGGTCCAAAATCATAACATGAACTCTGCAACAGTTATTTTTAAGCATTTTTAATTTTACTTTTTATTTCTATACCGCTGTGCTATGTGTATTCTTATTTACAAAAGAAGCTGTCAGCCAGTTTTAAAGGTGTGTTTTCATTTTTGAACTTTATTTTTTTTAATGTTGATAAATATTTAAAAACCCGATCTTAGCTAAATTTTAAAGTAAATAATAATACATTCCGAAAATTTGAACATATTTTGAACGTTTTGTACAGGGACTAGAGTCTACACTATAGTGGGGAGGGTATTATGGGTTTGTGCTGATGTTTGTAGTTATACTATTTTAAAAAAGTTTAAAATTTTTCCGGTCCAGTTTTTCTTAAACATACATATTAGTTTTTGTCTAATGATCATTTTTGATAATAATGAAGACCCAGTTACATATATATATATATATATATATATATATATATATATATATATATATATATATATATATAATATATATATATATATATATATATATATATATATATATATATATATATATATATATATATATATATATAAATATATATAATATATATATATATTATATATATATATATATATATATTATATATATAATATATATATATATATATATATATAATATAATGCAAGAACATTGTAAACATTTAAAGTCGACTTTGACTGTTTTATTGCTTCAAGCAACAAACGTAATCAAATAAATATTTCGAGTCAAAAATATAACTGTTTGTATGTATAAACGCAAACCAAACTGTTGTTTCAAATTTGTGTTAAATTTATATTTAAAAATTTTTCGAAATTTGTATAAACGATAAAAAATATATATCAATTTCTCTACTAAAAACATTTTTGTGTTGAATATGGATAATTTTTTGAACTTGATATAACTGAACTATAAATTTCAATGGAAAGAAATATCGCTCTACGAAATTAAATATCCATAATTAATTAGATTGGTCTTTAAATAACTCAAGATTCCATTGAAAAACTTATTACAAAAATCTTCCTTATGTTCAAATTATTATCCATATATAACAATATTTTAATTGTGGGAGTATAAAATTCGACGTAGTTGAATATAACACTCATAGTTATTTCCATTTCCCTAACGTTTAGATAACATATCCATGCATTTGAAACGACATGAGTTGGGTATTGAAACACAAAAACACATACATATTTCTACTTGTGAATAGATTCTTAGGCATTTTAAAAGTTTGTGCACATATGTGCAAAAAACACATAGATACATATACATATGTATATAGATAAAATATAACATTTGACATCATTTGCCTTTTGGGTGTTTCATACACTTGATCTATGTTATGCAACACGTCTTTTATTATTTAAAACCACATAAGTAATTCAGTCATTGAAAGAAAACACACAGAAACGGAAATTTAGACATAACTATACACACACTTATTCATACTTTCATATATGCTTTGATATACTTTGACATACTTCCTTACATACATTTTTATTTTACATAGACTTTTAAGCAGACTGATAAACCATAAAACACATAAACAGATGTACATATTTAAACACACTTTTATAGAAAATTATTTAGTATGGTTGGATAGTAGGTAAATTTAAATATTTCTACAGTAATGTTCAAAAGGGAAGTGAATCTGATTTTTAAAGTAGTTCACATAAATCGACATATCACATGTATTGAGAACTTATATTGAGGATGTTTAAATGACAACTAATGATAATAAGTTTATGAAAATGAGTTTTACTCTTGATTTTACATTATTACATGAATTTTACATAATTTCCATTTCCACTGTATTAAATCTACATTTGAGTATGAGAAAGGTTTTAGCTTTTATGTTCTGATGTTCTTTTTAATTTTTGTTGAATGTGCCTTTTATGTTTCTGTTGTACAAAAACTTATTTAAGGTTTCTAAGTTTTTAGAACATCAGCAATTTATAAATATTCTTTTTTGTCTTTATATGTATGTAATTTTTAAAACTTATGTACATGATTTTTGTTGGCAAATTGTTTTGTATATGTAAAAAGGACAGTGTTATATGGTAATATTTATACAAACAAAAATGTTAAAAAGTAAAGTTACTTTTAAGTCAAGATATTTAATTTCGAAAAATATAAAATTGTATAAACCAAATGAGAATTATATTGACAATTATTTCCCTCATTTTTTTCTATTGACAATAGAAAAAAATGAGAGAAATAATGTTTATATAAATCGGTATGTTAAAATAAATAGCGGTTATTATTACATGTCATACTGTAGCCACATGCAAACATATATTAACTTGTTCATAGTTTTACGTAGCAGCCAGTATATGTAACATGACTGTCACTAATTTAAAACGTTGTCATAGTAATAATATGTCTACATATATGTATGTAATACATATCATCAAACTAGTTACAAAGACAAAGGGTTAACTGGTATAAATATAGTATGTATTAAAACTAAAAACAAGAGTTAAGAAAAAGCTACTTTTCCATTAAATTAGTCAAATTTTTACAAAAAATTAAATTTGAAAGTCATTTAGAAAAATATGTTATTTTTTAATATTGACAAAAATTGTCTACTTACATCCATTAGCAAAATTAATTTTAATTTTTTTGTGGAAAATTTTATATTAATAAACATATGTAACATAAATATGTAACATACAACAAAAATAATGATCATGATAGTTTATAAAAAGTTTGTTTTAAATAAAAATCGTTTTCTTAGAGCGGAATTTTGAGTTGGCAATCAAATGCCAATTCATAATCAAATTAGGTAATCTAAAAATAAATTGATTCTTATGTTAATCCCCTTTGATTTTTTTGAGTACAAAATTAAACTTCGCAGTGTTGCAATACAAATGACAGAAAACGTCATTGTTTGTTATCAAAACAATGCATGTTTTATAAAAAAGAAGAAATAATGTGATAAGAAAACCAATGAAAACTTAAATTTAAAACAAAAAATATATTGTGAAGTCCCTATATTTTATACTAATCGATAAATCAAACATTTTAAACATTTTAATAAAAATTTTAATATTTTTTTGGCATCAGCTGTTTACACTTTTGCATTTCTTGTCCAAGTTTAAACCACTTCCATTGTTCGCTTAAACTAACAAACAAAATTAGCTGATTGAGTATTCAAAAAGAACTTTCGAGGATAAATTTGAATTTAATACCTAATCCTTCACTTAAAGATTTGCACTTAATCGATTTTATAATGCGCACTATTCCTGTAATAATTTTCTAAAGTAGACTTTAATAATGCTAAAGTGTCCAGATTTTAACTATACATACAATAAATTATTACGTAATTAACATATTAGCTGTTTGAAGTGTATGTTTATATGGAGGCTATAGATTTCGATGTAGTTTTTATAATTATTTTGATGTTAGGTATGCTGTTAATATTTGTCTCTTATGAAAAGATTAAGCTATTTTAAATACAGATTTAAGATAAATTTCTCTCTTTAAATTACATATGCAAATTATTTCTTGTCAAGTTGTCACAATTCTTTTACAGATTATTGTACCCTACACAACTTTAGTGGGGAGGATATATTGGGTTTATGCTGATGTTTGTAACGCATAATAATATTGGTCTACACCCATGTTTAAGTATACGAATTGGCTCAGAATCCTTCATTGTAAACCTTGTAATCAAACTACAAGTCGCAATTTTTAAGATAATTCAATGAAATTTTGCACATGATCTGTAATTCTCTCAGGGACAAAGCCCTAGGTCCCATACAACTGAACCCCCAAATAGGGATTGTAAGCCTTGTAATCAGACTACAGGTCGCAATTTTGGTGATAATTCAATAAAATTTGGCACACCATATTTTATGGTACCGTAGACGAAGCCTATTGAAAATAGTTGACATCGGTCTATAGCCCCCATACAACTGAACCCTTCAAATAGGACTTTTAAGTTTATAATTATGTTTATTATACTCGTATCTCGACAAAAAGCTGCAAAAAAAGTTCTGTACTAGCCTTGATGACCCTCATGAACTTTATAATTATACCCTTCCTACTTAGGGTATAAAAAGATCCTTTCTGATGTTTTCATATTTCTGACTTTAAAATTTTAAAGTCAAATTAAAAGCAAATCTGACCCAATGTGAAAAAACGCAGTTTTTATCTGCGCAATCTATAAATTTGTCAATGCTAATGTGTAAAAAATTTGAAAATTTTGGGAAAAAATATATAATTTAAACTTTTTTATACTTTTGAAGGTCTTTGAATTACAGATGCGATATATCCACTCTAATATATGTACATTTGTGGGTCTTTTGTCAACATTTTGACGTCTTACAAATGCAATGACAAAATCGATATATCCTCCATATCTAATTGTTTAAAAAAAAATTTGAATAAAGTTATAAATTTTGCCAGTGGGTAAACATGATTCACCAAAGCAAAACATTGCTTTCTTAAAAGTCTTCTTAAAGCGGTAACAAACAACAAATTATCTCATCTTTAAGTCTGGCCTCCTGACACGTGATGATGAACTTATTTCAAAAAGATACTTTTATATCCACGAACATTGTACATATGAACATTTAAAGCAATTGTAAATGTGTACATGTGTGTTTATGCGTGCGTGTATATGCAACATAAGTAGACAGGTTAAAGTGCTGTTAAAATGTATTTAAGTGCTTTAAGAATATTTTTTCATGTGCACTTACACACGTTTATAGAAGTAGATGGAAAATGAAATTTTACATGACTAAAATGCCAAGCATACTTTTAGGGAGGCTTACATGACAAATTATTATTTCTTCTTTACGTATTAGGTAAATAAAGCAAGATTTAACGAATATTTGACGCAACTTTAATATTTTCTCGCAAAACCATTCACTGGCAAAATTGCGCTTAAGAAAACAATTTATTTTGAAAGTAATTGAAAAAGTATGGCATTTAAAAGATGAATGTTAAAAATATTATTGTAAATAGCAGAATATTGAATTTTTTTACAGTAGCATCAAATTTAATATTTGATTGGTTTTCATGGCTTAACATTTAAGATATTTAATATTAAATATATACATGTTTCTTGAAATTTAATGTAATTGTATATTAAGAAACAATTTTTTGTAAAAATATGCATATTAAAAAAGGCTAAGAATTTTTTGTAGCGTGTAAATTTTATTCTTACTTATATATGTTTGTATATATTTATACAGCAAACACACATAATTGAAAGGTATAGAAGCAAATACGGTAAAATCTATATTTTTATTTACTTTGCAAACAGCCAATACATTCTTATTGAAAACTCTTGTATAACAATTTCTTAATACATATGTAAATATATTTATATTTCTGCATTTAACAAAACATTAAAACAGCAATATATTTGGCAACAATGTTATAACCATCGTAAAAATATTTACTAAGATTGTAAGAACAGGTTCTCAAATAACAGCAATCCTAGATGAAATTTTTTTTCAGCTTAAAAGTTTTTGAAATTGTGATAGTAATATTCTTAGAGGCGGTTACTTAGCTCTCATTTCAAATATTAATCTCCTAAGGTTTGTGTCGAAATTTCATACATTCAAGCTCTTGCACTACTAAAACTGGTAACTGCTTTCGTGAAAACTTGTGTTATTAAGGTAAATTTTTCATGTCTGGTTATGCAATTAACTGATTTTACATGAATATGTTTGATAGAATTATCAAGATTTAAATCCTAAAGATGTTTGTGGTCCTCGGAATGTAAATTCGACGAATGCCTTTTTACAACTAAATACGTCTTAGATAATCCCTGACTTTGCCATAATTGCCTTCTGGCTATCGTTCTATATATATTAAACACTGTGGGTTCCACATTTATTCTAATTTAATTTACTCATTCCGCTATTACTCGGACTTCCGCCTGGAAGCTTGTGTTGTGATTAGGTTAATGGTGATATATTTCTGTTTCTGGGCCTACAATATAGAACCCCAGGCCCACTTTGTCTACCAATTTAGAGCCATCTTTGTTGCTACGGATTCCTACTGGTATTTGCTACAATATTCCGCTTAATCAAAGACATTATATCTTGAAACAGAGTTTCAAAATTTCTGACTTATTCTGTGTTTGGTATGCGATCATTCATGTCCAATTATTGTGTATATACTTCAAATGTGTCTAGTATACATTGATGATGTCTCCTATAACTGATTTTGGCCAGTTCGCCTACAATAAAAAGCGACGGCTCATATCTTAAATATATTTCAATGAGTTTATTATCTAGCAACGTTTCCAGAACCTTAGCTGAAGTAGTACACATGGCACGACTTACACCCAAGCAGCATATTCGTACATACATATTAGGCTTCCTTTAGAAGGTTTTTGTATCAATAATCACTATGCTGTAATAATTTTTTCAAAATCCAACTCCTTCCTCTGCATATCTGAGCAGAAACTGCAGAATTTATAGGGAATTATGCTTTAATAATTGATTTTATTGGGAAAATCAATAAGAATAAGCTCAATTTTACACTTTTATTTTGCTCTAAAAGTCCACATAGAGTTATCTAAAAATGCACTTTTTTTAAAAAAATATTTAAAAACAATTTTCTTTACGCACAATCAAAGTATTCTTTTTGCTGAAACAAATGGTGCAAAAACAAAAATTCTATCATTTACCTTTTGATACTTTAAATTTTCAGATTTTAAACTTTGAAACGCTATATTTCGAAAACTACGAAAGTTATAAGCCCAAAAAATTGTCATTATATGGAATATTAATTGGGTGGAGTTTTATTAAATATAGAAGTGATGATGAAAACTATTATTAATTATTATTAAAATTATTCTTAATGGAAAATTATTAACCCACAAGTTAATATTATAAACATCGTAACTAAAAGGATCACAATAAATTAAAAATTTTAACACTATTTAATATAAAATTTACGAATGAAAAAATCAAGTTTTGAATTTTTTTTTTAATTGCTATTTTTCTTTTGCTCTTAAGCATATATAGTGCATCTAAATTCTATCAAATTAAGTTTATATATCTTAAATTTTCCTATAGAATAATATAGTAAAGTCGGATTTGAAATATGTTCGATCAGTGTTTTAGCCGCAGATGTGCATATGAAGGAGTTGAAATTCTAACAAAATAATTACATCAATATTAGTGTTAATCCAAAAACTTTCATAAAAGGTATGATATCACAATTTTAAAAGTATTGCGTGAAGCATAATACATATGTTATGAAATAACAACTGGAATGATGAATTTCGCACAAAGAGGAAAACATGACATAAGCGAATATTACTACTTTTGCTTCTTTAATATTTACTTTTGTACTTTAAGGTATGCTTTAAACTCATATGGATTTTTATCATTTATTAATGCTTTATTTTTTTCTCGAAAAGAAAATTGTCATGAATTTTATTTTTAAACAATATTTCTTTTTTCATTTTATATTTTATCTTGTCACATCACTCAAATGTGTCAACTACAGCTTTAATTTTTAGGCCGTTGCTGTTATTATTTATTATTGTTATTTTTGTTGTATGTACAGTTTTGTGTCCAACGACTTTACAGAATAAAAAAAAAATATTACCGGTATACTTAAATAGAGAATATGTTTGTAACATTAATTTTAAATGTATTTAAATAATAACTTAAAGGCAAATTCTCACTGAGTTTAAAAGAGTTGTTAGAAAATTTATTTTTCGTTGATTATTTTGATAACTCTTCAAACACTCAATATATATACATATGTAAATATAAGTAGTATATACAACAAGTTCTCACTTATTTTGCAATTTTATGTTTAAGCCATAAAGTTAAGTACTTACTATAGTGATTATAAAAGTCGTATTGGTTATAATTTTACATTACTTATCTCTTTAAACTGTTCTTACTGTTTTTATATGTATAAAATTTAAAAAAAAGAATATTTTTCAATTTATTCGCATTTTATAACATTTATGTGTCTTACTGATGACATTTATACATACGTTGTTGACATACATCATCAGGTTTGCGGAGAATTATTTGTTCTGTTTAAATTTAAAACAATATAAAGACTGGGGATTAAATTGTAATTAAAGTTAAATTTTATACTCATTTTATTTTGAAAAAAGCTTTAATTTTTTTAGATATTAAAGGCTTATTAAAAAAGACCTTTTGACTCTTTATTATGTCGTAATTAATATAATTTTTCGTACAAAGTTATAAGTCACATTTGTATTTTCAATAGAAAGACGTGTATTGAAAGAAAGACAGACAGACTGACCGAAAAAACATACGTTGAAACATAGAATGCTCTTCCCTCAGAATATACGGCTGCACAGGCGAACTCATTAAAGTTGACGTGGTAGCTCTTTAAAAAAATTATTTAGTCCTCAAATGACAAAATTTTCAAAAATGTATTTAAGCATCTGAAATATAACATCATATTAAAAGGTCTTTCGCAGAGGAACGACTCTCCCTTAATCAAATACAAACATTCGTACACCAAGGAAACTATTAACCATATAATGTTTTATTTTTAATAAATAAATTGGTGGAAAAATAAGTGTCCTTTCTAGCAATAGTGAGCGTGAAAATTTTTTATTAGTAAAATTATCATACATAAAGTTCAGCAAAATTACAAAAGAAAATCAGAGAATAATGTTAAGTAAATTATTATTTCTTCCAAGTGTGGTTGTATAAGTATATATGTGTACATTTTTATAAATAAACATCGTTAGCATTTCAATAAAGATTTATAAACAATTACTTATAAAGACTAAAAACTGAAATCACATAAACACAATTGTATCTTAATATTTATTCGTTTCAATATATACTTAAAATCCAGTAGGATTTGTAATAAATCCTACATGACCACATGTAGGTCTCTGCCATAAACTTGCAGCAACCAATTTGGTTTATTTATTATATTTAAAATTTACTTTTTTTTCTCACTAGATTGCATTTTTTAGTTTTAAATAAATCCAATAATGTGCATACTGTATTCAAGTTTTCAAGTAATGTGGTCAAGTAGAGACTTGTTCATCTTTGTACCTCCTTTTATTCTGATATACAAACACAAAAAGATTAGACACATAAAATAGCAGAGATGGAGAATGTAAAAACAAATTGCTTTTGTTGCATATTTTAGTTAAGAGTTTTTCTTGAAAGCCAATAAAACACAAACAAACTAGTAGTCAACACTTCCATAGTTGACTAAACATTCTGCAGAATATATACATAGTTAGTATGTAAAATGTGTTTATAACAAAGTACAGTGGAGTACAAGAAAAATATTTCTTTAACTTTTGCTTTTTTTTTTAAATGTTTGCATATTTTTATCAAAATTTCGTTTTTTACACCACTGTTCCATGGTTGCCCATCTATTGACCATAGTGCATTAACAAACCATAATATAGGATATATAGAAACTAGAGATTGCATGTGCTTAGATTTAAATAAATTTATTTTATTACAAAATAAATACAATAAGACAAGAGGGATTCTTAACTCTTTTTTAGTTATTTCGTAATTAAATATTTCAGTAGAAGATTAGACAAATAAATAAAAATAAAGTAAACAAAAATAAATAAAACAACAAATAGAAAAAAATGAAATAAATTAAGTTAAGAAATTGAATAGAGGAAATTTTACTTTAAAAACGGATAAAAATATTCTTAAAAAAAAAATTACAAATTTAGTTTAAATTCATAAGAGAATATTTAAGAATATGAATAATATATAAGAAGAATCACGCATTTTCCGAAATTTTTAATCAAATTTATTAACCATTTTAATATCATACTAACTGTATGACGTCTAATAAAAATGTTAAATTCAACGCCAGTAATTATTACTAAATTGATTGAAAAGTTAAATATATTTATTACAATAAACTGTAAGTAAATAATATCATGAATGTCCGTATGAATAGCAGGTCATTAATATGAATATATATTAATATCTATTGATAATATTAAATGAGAATATTTGACTTGAATTGAAATAATAAACAATATAAACAATGGAACAATAAGATTAACAAACAGCAACTATGCACTATGTAGTTATAAAGATGTTTGAGAAAATTATACGTTTAAGATTTTGTAAATAACTTGTATATGTACAAAAAGGTTCATATTAATTTGCATATTTATGTTAAGGCATATTTATGTACATTAGTGGGGTCCAAAATATATTAGTTTTGATGGGTTTCATTTTCTTCATTATTTTCTAAAACTAATTGTAGTAAAATTTTAGAAAAATTTTCACAAAAAAAAAAATAATAAAAATATGGTGAAAAAGTTAAGAAAGGATCTGTTAAATTGATTTGCGGCACGAGTTCCCTTTTGTAGTAAAATTTTAGAAAAATTTTCACCAAAAAAATAATATTTGGTGAAAAAGTTAAGAAAGGATCTGTTAAATTGATTTGCGGCACGAGTTCCCTTTTAAGATTGAACTAAAATTTAACACTAGTTACTTTTAGACACTAATGAATAAAATACGATCAATCCAAACAAAATCGATATTGTTTGAACGCCTTTAATAAACGTACTTATTTGTAAATATTTATTACTAAACTATGAGGGCAATGTGCATACATATGTAGTTATTTACTATATCTAGTTTAAATATAGTTATGTATTTAATATAAGTATATGAAATATATATACATTTGTTGCCCTGTACCCTTAAATACATTGTGGTCTTAAGCAAAAACAGCCTAACTAAAATCTTCAATGCAAGTAATTTTCCCAAACTAGAATTTAAAATGTTTGAAATTTAATATATCCTAAAATTTGGTTTTTGGAGTCAAAGCGATTTTATATAAACATACGGTATTTTAAGGAGAATATTTTAATATGAAATAATACTCCATATGTATTATAGCGGAGTTAGGCGGTTACCGTCTGTATATAAACATTAATACATAAATATGTATGAATATAAATAATTATGAATACATATATGTATAAAATTAAAGCAATACATACGTATCGTCCATACATGAGTTAATAAGTATTGTAAAGTTCTACGTATCATTGTGCTCATTTAAGTGTGCTTTAACATTTACATTTATGCAAATGTTTATATGTATTTAACAAATTATGCATTTGTATTGTTTAATTTTGTCATGGATCCTGTTTAATGTACAAAACACACATTTCTAAAATAATAACAACAATGCATTTTGCCTGCTGGTTCGCTTTAAGGCTACTTTTGTTTACACGAATCATTTAACATGTTTGTCCTTACGTTTGTAAGTATATGCCCATGAAAAACTAATATTGAAGAAAAGTGTAAAACATAATATAAATCAATTTTTAATTTTCTAAAGAAAAAAAATACTGAAATCAACTAGCTATTGTATATAACCACTAACATATTGTTTATAAGAAAGATACTCCTCGCAATTGGCTAAAACTGCAATCCACAAAATGATATAATGTTATTGATATCTCCCACTCATTATGTTTTAAATATTAGAAAAAAATTGAGAATTTTTTGCTGGGCACCTCTATAAACATATTTACGTGTATAAATCTACATAGAAACTACACCAAAATATTAGTATTTTTTCGATAAAACACATATATATTACAATAGTTTATGCTGAATATAGTTTATGCTGAAAGAGTTGATATATTTTAGTGTAAATATTATATAATTTTTTATTTCTATAACATAATTTTTTATTTCTAATATAAAACGAATTTTGGTTTCAATTAAAATATTTAGTTAAACTTTTTCGATAAGTTAAAATTTAATCTAAACTAGTGTCATTGTTCGACCCATCGTAGATATTTGACATTACATTTTAATAATTTAAAGAAAATAAACCGATATTTTAAAAACAGTACAATATACACAATATGTTTTCATGATTTTTAAACGTATACTTATTAAAACAATAATTTTATTAATCATACGTATATGAGAACATAAACTTTCGATTTCTCAAAAAAAAAAAAAAAAAACGAAGTGGCGAATTTGGTTGACTAATTAAAGTTATTATCATGAAAAATATTAATAAATGTACTTTGTTAAACAAATTTTACAAATGTTATATTACATGGAGTAAAAACAATATCAATCTTTGAAATATTACAAAAACACCAATTTTACAAAAATCCGTTAAATTCAGATCGAAGTTACATCTATACATCAAGAAGTACTGATATAATACTGTTTTATTCATTTATATGTTGTTCATAAATACCTAAAAGATTTTCTAAAAATTTTGATTTTTTTGTGAACTTTAAGAAAAACTAAAATTATAAACTTTGAACAACCCTTGAAAAATCAATTTTTTTTTTTCACTAAAACTGAGAACAAGTTTGTTTTATCTTATGAGGACAAAAAATAGCAATCGTATAATTATAGATATATATTAAGTATCCCAAAATTGAATTTTTTTGGCTCTTTGTGAAGCGTTCAACAGGTTCGTTCATTGTGAACTTTTAGCAAAGACTTTCTCCCTTATAAATCAGGAAATTTTCGACACATGTTAACATAATCCTTTTAACCTTATTAATATTAGACCAATGTTTAACCACTTGTTTAATATTTCACATGTTTTTATTTCATATTTCATATATAATACTTTCTTTTATTTGAAAATACATTGATGGATTTCAAACTTTTCCAATATTTTGATAGAAGTGTATTTTGTTTTGGTTGTAATTTTTTATGTTTCACCATTAATTGGCATCAGAGTGCTTTCTTTTAAACCAAACTCTAAAATATAAAATATATTTATTTTATTTTATTGAATTTTATTTTACATTTATTATTATTTTTCATAATAAAAAGTATATTTGCACTCAGAAATCAGTGCATCTCATCATTATTGCAATGAAATTTACAATATATGCATATTTTTAAATAAAATATAAAAACATGAAAATCAAAACAAATACGTACATATTTGTATAATACTTGTTGGAATAATATATAATAGACTGGACCTAAAAAAAGTCATTTTATTGAAGTTAAACTTTTGGTTTTGCACAAGGTGTTGTTCTTCATAGGAAGGAAAGAAAAGCAATTATAAAGCAAGAGCCAACCTAATGCATATGTTTGTTATACTAAACAATAACAAATTCCATGTATTTAATATATCTACGTATGTACATATACAGCAAAATAACAATGGTAAATTGCAGAAAATATTTTGCATTTTTATTACATTTTTATGGCCATAAATAACATGTGTTAGTTTTTTAGATAAAAACTATAAAAACAAAGCAATGCAAACTTACAACCAAAAAAACGCACATCAAAATATTGAAAACTACACCTAACATATTTCTATTAATGTAACCAGCAAAAACTCGGCAATGTTCTGAAGCTACACAATCACTTACGTGGTTTGTACTTACCTCTAATGTCATAACCTTGTTAAAATAATGAATAAAAATGCCTATGAAGTAGTAGGGAAAAGCGGTGGTATTTCTCCAATAGTCAATATTGTTTTTTTTTTAACAAATATCCAACTACATGGTTGACAGAAATTTATATATCTTTAAATTATTTCAAACGCAAATCATTTTAAAATAGATTGACACTACCACAATGAACTGCAGGGATACGTACATATATTCGGTGGTATATTACGTTTTCGTATGCAACACCCTTAAATTTATATTCACAATGATAGTTTGATCATAAAAACGATAATTTTAAAACTGTTATACTGATGCATTTTTTGTATATTTATTTAAAAACTCTACTTTACTTAACATGATGGGTGGAATTTAAATATTCCCATGTAATTTGATTGTTAACATTAAAAATTTATGGAAACTAAAATATATTGTATATAAGGCCGTTTAAAGAAGGATAAACTACAATACATTTCAGCAATATAAATTTGTTTATCCTCTTAATATAAATATATGTAATTATAAATTAAATTGAGCTTAAGTATTGCACAGATTCAAACACAAAATGAAAACTTTCCGTAAATTTTTAAATTTTGCACAGAGAATAACTCTAGGCAATTAACCAGTATTTCTTATTTTAGTGTTAAATCATTCTATATCTTATACAAAAATTAAAATTTATATGGATGAGAAATTGTGAGCAAGTACTTAGCACAATCGCTTAGAAGTAATTAGAAAAACAATCAATGTAAATCATACGAAAAACGTATACAGCTTCTTTGTCTTCACCATGATGCTGACGAATGAATAAGATAGTATTTATATAACACATGTTTAATAAGTTATTAAAGTACTTTTATGCAAGCATGATTTCCTGAAATTAATTAACATAAACTTTAGAACTAATTGTTTCGCTATTTTTTCTGAAATTTGTTCTGAGAAATGTTGCCGTGTTTTTAATAAGCTTTGTAAGTACTAGTTTTTTAAGAAACATAAAATATACAGTAAATCAATGGAATGTGTACTAGTTCCAAAACAGCTCCAATGAACCATTTCACAAATTATGAAACAATATTTAAAAACGGAATCCCTTCGACTCTATTTGACTGTTCGCACCAAAAAATATTGGTTCTTACCTTAATATAGAAGTAAACCCTTCTAACAAAATGTATAAGAAATGTCCATTTTAAACCCTTATCCTCAACAATCGTTAACATCTTCATATATAAAAATTAATGAGTGTTTGTTTGTATGTTTGAACGTTATATACTACTAAATGGCTGAACCGATTTTTTTTTAATGTTCACAGCATAAAATAAAATATAACATAAAATCCCTATATTTGAGATAATATAACAGGGCCCTCGAATTTTTTTCGGAGCCACTTTAGTGTTAGATAATTTAGGATTAAAAGTGGGCCGACCAGCGTTAAAGGGCGTGGCACCTCCATTATAAATTAAATACAAAAATTCGTTTATCTAGGAAACTATTACAGTTATAATCATAAAATTTTGCACGAATAACTTTAACATCCATAGTTTCATTAAAAAAAAATAGTTTCATTAAAACAAAAACATTTCAGAATAGATGTGTGTATTCTTGTATCTTTGCTACATTACATTTGCAATAGTGTGGCGTTAGCCCTAATGTACATATTTCATCAATTTTATATTTAGTTCTTCATAGTACTTTTTTATTGTTTATTATTAACGTTTTTATTACAGCTTTAAAATTTTCATGTTACTAGCTAATAAATTCTTTGATTTTTCACTTTCATATTTATTAAGCTTAAAAAGTGTGTCAAATACTTGACACAGCAGTAGATAAATTTTAAATAAATAGCTTTTAACACAGTCACAATTATAACCATATAAACTAGATTTTAGTTGAAAGTGCTGTAAATATGAAGACAAACCCATTATACCCTTTCTACTTAAGTATTGTAGCGTATAAAAATAATGATTTATTTTTAATTCGCACCCTATAAATTGTTTAATTATAGAGCGATTAATTTTAGCACTATTATTCCTTTGATGCGTGTCTAGATTTAATTAAAGAAAACTCTGTCTTTTTATACACACCATCAAAAAAGATAGAGGATGAATTGATTTTGTCATTCCGTTTGTAACACATCAAAATATTGATCACAGACCCACAAAAGTATATTTCATATTCTAGGTTTTTATTAATTTCTAATACGATCAAGCCATATCCATACATTTGTCTGTCCGTTAATAATTAATATCGGTAAACGGTTTCGTATAGACCCTATAAAAATGGCCGCCCGAAAAACAGTTTAAACAGTCATAACTACATTTGTAAGGTCCTCTTTACGCTCATTAATGGCTTAATAATACATAATGTATTCATATGAATCTTTCTACAACATTTAATAAGGATCGGTCTATAATTACCCATACTTCCTATATAAGGTTCACCTTATAAAAGAACTTTGACTAATTTTAAAGTACAACGATCAAATTCGACATTTAGGAACTAATATCTTTTTACTAAATTTTATGTGGATCGGCTAACAATTGCCTCTTCCGCCATATAGGTAACGCACCCTTAAGAAAATTACTTCAAGGCTCATAAAATCTCCCTAACAAATTGTATGGGAAGCTGATCGTAACTGAGATTCATATAAGGTCCACTTTAGAAAATCCTTAACTATAATCAGTAGCTTAAAAACCGAGTATACTGTTGATATTCTTCGAAAATCTTTGTACAAAACTTTATAAGGATCAGTCCATTACTAACCCTAACCCCATAAAAGGATATTTTCAGCTTGTTCCATAGTTGATTTAAGCCATGTTTAAAAGCCTTATTCCAAAATATTACCCTAATATTCGTATTTATATTGATAATTATTATGTTATGTGATTTGCTGGTGGGTATGTAAAATTCGGCATATACAACACAATTACTAGTTTGTTTTACTGTTTAAGACTAAAATTGATTTAACACGTGTTTTTATATATCTGCAGAATGGTATTAGATTGTATTCGTAAGATTATTCAAAATATTTTATAATTGATTATTTTATTATATCTATCGGTGTACATTTAGGACACATTTTAATAGATAAAGACGATAAACACGCAATATAAACATTTATAATGTATGAATATATATGTATTGGCTATATATTAAACTAAACTCATTATTGTAATTAACTTGTTTATATTGATTAAAAAAATGTATTATAATCTTATGAATTTTGTGTGAACTTTAAAATTATTAGACGTATTAATTGTTGTTTTAGTTAAATAATAAAACATACAACAAAACAATTTAGTTCTGAAATAAAAGGAGTATTAAGTAGTATTTTTCATTATCATTAGTATTTTTCATATTTATTATTTTTCCTTTGTATAGCCAGCATGCATAGGGTGTAATGATTGCATTACATTTGAAGTAATTTTAATTGAAGCTTCACCGATTACAATTACTTTTAATTGTAATTAAAGTAAAGTGACCAATTACAATTATTTGCATTTGTAATTTAAATTTTTTAAACTACAATTACTTGTGATTGAAAAATTTGCATATATTAACATATAATTTCTTCTACCCAAATTACAATTAAGAGTAATTGGCAAAACTTTAGTTACAATTACAAGTAATTGTAATTGGTTATTGCTCAATTACACATTGCAAGTAAATGTAATTGACTATGTAATGAACTACTTTGCCTGTTAGCCATGCTACGCCAAAAAACATTTTATAATATGAGAACAATACAAATTTCATTTCATAAAATAGCTTTAAAGAACATAACATAGTGATTAATATGATTATATTAAAAGTTGTTCACTTAATGAACAAATAATTAAATTCTATTTAAATTTTTAAGATTTCATAATGAAATTCAGTTGTAGTATATAATAGCCAATGTTGCTAAGATACATAATAAACAATTAATTTAGATTAGATAAGATAAGATGAGAAATAAAATAACAAATGTAATTTAATGAAATAAACAAATGTTTTGAAGTTCAAAATAGAGGATTGATTGAAATGTGTAGTTAAAATAAAACAAGCCAACGGTGAAAAAACTTTGTTAAATAATGTTAACTTATCCTATTATATGGAGTGCTGATACCGCAGTACAGTATACTTGCCAAAAATTGGTGGAATGCGGCATAATCTCCATATATTTCCATATATGTTCATATATTTCCATGGAAAATTTTTTCACATATGTTTCCATGTATGTCTCCATGTATGATATGACCATATATTGCCATTTTTCGGATATGAACATATATGTATATATATGGTCCATATATAATTCATATATAATCGTTTTAAGATAGGTAACAAGATATTATTCCTCTGATCAAACAATGTCAAATTTGATGGCAAGCAAACAAGAAGATTTGGAAAATATTTAGTATTATTTTTATTTTATACCGTAAGGATCAAATGATGTAAAAATTCCGAAGAGCCAATACATTTTAAATTAGCCTCGTTATAAAACATTATCTTGATAGACATTAAAAAGTTAATCTCTTTGGCCAATTAAATTTTATTTGATAAACATTTATATCTTATTGTTAGAATTCCAATTAAATTAACATAAACAAAAATTTTAATGAAAAATATTTGCACAATTAAAAAAAACTATTTAATTATGATTTTTATTGGCTACCATTTAAATTTAATAAAATACTTCATCAACATCCTGGAAAAATATATTTTATTATTATTATTTTTTTTTGGTTTGATATAAATGAAAAGTTAAAGCTATTATAAAAACACTCAGCTAAATAAAAATTAAATAATAGAGTAATACCACTCGTAAATAATAAATTGTTTATGAACGGCCTTATACTTAATATGAAATAAAAAATGAAATATTCATAGAATATCCGCTCAGCCAGAAAATAAAACAGAATTTATGTTAACGTCCAAGAAATATATTTATTCTCTATCACAAACATCATTTATAACAATGACGACATTAAGTCCAATGATATTCTTCTATTTCTTTATAATAAAAATGCTAATCTAATCTTTTAATTTATAAGTTTTTTGAAACTTAAATAAATTAATAGAATATTAAAGTTTTTTTTTTTTAAATAAGTGAATAGAATATTAACGAGCATATAAAATAAATCTTATAATTTATGTTTATTTCTAACCAGATGCAAAATTGTTGATAAAAGAACTTTACTTTTGATTCTTTGGGTCAAAAGAACTTCCGAATTTTATGAAGTTATTAGAACAGTTAACATAATTATGAACTCAAAAGCCCTATTCGGAGAGTACGGTTGTATAAGGCGAAATAATGGACCGATTTTAACTATTTACAAAAGGCTTTGCCTTTGGGTTAAAAGAAGTGTCTTGCAAATTGCGATCTAAAGCACGGACACACGCGGACGGACAGTCGAACATACCTTAATCAACTCAGAAAATAATTCTGATTGGAAAACTTTAAGGTGAGTGTTAGACCAATATTTCGAAGTCCATATGTAAAACCATCTTTCAAAATCCACATTAACCGCTCATTTTTGTCAGTTTCTCTCATAAAAGAAGCAAATTTCATTTTAAATCTTCTGTTTTTATAAAGCTTGTCGGAAAACTTTTATCATTAACTGTTTGTTGCGAATTCGTAATGCATTAATGTGTGAATGTGCTTTCGACACTATTGCTATTTGAATTACAACTAATTAATACAATTCAATTATTGAATAATAAATACGATTAATTAATTTGTGCATCGATAATAATACATTAATGTTATATGGATTATTATTAAAATTAAAATAAATATTTTTATACGCATATATACATAGCATTCATTAATATGTATATGTATTGCCATTTGACATTGCACTTTAGTCTAATTTTAGCAATTATAAATATAATTGAATTTCTCAAACATTAACACATCATTAGATCACTACTTAATGTAAAGTGTGTAAGAGTACACTGGTTAATGTTTCATTTTCATTTCTATACATTTCTTTTGACAACACAACAAATCTCATTAGTGCATAAATTAATCATATTTATTCATTAAGAGTATATTTTCTTAAAATACAAACATGTGTAAAGTCTACTAGAAGTAAGCTTTTCACACAAAATGTCTTGTAACTCAAAGATCAAAGAAAGAGTGAACGAAAAATTCAGAATTCAAAGACATTCAACATCAACCCATTCATCATCACTAAAGGAATTTTGTAACGAGGGAAACGATGACGATGATAAATGCAGGCAACTCAATGAAGCAGCTTATAATACAGCGTTGCTGTCAACAAATGATATAATTCTTGAACTTGACATTCCCCTTTACTTTTTCCCACTTTTTTTGTCTTGTCATAAGTGGTAAAAACTCTTGCTTTAGTGACAATGCTGTATGCTTTTATTTATATATTTTGTTATATGAGACTCAAAGCTGTCAAAATTATATTAAATCACTGTATGAAAGTATATAAATCTTAACACTTACATTCATAAACAGATGCATGTATATACAAACATATTTCAACTTACGCTAATTCATATAACATTTATATTAGGGTTTCCCCTTGAAAATTTCCTTAAATATATTAACGATTTTTCAAAGAGTTTTATATCAAAGGTATCGAAGGATACATACATTTATACTCTACACCACTATAGTGAAAGAGTATTATGTGTTTTGCTGATGTTTGTAACTTTTAAAAATATTTGTTTTACATCCACCTTAAAGTATATTGATCGACTCAGAATCACTCTCTAAGCCTTTGTAAACATTGTATGCAGGCTACAGGCCGTAGTTTGCAAGCTTATTTTCCAAAACCGTGCTTTACGAGAAACTTCTTCGGCGGCCACCTAGCGGGCATTAAGATACTAAAATATAACATTTGTTTTAGGTCAGCTTATGACCAGTGGTCTCAGGAGCTCAATTACTAGGATAATGTAAATTCTTATAAAATATTCTATACATAAGATCTAATCAGATTGCATCTAATTGGTTTGTAATCAGTTCTTACTGGTCACTCCAAGTTTGGAAAACATGCAAGACGCATTGGTCCTTCGATACAATGACAGTTGTAGGAGCTGTCAATGGAAGAAGAGGAATAAACAATAACATATTCGGTTCAAGGTGCCCGCCCCTCGTCACAAGGTGACCTGAACGTATTCTGGCATTCCTAAAATTGTCGAAGTGGGTGTGTAATTAATCACACACTATGATCTCTACTTTTCTATAGACTCGTTAACATCTTTATTCTTCACTATTTGTATTAAATTCTAAGACGATCTAGCCATGTCTGTCCGTCCGTCTGTCTGCCTGTTAAAAGCACCAAGTCCGAATAGAAAGAGCTAGAGGGTTGAAATTTTATATAAATATTTCTTATAGGTAAGGTTTGTTCGGTATTGAAAATGAGCAATATCGGTCCACGTTCGAATAGACCCCATACAAGTAGCCTCTCGAAAAGCAGCTTTAACAGTCATAACTTATTTAAAAATACGAATATATGAAATTCGACATAAGTAAGATTCTTATGATCCAAAATAACTATATAAAATTTTGTGAGGATCGGTCCATAATTGACCCTACACCCCATATAAGGTCCCCCTCAGAAAATGACTTTAACGCTCATTACTGGCTTAAAAATACTAGTATATAGATGAAATTCGACATAAGTAAGTTTCATATGAATCAATATCTATCTACCAGATTGTATGAGGATCGACCCATAATTGACCCTACCCCCCTATATAAGGTTCCCTTCAGAAAATTACTTTAACGCTTATAATTGACCTAAAAATACGAGTATATTGATGATATTCGACATAAGTTAGTTTCATTCGAGTCAAATGAGGTTTAATGGTGGGTATATAATATTCACTCTTCCTTCTTCAATATCATCTTTAGTGTCTCTATCGCTATTTATTTTTTCAAATATTTTTTCATTGTCTTGTTTATTTTTAAATGTTACAAAGGGACCCAATTATTACAGAAAGCAGTCTGTAGAACCTAAAACCTACATTAATTATAAATTTAATTTTTGGAATATGTAAATATTGAACAAGTATAATCTGAGATGTATTATTTGCAATTTAAATTAAAATTGCAAGATTCTGTATAAATTTAATCATATTCGATTTAAGCAGCATTTGTCTTAAAACAAACTTTATAATATCGCCTCTTCCTTATGCGCATACAATGAATTTTAAAATGAATTGAAATGTATCCGCTGTACTTGCAAGATGCTACCACTAATGTTATTTTGAAGACATATCATTCATGCTGCAGTCATTCATGCTTGCATCCTTAAACAGATATGTTCTTCTTGTATGCATAATAATTCAACGTGTAATTAAATAATGCGAGTATTTCCTTAAATAAATTGGTTCATTCTGTGTCGGCAGTAACAAATAATGTGGAAACCGTTCTATGGAATTTTAATGTATGTTATGCCGATATATGAACTAAAACTGTAGCAGTTTCCGGTTAAAATATATGGTGGCTTGGAAATTTTAAAATTGGTTGAATTAGTGTTTTTCTTTTCAATACTAGAAATTCTTGGGAATTGTTTATCCTTGTTCACTTTTTTAATTTGTAATGTTTTTTTAATTAAGAAAAAACTGTGTTAAGGACATTAGCAGAATAGAATATGTTTAGGGACCAGTTCATTGATATGTCACATATTAATAGCACTTTTAAACATCTTCTATTTTTCTAATATTGTTTTAATGTTGCTACAGAAAATGACAGTATACCAAAATGTCCATGGACATTGTCACAGTTTTAATACAGAAACGTATTGAAATATTTGATTAGAAATTGAAATGCTTGATTATGACCAGGGCAAGGGACAGACGAACGGACATGTCTTTATCGACTCAAAAAATAATTCTGAATCGATCGGTATACCTCAAGGTGTGTATTGCTAAAAACAGTGGGTTTTTTTGCTAAAAACCGACTTTTATGTTTTCATCCAAAAAATATGTTCTTGGTAGGAAATAAAAATGATCACATATTTCACTTCTTCTTGCAGTATCCTTTATAGTTTTATAGGAAATAAAAGTGATCACAGATTTCGCTTGTTTTTGCTGTAGCTCTTATAGATTTCGAGAAAAACGGACTTTTATGTTTTCACTCAAAAATTCACTTTTTGGTACTAAATAAAAGTGATCACAGATTTTGCTTTTTTTGCCGTAGCTCTTATAGTTTTCGAGAAAAAAGACTTTTATGTTTTCACTCAAAATGTCGCTCTTATAGTTTTTGAGAAAAACTTTTAAGTTTTCTCTCAAAATGTAGCTTTTTAGTAGGAAATAAAAGTGATCACAGATTTCGCTTGTTTTTGCAGTAGCTCTTATAGTTTTTGAGAAAAACGGACTTTTATGTTTTCACCCAAAAATTCGGTTTTAATACTAAATAAAAGTGATCACAGATTTCGCTTGCTTTTGCTGTAGCTTTTATAGTTTTTGAGAAAAACGGACTTTTATGTTTTCACTCAAAAATTCGGTTTTTAATACTAAATAAAAGTGATCACAGATTTCGCTTGTTTTTGCTGTAGCTCTTATAGTTTTCAAGAAAAACGGACTTTTATGTTTTCGCTCAAAATGTCGGTTTTTAGTAGGAAATAAAAGTGATCACAGATTTCGCTTGTTTTTGCTGTAGCTCTTATAGTTTTTGTGAAAAACGGACTTTTATATTTTCACTGAAAAATTCGGTTTTTGGTACTAAATAAAAGTGATCACAGATTTCGATTGTTTTTGCTGTAGCTCTTATAGTTTTCGAGAAAGGCGGACTTTTATGTTTTTACTCTGAAATTTATTTTTTGGTGCTAAATAAAAGTGATCAGAGCTGCAGCTCTTATAGTTTTGGAGAAAAACGGACTTTTATGTTTTCACTCAAAAATTCACTTTTTGGTACTAAATAAAAGTGATCACAGATTTTGCTTGTTTTTGCTGTAGCTCTTATAGTTTTCGAGAAAAACGGACTTTTATGTTTTCACTCAAAATGTTTTAAATAAAAGTGATCACAGATTTTGCTTGGTTTTGCTGTAGCTCTTATAGTTTTCGAGAAAAACGGAATTTTATGTTTTCACTCAAAATGTCGGTTTTTAGTAGGAAATAAAACTGATCACAGATTTCGCTTGTTTTTTCCGTAGCTCTTATAGTTTTCGAGAAAAACGGACTTTTAAGTTTTCACTCAAAAATTCTGTTTTTGGTACTAAATAAAAGTGATCACAGATTTCGCTTGTTTTTGCTGTAGCTCTTATTTTTTTTTCGAGAAAATCGGACTTTTATGTTTCCACTCTGAAATTAATTTTTTGGTGCTTAATAAAAGTGATCTGAGCTGTAGCTCTTATAATTTTCGAGAAAAACGGACTTTTATGTTTTCACTCAAAAATTCACTTTTTGGTACTAAATAAAAGTGATCACAGATTTTGCTTTTTTGCTGTAGCTCTTATAGTTTTCGAGAAAAACGGACTTTTATGTTTTCACTCAAAATGTCGGTTTTTTGTAGGAAATAAAAGTGATCACAGATTTCGCTTGTTTTTGCTGTAGCTCTTATAGTTTTCGAGAAAAACGGACTTTTATGTTTTCACTCAAAATGTCGGTTTTTTGTAGAAAATAAAAGTGATCACAGATTTCGCTTGTTTTTGCTGTAGCTCTTATAGTTTTCGAGAAAAACGGACTTTTATGTTTTCATTAAAAATGTCGGTTTTTGGTACTAAATAAAAGTGATCGCAGATTTCGCTTGTTTTTGCTGTAGCTCTTATAGTTTTCAAGAAAATAGGACTTTTATGTTTTCTGCCAAAAATTCAGTTTTTGGTACTAAATAAATGTGATCACAAATTTCGCTCGTTTTTGCTGTAGCTCTTATAGTTTTTGAGAAAAACGGATCAGAGCTGTAGCTCTTATAGTTTTCGAGAAAAACGGAATTTTATGTTTTCATTCAAAAATTCACTTTTTTAAATAAGAGTGATCACAGATTTTGCTTTTTTGCTGTAGCTCGTAAAGTTTTCGAGAAAAAAGACTTTTATGTTTTCACTCAAAATGTCGGTTTTTAGTAGGAAATAAAAGTGATCACAGATTTCGCTTGTTTTTGCTGTAGCTCTTATAGTTTTCGAGAAAAACGGACTTTTATGTTTTCACTCAAAATGTCGGTTTTTGGTACTAAATAGTTTTCGAGAAAAACGGACTTTTATGTTTTCATTCTGAAATTAATTTTTTGGTGCTAAATAAAAGTGAGCTGTAGCTGTAGCTGTAGTTTTCGAGGAAAACGGACTTTTATGTTTTCACTTAAAAATTAAGTTTTTGGTACTAAATAAAGTGATCACAGATTTCGCTTGTTTTTGCTCTTATGGCTCTTATAGTTTTCGAGAAAAACGGAAGTTTATGTTTTCACTCAAAATGTCGGTTTTTAGTAGAAAATATAAGTTTTCGAGAAATACGGACGCTAATCTTTTCACTCAAAAGTGATCACAGATTTCGCTCGTTTTTGCTATAGCTTTTATAATTTTCGAGAAAGAAGATCTTTTATGTTTCAAAAGTTCAGTTTTTGGTACTAAATTAAAGTGATCAGAGATTTGGCTTGTTTTTTTAGCTCTTATAGTTTTCGGGAAAATTGGACTTTTATGTTTTCGCTCAAAATGTCGGTTTTTTGGAAATAGAAGTGATCACAGAGTTCGCTTGTTTTTGCTGTAGCTCTTATAGTTTTCGAGAAAATCGAACTTTTATGTTTTCACTCAAAATGTCGGTTTTTGGTACTAAATAGTTTTTGAGAAAAACGGACTTTTATGTTTTCATTCTGAAAATAATTTTTTGGTTTTCAATCAAAAATTCAGTTTTTGGTACTAAATAAAAGTGATCGGAAATTTCGCTTGTTTTTGCTGCAGCTCTTATAGTTTTCGAGAAAAGCAGACATATATGTTTTCACTCATAATGTCGGTTTTTGTTGGAAATAAAAGTGATCACAGTTTTCGAGAAAAGCAGACCTTTATGTTTTCACTCAAAAGTGATCACAGATTTCGCTTGCTTTTGCTGTAGCTCTTATAGTTTTCGAGAAAAACAGGCTTTTATGTTTTCACTCAAAAGTGATCACAGATTTCGCTTGTTTTTGCTGTAGCTCTTATAGTTTTCAAGAAAAACGGACTTTTGTGTTTTCTCAGTTTTCAATTTTTGGTAGTAAATAAAAGTAATCAAGATTTCGCTTTTTTCTGTTTTGCTGTTCACTCACGGTTTTTGGTATGAAATTTGTTTTTAAATTTTTCGATAAAGACGGACTTTTATGTTTTCAGTCAAAATGTCGGTTTTTGGTGGAAATAAAAGTGATCACAGATTTGGCTTGTTTTAGCTGTAGCTTTTATAGCTTTCGAGAAAAACGTACTTTATGTTTTCACTCAAAATGTAGGTTTTTGGAAGGAAATAAAAGTGATCACAGATTTCGCTATAAGAGCAACAGCAAAAACTAGCGAAATCTGTGATCACTTTTATTTCCCACCAAAAACCGACATTTTAAGTGAAAACATGAAAGTCCGATTTTCTCGAAAACTATAAGAGCTACAGCAAAAATAAGCGAAATCTGTGATCACTTTTATTTCCACCAAAAACCGACGTTGTGAGTGAAAACATTTATTTAGTACCAAAAACTCAATATTTGAGAGAAAACATAAAAGTCCGTTTTTCTCGAAAACTATAAGAGCTAGAGCAAAAACAAGCGAGCTACCAAAATCCGTAAAAAAACTGAATTTTGAGTGAAAACTATAACAGCTACAGCAAAAACAAGCCAAATCTGTGATCACTTTTATTTAGTACCAAGAACTGAATTTTTGAGTGAAAACATAAAAACATCAAAAACAAGCCAAATCGGTGATCACTTTTATTTAGTAGCAAAAACCGAATTTTTGAGTGAGAACATAAAAGTCCGTTTTCTCGAAAACTATAAGATCTACAGCAAAAGCAAGCGAAATTTGTGATCACTTTTAACTACAACCAAAAACTGAATTTTTGAGTGAAAACATAAAAGTTCGTTTTTCTCGAAAACTATAAGAGCTACTAAAAAAAACAAGCAAAATCTGTGATCACTTTCAATTTGTACCAAAAACCAAATTTTTTAGTGAAAACATAAAATCCTTTTTTCTCGAAAACTATAAAAGCTACAGCAAAAACAAGTCAAATCTGTGATCACTTTTATTTCCACAAAAAAACCGGCATTTTGAGTGAAAATATAAAAGTCCGTTTTTCTCGAAAACTATAAGAGCTACAGCAAAAACAAGCGAAATCTATGATCTTTGTTATTTAGTACAAAAAACTTAATTTTTGAGTGAAAACATAAAAATCTGTTTTTCTCGAAAACTCTAAGAAACTAAGTTTTTGAGTGAAAACATAAAAGTCCATTTTTCTCGAAAACTATAAAAGCTACAGCAAAAACAAGCGAAATCTGTGATCACTTTTAATTAGTAACATAAACTGAATTTTTGAGTGAAAACATAAAAGTTCGTTTTTCTCGAAAACTATAAGAGCTACAGCAAAAACAAGCGAAATCTGTGATCACTTTTAATTGCGAAATCCGTGATCAATTTTATTAATTTTTCCTACCAAAAACTGAAATTTTGAGTGAAAACATAAAATTCCGTTTTTCTCGAAAACTATAAGAGCTACAGCAAAAACAGGTGAAATCTGTGCGTTTATTTTGAGAAAAACTCAAAAATTTTGGTGAAAATAAAAGTGATCACAGATTTCACTTATTTTTGCAGTAGCTCTTATAGTTTACGAAGAAAACGGACTTTTATGTTTTCACTCAAAAATTCAGTTTATGTTACTAATTAAAAGTGATCACAGATTTCGCTTGTTTTTGCTGTAGCTTTTATAGTTTTCGAGAAAAATGGACTTTTATGTTTTCACTCAAAAACTTTGTTTCTTAGAGTTTTCGAGAAAAACAGATTTTTATGTTTTCACTCAAAAATTAAGTTTTTTGTACTAAATAACAAAGATCATTTTTTGTGTGAGTTTTTTTTTCATCAGGTAATAAAATACGAAAGGATCGATCTTTTTAAGTCATCCTTACAAATTTACTTTATGTTTACTATATATGTAATACATATAAGATTCGAAATGCCCGAGTATAGTTCTACTACTTCTTTTTAATGTTATAATCACATTTTGATCATAATTTCATTCATATTTTTAAGAATGTATTTATATATGAAGGTGCGTATTCAGTAAGAAGAATGTAAAAGAATATTTAAAATTTTGTATGAAAAACATTAACAAAAACTGAGTAGTTTTCACACAAAATATTAAAAATTGTCTTCTTTTCTTCATTCTGAATTCGAGCATAAGTTTTTTTAGGAAAATAATATAAAAATCATGAAAAGTTTTTATTTTTCAAGCAAAAATATAAAACCAAAAATAATTTTTATTTTAATAAAAAATAAATAATTCGTTAGGAGCTTGGAATTTCTCATATATTATTTCTAGGGCAGCACAATTTTTTCTTACTTACATACATACATTCAAAAACCACTTTAAATCAAATTTAATTGCATACACGTATTTAACAAAAACCATATACTATACATAATCGATTTCGTTTTTAATTAAATGCAAAATAACAAAAATACCAAAAACTAAGTACAAATGAGTTTGTAAAGTAAAGATTTTTTCAGTTTTTTTTTACCACAAAAAAAACCTTACTCAAAAAAATCATCTGCAAAAAATACGGTTTATTTGGTTAAAAATTTTGCAAATACAAAAAAATACTAAAAAAGTAATTCAATTATTTTCACTTTAAAATAATGTGGTTTAAATTGTTCACATTTTTCACGTTTTGTAGTAGGCACCCTACAATAAAGGGTATATATGCTCATGATGTTTAACTAACTACAATGTAATTGTTATTAAATTAATAGAATTAATTACATTTTATATAATTTAAAATGTTTATGCATTTTCTCTAACTTTATTATTGGCAAATTTTTCAGTGTGATTTGTGATAATTAAAACATCAATTCCATACAAAAACACGTCTAGCTTCATTTTAATATTTTACACATTTTAATATTATTCTAGTCTAATTAATATTTTAAATCTAACTATTTTAAAAATGTAATTTATTAATTAAAATTTGAATATCCATGAAGGGCATCAATACCATTCGCTTCGAATATATTAAAACAAATTTTTCTTTACTGGTTTATTTGCAGTAATTATAAATATCATCATCGTCATTGCCGACGTCATCGTCATTGGTGTGTTATCGACAAAAATACATATCACTAGAATTTTTTGTTATGTTTTTAGTTTAGCTGTGGTTCAGTTTATTATGAAGGGTGTATGCTGGTGTTTATGTGAAATGTATATTGCTTTGTATTCTAATTGTACAAGTGTTGTCGTGTGATTCCTTCATTTCATTTTTATAAAATTATTTCAGTTAGTGTTTGTAAGTATTTGTATTTGTGTAGCAATGATAACGTATTGAAATCCACAAATACCGCAAAACTAATGAAATTGTACCCATCACATAGTCATCCATCCTCTTCATCATTATCATCAGAGTCATACACATCACAAGGCGAACACAAATTTGGTTATAGTGTGAGCGAGTAACAGGGCGGTAAAAATAGCATTTAAAACCCCCTTGCATCACCATGTGTCGACCAAACAAATAACTATGCAACCAACTTGTTCGTTTGTTGTACTCCAACCGCAATTCAGTTGAAATGCAATCAGCCATGTTAAACCACAAAACAAAAAAAAAAACAAAAATGAAAAAATCACCCATTAACGAGTCAAAAATTGGAGTTGGATATACTAGAGGGTGACTATTGTCAGCATAAATGATGTGCTAAAGAATTTATTCATTAGTTAAGTAAAGTATTAGGTCGAAGCAACTCTGCTCCAGGAGGAAATGATGCTGGACAGTTGCCACTTTAAGAAAGTAAGAAGTAATTGTTTTTAACTAACAAAAACATAACTTCCAAAAAAAGTAATAAAAAGTTGAATTTACTACATGCAGGCACTGATCTACTGATCTTCAAAAGCATTGGCGTAAGAAAAGTGTGCAACGAATATATAAATAAATATTGCACCAACACCGCGCAACAGTAATTTCACACATGAAAATATCTCTGTGTACTCAGGTTTTCATAATAAGTTCTTACGTCTCTGTAAAAGGACATTAAAGTTTAAAGGACTACGAGTTTAAGAGATGGAATTCGTAATTCATATAAAAGGTTTGGTGATATTAAAAGGGTTTTGTTGTTTTGGTAATATCGTTAAAGAAGTATATATATAAAAAACAATGTATGTTTATTTGTACCTTATAGGAGGCTAAACTACTGAATCGATCTTCATGAAAATCTTACTGTATGTTCTTCTATATATGGAAGGAACAATAGGCCACTTTTTGTTTTGAAATTCTTAATAATGAGAAACTATGAGATCTAGCATCTACAAATTTTAATTGAAGAACTTTGACAATCATATGAAAATTCAGAGAATAACAGGCGACCTATAATGATGTGCTTTGCGCTTCCCATATGAATTAAATATAAAATTTTGGTTATCTGGGAAAATAATAGACAAGATTCTACATATACGTATACGTTATTGGTCATAACCAATTAATTAAATTCTAAGAATACAACTTTCAATCAACTACTTTTAAACAATACAACATCAAATGAATAGCAGTTTTCTAAGTTCTGCTCTATTGAATTCTATAACCAATTTAGTTTTTTCTCTATCTATAACTTGTGCAACAAAAATTTTATTATATATATACAAATCAACCAAAAAAAGAAAATTAAAAAATATTGAAATAAAAACATGTATGAATGTTTAGTAGGACATGATCGACCGTATGGTACCCTTCACCATTGTATAGATTTAATTAACATAATTATGATCTTAAAAACTACATACGACCAATCCCCCGAAACGATTTTTTAATCCATGGAAAAAAGTATAAAGTATTCGCCAAATTTCATTAAATTATTTTGAATATTAACTGACAGATGGACAATTACTCGTACAGAAGGATATAGCTAAAACGACTCAGAAAGTGATTCTAAGCCGATTGGTATGTTTGAAGGTTGTAGGACCAATATTTACAAATATCAGCACAAATGCATAATAAATATAACACTACAGTGGTGTAGGGTATAAATATATTTAGTACAGTATTCAGCATTTAGGTTCCAGTTGTATTGGTAAAATTGAATTTTCATTGCTTCATCACATGCAATTCATAGTCGTAATCATATGGAAAAACAATTGATTTTATTCATGTATTTCGACTATTTTTGTTATTTATTCCAACTCCTGTGGTTTTAACCATTCAATGTGCTGTTGTTCAATGAACATGGTTGGGTGTCAGTATGTCCTTTACGTTGGTGTCGTGGTTGTAATGGTTTTGTTGATACTATTTCTATTTTCAATGATTTTTTTATGCTTCCATTTTATTTATTATCGTATTTATTTTTATATGTATTTTTTTAACAATCGGTGTTAGTTAAATTGTCTTCTTTAGATTTATTGAACTATCTGAGTAGTTTTAGGGGGATTTCAGTTTGGTTTTGCGTTTTATAGCAAAAGTCATTTGGTTAGAAAACTAGGCAGATGAAGTGATCAGTAACTTAAATATATTTTTATACCCTATATCACTTTAGTGGGGAGGGTATATTGGACTTGTGCTTATGTTTGTAACGCACAATAATATTAGTCCTTTAACCACCTTAAAGTATACCAATCGGCTCTGAATAAGTTTCTGAGTCGATAAAGCTATGTCTAGCCGTCTCTGTAAACCTTGTAATCAAACTACAGGTTGCAATTTTGAAGATAATTCAATGATCTTCTATTCCCTAAAGAACGAAACCTATTAAAAATGGTAAAGATCGGTTCATTATTTCACCTAGCCCCCATACAACTGAAAACCCTAATAGGGCTTGTAAACCTTTTAATCAAACTACATGTCACAATTTTAGAGATAATTCAATGAAATTGCCAAATGAACTTCGTACTGTAGACGAAGCCAATAAAAATAGGGCTTCTATGTTCGTAATTATGGATTAAGTATATCTGTGGCAAGGTACAATTCAACTTAAATGATTTATTATGAAAACTAAATCACATTTCATTTTTGTAACAGGTGTAGGATATTATAAAATGTCGGCCTCTCCGACTATAATTTCTTACTTGTTTTAAATGTAAATTGTTTAGAAGATCACATGAAAACTTTTACATAAAGTTATCTCTCAATATATTTTTAGGTTAGGTGAGCTAAAAACCAACTAGGAGGTTATAGAATGAACATATAAATCACTTTTGTAACTTCACAATTGTCATACCAACTTTATGAGACATTTGTCTCTCATGACTTTTGAAAAATATATTGTTTTTTGCTAGTGTCAGGTTTTGAATGACACCAAATTAAAAATTAAACAAAAAATTTATATGACACTTTATATATTTATTATTGGAAAAAAATGAAAATATAGATCAAAGATTTAATGATTAAACAAGTGAGGAATTTTGTTGAATATGATACCCTACACCAGCATTAGTTATTATCTTTAATTTGATTTTCTAATATTAGACATTACAAAATTGAACAGAATCCTTAAAATGTAGTGATAATAAGGTTATAAAGGGTATTTTGTAGGATTTGGTAATATTTTCAAAAAAAGAAATATCATAAAATTTTTATATTAAGTATGTGAAAAGTCTTGGAGATTCGCTTACAAAAAGGTGACAAATAACATTTTGGTTAAAATATTCATGGCAAAATATTGAGAAAAGAACTACTTAAGTAATATAATTTCTTTATTAACACCATATGAAATATTTCACATTTATCAACAACTTAAATTCCATAAATTTAATTTAAAGATTCTTTGCTATTGATTTCATAAGCTCAATATAATTTACATACATACTTCATGCATACCACCACCTATCAGTAATTTGTTTCGTCTGCCAACATGTAAGTTAATTATTGTAATACATAAAAGTTATTTAAAACGAAACTCTAGCCATAAAATAACATGTCAGACAAAATAAAGTCATTAAGGAGTTACACGCGTTCCGCGCCCTTTCTCGACTAATTTCATAATTTTTCGACTACTAAATTGCATGTTGCAAATCACATGAGAAGCAAAACAAAAGTTTCTAATATTTTTTTACACAAAAACAATTTTTTGTACGTTTTTTCGCAAGTGTATATGTTTATACATTTTTATAGAAAAAACGCAACCAATATAACTCGAATTCATTTTCATATACCCCTGTAATATGTATGAGTATATGTAATTGTGTATCCTTCCTTCACACATTAATAAATACAAGTAAATTTCAGAAATTTCTTATCAGTTTTTACCTGAATGATTGAAGTTTAACAAGCGTTTTAGTAAATGAGTTCATGTGTGTTATATTTAATGTGGAAATGAGAGAAATGTAAAGTTTTCCATCTGGGAAGGGGACTTAAAACAAAATAATACATATGGAGAGTTCAAAGTATCATTAACACAACAATTATGTTGTCAATGATATTAAACATGCAAACAAAAAAGTTCCTACGTAAAACATAAAAACACAATTCACTGTTTGATTATAGTAAAACTTTGCAAACTAAAGAAAAACTTATATCAATAGAAAATTAATGACTGTTTAGTTTTTCACTGATGGCAGAAATATGTTTAGATTTTTACTAATTTACGTAATGAAGAACAATACTTACGTGATTAATAGTTAAGTCTTTTTCTATGATTATTACTGAATACAAGTTGTTATTGTACTCTACTCCACTATAATGCGAAGGGTTTCATAAAGCTCAAAAATGTTGCCTCGTCCGAGGGGAGGGCGGTTGTGATTCTTTTGTATGGGGGCTATGTCAAATCGTGGACCCATTGTTTTCAACACCAAACAAAACTTACCTATACGATCGTCTAGATCGTCTTAGAATTTAATTATGACCCAATCTATATATACTTTTGTGGGTCTGTGATCATTATATCGATGAATTACAAACAATACCTGCCATCTTTTTTGGATGGTGGGTATAAAAACACCGAAAAAGTTAAAGTCTCTAACTTTTTATAGATTTTCATTAAATCAGGATGATGCATGTTAAATTTTCAACGAGAAATTCCACTTTTTTATATTTTTACGTTCAATATTGTACAAAATTCAAAAAATATCAGTAAAAGTACAAAAAACTACTAGAAAGACAATTTTTATAATATTTTATATATCAAGGTTCAATATTAGAGAATATTGAAAAAGTACCAAAAAGTTATCTCTTAAAGATTTTCATTTAATTAAAAATCTAAGGGTTAAAAAGGTACCAAAAAGTCTCCTCTTTTTGGTTCTCATTTACCCTGGAATCTACATGATACTTTTATATTTTTTAAGTTCATTATTATAGGAAATTTAAGAAGTTCCTTGTAAATAACTAAAAAGTACCCAAAATTCTCATTAACTCAGGGCTAATTAAGTTTTTAAATGGTTTGATAAAATTAAATATGAAATTTTTGTAAAAATTTAAAAAGAATTGAGTCATTTTTTTATTCTTAAAAAGATAAGCATGAATTATTTTCAGTGTATATCCAGCTGTCACACGTTTATGTTTAAACCTTTATATATAAATTTAATATTGTAAGTTTAAAGAATTTAAGTTTTTATTCAAAAGTTTTTCTGCCTATATGCAGGCACACAAGTTATGTCTATATATTTTTTTATAAAAGAAAAAACAAAAAGATATTTATACATGCCGGCTTATAAAGCTGACAAGCTATTGAAGCTATATTTTATATTAAAATAAAAATAAATAAACAAGCTTAAGCCCTTTTGTATTGAAGGAAAACATGCATACAAACATAAATATTGCGGATGTTTGTGTTTCAGTGTGTGTGTGTGTATGTATGTGAATGAATATGCCACATACCTTTAAATTTAATTCCCTTTATAAATTATTCTTCTATAGAAAAAAATAAAATAAAAACACTCAATCTGTACCTAAAGAAAAAATCCTTTCTTAAACCACGCAGAAATGCTTTAAAAGTTTTTCCATTTCTTTGAGTTTTTTTTTTTTTTGCTTCGACATTTTCATTTTTCTTAAGTTTACTTTGGCAAATAACATAAAGAAACCAAACCAACCGCACTCACACACAAAAAGGGCAACTTGAATAAACTAAAAAGGCATTGAAATTTATACATATGTACATATGTAACCAGCAGTTTTACAAGATATAAGTCAATGTCTCCCATATAGACAGAACTTTTTCCAAATCTAAAACTTCTTAGTTTTAACATATTATTTCAATATCCTAAAGTATTGTAGCAGAAATAAGGTATTCTGTCAGGAAGATAATCCTTAATGAAAGTCACTTTGAGCGCTATTTATTTTAGTGTTTTTTTTATTTATAATTCTTCGATTTGTTGTCAGAGTAAAATGTGAACAATAATTGAGTTTCATCTCGCACTGACATATATATAAATTTTGAATTACATAAGTAGTTTCGTGAACATATGAAACCCTAATAACAGAGATAAGCACTACTTTAGAGGAGCCACCGGAACTGCAGGATGTTTCTACACACACACACTTAAGTGCTCACACTCTCAGATATACATACATAACAAGTAACAAATATTTGAAAACAAGTAAGTAACTATAGTCGGGCGTGGCCGATGATATGATAACCTACACCAATTACGAATATTAAAATTTTCATATCGGTAGTTCCGGTTATATGAAGGTCGATCCTTATAAAATATATAGGTAAGATTCGTTTTTATTTTATTATTAGAGTTTGTTAGTGAATTGTGGACATTTATTTCAATTTGTATGGAGGCCGAACATTATGAAATTGATGTATGCTTATCGGAAGGTCCGATTGTTTTATGAAATTCTGAAATAATTGGAACGATCCTTATAAAATTTATTAATGTGGATTAATATTTATATAAAAGTTATTAGTGCTGAATTTTATCGTGATGAATGCTAGTGTTTATTAGAAAATTGGAAATTCTAGTAATTTTATGAATTGGAAGTTTTATAAAATGGTAAAACATTGGACAGATCGATATGGCTTAATTGGCTCAGAAATTGATTCTAAACCGATTGGTATACTTTAAAGGTGTTGCAAACGTCAGCACAAATGTATAATACCCTTGTCTTTATAGTGGTGTAGGTTATAAACATGAAAAGAAACTTTAGCCTTTAACCGTAAAAGTATCACGTTTGTGCATGTCTTGTCAAAGTCCTTTGCTTAAAGTTTATTTACCACTACAATTCATACCATCATCATTTACCTTTAATGTACAACACGCATTCATACGTATGTATATGAATATGTATAAATGCATAAATGTATACATCATAGTCCAATTTCATTAAAAGACACGAAAGTCATAGAAAATACCAACAGCTGCTGCCATACTACGCATACAACACTACACTATCGATTGTGAATTGAACAAATGTTTTCTGTTTCATGTCTATATTGAAGCATGAAGCAGTAATGTTGCATAAAAAAATTATTCTGTCTTGAAACTATTTTTTATGATATTTTTTGTTTACAATTTATATAAACTGTCGATAATTGCAACATATTTACTCATACTTACTTATAGGGCGAAAATGAATACATTATTAAATACTTTATTACATCAAACCAGGGATATTTCAATACATAGTGGTAGTGAAAATGAAAGCAAGGGCCAACAAATTTTTAACACAAATAAATCGGGGTTTCAAGATTTCGTAACTTAAATATAAAAAAGTAATGCCATTTTTGTTTGTTTTATTAAATAATATTTATTATATACGAACTTTTCGTAAATATTACGAAAAAAGTAGTAACTTTTTCGTGAATTATTATCAGTGTAACAATATTTTCACCCTTTTGGTTTTTCATCCAATATAGAAAATTAAAGAAATCATTTCCAAAAATTAAAATCAAATATTTATTAAAAATCTCCACAAACATATTTCTTACGGGAAGAAATAATGCATAAACACTATTCTGTATCCCTTAGGCAAAAAGATAAAACTGGTAATTATTCTCTGTGAATTAAATACATTGACACACAACCACTATTTTATGGCTCGAATAAATGATACAATTTATATTATTTACTATGCAGAAATCCTGAAAAATTCCTATTTGAAAAATTCTATAAATACACAAACTACATTTTAATAGTTTGATAAGGATCAAATTCATACATACATTTTAGTTCTATTTTATTTGTTATTTTATTATATGAATTCATGTTCATTTTAATAGTCATTGCCAACATATTGAAATGAGATGAAGATTAATGTCCTGTTTGGTATGAATGTGTCAACGAAATTTTAAAATACTCTAGTGTAATAAATACTGATGACTTTTTTTCATTATTATTTTTTGTCTGTCATTTTTTTTTTCATTTCATTTCCGTTGTTACTGGTCGTTGTATGTGTGAGTTGACAATATAAAATACAATTCCCATTTTAAATTTCCTTCCAAAATTACTTTAAATATTATATGTATATTTGTATAAATTCATCATGTGGTAAGTTTGTTGGATGGAGTGTGAGTGCGTATTTATTTAAATGCATTTATGTTTGAATGTTGTGTAAATGTGTAGATAGAGTGCGAGAATAAAAATAAATACACATTTAAAACAAACAATTACATACAAATGTTCTATAAAAATACAAATGACAACAAAAAATTATATTTCGGCTAAAGTTCTTTTACACAGCCATATACTGTTGAGTGGTAAGATTTTAAAGTAACCAAAAATCATTATACAAAATATCTATTTTTTAGAATTATCTTGTAAAATCAATATATTCTATAATAACTGCACTTATCACTTGATCCTCGTTTTTATTATTAAAAACTTGCAATCAACTGAGACATTTTTTATGATGAATTTTAATTTAAATATGTTTATATTACTTTCGGGAGAAAAACAAATTTTAAATTTGAGTTGATGGCTGACGTTTAAATTTTAATCGCTTTCATTAAAAACAAAAAAAAAAAAAAACACACACACAAATAACAACATACAGAATAAACAAGAGAAAATGGAAAATTTATGGTTCTTTTGGCAACATAATGTTTTGTCAGGCACTCTCACGCAATACCGTATCGTTGCTTAAGATGTAAAGTGTTTCTAATTCACTTACACTTCAAGTCATAAAACTTAAACACGGCAGACAAAAATGTATGTGATTGATATAAATCTAATTCCAGAACAGAATTTAGAAATAAAATCTTCATTTAGTTAGAATGTAAAGTAAATATTAATGGCTATCAATATGTATTACCAAAATTACAATTGTATAATAGTTGAGTGATTAAATTATTGTCTAACCTAATCTAAAATAAGACTTTAATATCAGTGAAATATAAGACCATTTGTCAATATCTTATAATTCTCTCGATAAAAAATATTTCATTCCCATGATAAAATAACAGTTATAATTTAAAAATGGAAATTTCCCTTTTTTCCCAACCCTTGGATCCGCGCCTAAAATAAGGACATAAAAATATTAAAAAAGAGTCAAGTTTTGTTGGGATGTTGTTGAGCAATTACAAGCCTTTTTCAAAATTTTTGGGTTTCAGTTTTAAATTACTATTCGAAGAAAAGTGTAATATAATTTTTGGGAAAAAACTTTAATAGTATTTTATTCTACTCACGATATCATAATCATAACATGAGTGAAAAAGTTTGTGTCATTATTTGCTAGTTTATAACTCCAGTCCTACTAGCACAGTACGTCTGCTATTTGCACATACCTACCTTCGTAAACATAAAATTATATTTATTATTTGCTGCATATAAAACCAATCATCATATTGCATGTTAAACATTGTTAATTTTTTAAACAAAATCAAAAGAGTTGCCCCACGAAAAAAAAAACAAACAAACAGGATGAATACTGTTTGCTTTGCAAGAGTGCAGAGTACTTCATCCCAATCATTTACAATCAACGTCGAGGAAATGTTTTAAATGGGGACATTATCATCACATGCATGCATTAGCGTGTCTCCAAAACGTAACTTACATTTCCCAAATTCTTTGTCCGACATCAATATTGCTGATCTGGGTCAAAAAATAAAAATGTATTTTTTGAAATTTTCGCAATTTTTTTAATATTTCTATATATCATATAAATGGTCATTAAACGCCACTTTATATGTCATATCAAACATAAATGTGAGACTACAAAAGTATTATTTGAATTTAAAAAAATGTTTCTAGGTTCAGTATTATAGAAAATTCAAATAGAGCCTTTTAAAGAACGAAAAAGTACCATAAATTCCATTTTATAAGTTCTCACATAGTCCGGATCCTAAATACATATATGTTTTAATTTACTCCGATCTACATGCTTAATTTCATGTTTCTAGGTTCAATATTAAAGAAAACTCAAAGAAAACTTTTAAAGAATGAAAAAGTTCTCACTTATACCGGATTCTAAGTGCTTCATTTCATGTTTCTAGCTAATAACAACACACTGCTTCATTCGTTTAGATGTGACACTCATGCACTGCTTTGTTTTTATAAACAAGCAAGTACAATAAAAAAATTTACAATATTATTATTTATTGTTGTTTTTTCTTTATAATTTCAGTCTCCTCATAAATTTTCAGAGCTAATCTCGTATTTTTCCTAGTATGTCTGTTATTCATGGACGATATTGGTGATTTTGAATACCGTTCTATTCGATTCTATTCTGATAGAATTATTGAAGATTCGGATCTCGCAGATATCTGTCTGGGATCTTCTGAAACAGATTTCAACATAGATACGGACAGAAGGTTATAGGTATAATAAATAGAAGTGAATGCAAACTATTTACAAAACTCTTCTTGACATCAAACTTAGCATTTTATAATATTTTTTGAAAAATGTACTTTTTAAAACTTTGAAGTTCTCTAAAGGAGACGCAGGAGTACGAAACGATAAACTGCAATTTTTCTCTATTATATTTATAGATTCAGATGTTTATCTTTCGGCTCCTTTCCAACGAACTTTTTTTTCTGACAGTTAAATATGCATTTTCTGCTGTGTATTCTTGGTAAATAACAAAATTATGAATGCTTTTGTACATTGCTTTAAAAAAATCAAAATAAGAAAAACATGATGTTGACATTTAATAAATCTTTGTCTTTTTCCAAAAAATATAAAATTTTCAATGGCCAAAAAATGTATGTTACGCCATTCAAAGCGCCTCTTCATGACCTATCGCTTGGCATCAATATTCCATAGTCTATTTTTCCGTGAAATGTAAAAAAATGGACAACTTGTAAAAAGCAACCTATATATTCATTGACATAGCACCCAGGATAAAAATAGTAGCTTAGAATGGACAAAGTACCTTATTTTAATGGCAACATTAGTACCTTATTCTTTCGCTACACAAACAGGGCCACCATAACATACATACATAAATCATACACCCACAATTATGCAATTTTCTGCCTTTAACTGATTGACTATGTACATAACTATAAACACACACATACATACGCAGACGCTACCATAAATTGGCTATAAAAATAAAGTTATTATATGTATTTTTAATAATAACGGCAATTTCATTATTGTTGTTTAAGAAGTATTTTTGGTATTACACTTTGTGGGGGTATATAATTTTATTTTTTACTACACAGAAAAAAATTCTTACAAATAAAAAATATCGTTCATTATACAAATACTGCGATGTTCAATACCATGAAATTATTTTCTAATATATAAGAAATAGTATGAAATATCTTTTTATAATGCAAAATTATTTCATAAAAGTTTTTCGTACTTTTGTGAAATTAGAATAAATATTGATTTTAATAATATTTCATATTATACAAGAATTTTTCGTAAATATTGCGAAAAAAGTAGTTATGATTTTAGTTTGTTAAGTCAAGCTTGTATTATTTTCAGTGTAATATCATATAGCTATAATGTTAGGGTGTGTTATTAGAAAATTTTAAAATTTTAATAAGAAAAAAATTATTTTTTTTTTATTTTTTCTCATAGTGGGGCAGAACAGAGTCACAAAAAAATGTTTAATGCTTAAACAAAATTTGAAATATGATGAAATAATTGCATATGTCGATGATAACATATTCAGAGTTTCCCTAGAACCAGAAATAACTGTGCATCGTTATGTAGGTAATTTTAATTTTTTTAAATTCAAAATATATAGAATTTGAGATAAACCTTGAAGCTCGGCAAAGACTTAAAACCAACAACCTTTATTTACGTATGCCTGTGTATAAGTTGTTCCTAGTGGGTGAAATACTGCATATACATAATTTATTTCGAACAATGTGTAAGTTTATCAATATTGATTCAAAGACTTATGTTGGGTAATTATTTTAACATTTATTTATTTATTTACTCTTGTATGTAGGTGTTTGTTTGACAGTGTGTAAGTATTTAATACTATTTATATATTGATGAGCGTACTGGAATTTTGGTGTAATTAAATTAATTAAAATGTTTTTTTTTAATATTAATATTGTTATTATTGTGTGTGGTTTTTAGCTTTAAGTGGCTTTAAGTGTAATTTCACAAAAGCGATAAAGGATTTTTTTATTTTTCAATTAATTAAATGGTTGTATATTATTTGAAATTAATTACTTTGAGTCTTAAGCAAAGATGTAAAAACTAGAGGTCTGAAATCAGTTAAATTCCAAAGCGAAGAGATATTTATTGAAAGCTAGTAACTAATACCAATATAACTTTAATTACAATTTTTAATATTGTAAATTCATTTATTTCAGTTTAGCCCTCAATATGCTAACAACCCACTTGATGATTTATTAAACAAAAACATTGAAAAATTCTATACATTCTTTTGGTTATATTTGTTTTTTCTTACACGTTATTGTTTTACATTCAATTACCCAAAAATTTGTAATCATCTTCTTACTTAACATTAATACACTTAAAAGGATTGACAAAAATAGGAAAGTAATAACGAAGCCGACTTGAAATAGAAATAAGAAACTGTTATAATAGAGCTTATAACAGATCATTTGAACAAATTGTAAATCACTCTAATAACGAACTGACAGAGTCTTTTACAGGAAGAAACATCAGCAATAAAAACAAACAAAAAACATTATATTCTAGACTATATGACAATGTTTGTAAAAAAAATAAGATTAAGTGAAAAAAACATTGAAATGAAATGATAGGCACTTGGCAAAAAAATCTTATTTCATTTCAAAAAAAAAAAAAAAAAATATATATATATATATATATATATATATATATATATTATATATATAATTATATATATATATATATATATATATATATATATATATATATATATATATACATGACAGGATAAAAACACAAATGAAAATTAAATGGTACTATCATCAGGGAAGTTATGCCAACAGAAATAGTTGAAAAACCAAAATAGAAATTAAGCAAACATAAATAGAGTTAGATTTCTATAACTTAAAGAAATTTTTAACACAAATCTCAGGGATCGTAAGAAGTGTTCCTGTAAAGAAGTGTTCCTGAGCTTGTCTTAAAAAATATACATTAAACGAAATACAAAATGTCAGATTTCAAGGATCACACTATTTTCTTTTAAATATTTTATTGTTGTAAATGTAGCTCAATATAACCTGTATTTGGTATGACCACATGTATACTATTTATTGTAGGTTACTTAAATCTGGGCGGACCATCACAACTGATACTTTTGAAGCAAACATTGACTAAATTATTAAGTTTTATTATTTTATTATTAGACAAAAATTTATCGATAAAACGGTAGACGGTTAAACGATTGAATACGTATGATTAATATTTATTACTTATACGTAAGGGTGAATTTGTTAAATTGTCTGTTACAGAGTGGCATTCGTGATATTTGTTTTCGATATTTTAATTTTAATTTCGGCTAGAATTCTTCCCATAAAATACTTTTCTTCCCAAAACATTGAGACATTTCTTCAACATCTATTATTATTTTTACTAAAGCAAAGCAAAAACAAACAAAAAATTGAAGGAAAACTGACAACTGGCATAAAACAGGCAACAGGAAACCGGAAGTAAAGTGGTAAAATGAAAGAAAAAAAAAATAAATAAATGAATGAAATCTACAACGATGTCTCATATGATTGTTTAGTTAAGTGTATGTACACAGACACGTGTGTAAATATGTCTAGAAAGTAGAAATGCTTCATAAGAAACAAGAAACGCATGCATAAACATGCAAAAACCCCAAAAAAAATAAAAAAAACTTTTAGACATGAGAGGAGTTTTTGTGTTCGAGTAGATAAATGACATGTGTAATGTATGTATATTGTTTGGTAAATAACCCAGAAAGACTAAAAAGACTAATAAAAATAAATAAGACTACAATTTTTTTTGTTATTTTCTTTGCCACTAACGTTGCTATTACTGTTGTTTTTAAGAGTATACGATGGTCTTAAATTACTAAAAATGTAATAAATGAACATAAGTGGTTTCACGCCAAATAAAATTGGGATTGATAAAAGATTTTAAGACAGAGATAGAGAGAAACACTTATGTAGTGAAACTGTAATAGTTTATAAGTATTTAAAGTGTTTGCTGTAATTTTTGAAGTCGATATCAGAATAAATTCAAATTTCCATCATATTCAACATGCATTAGAAATTTGTATTTTACTTTCATATTTCATTAGCAATAACATTTTCTTCTCTTTCTAATTTTAGGTGAGTGCTTCATTTGAATACATTGTATTAAAGGGTGAGTTAATTTGTAATCCTAAAAACACGTTCCAATTAGAATTAATTAATTAAACGGCATAAGCAATCTTATCATTCACGTAACTAAAATCGTCAAACACTTTTTATTAATAAAAATTACATTTAAATACCACACATAAACAAAAAAGCAAATCTTATCCATCATCGTTTTAATTGCTTAATTAATGTATTTACATTTTATTTTATGGAAAAATATTAGTCAAATTATTACAGTTTTTGTTTTATTGTATTTCCACCATTTTTCGTTGCTGTTAACCTTTCGATAAAGCTTACTTTAACGATTCTATCGAAAAATAAAAATCAAAAAATACTGTGTAAAAATTTTTATTATGTTTTTATATGGATGGTATTCCAAACGACTGTGAAACATGAATAAGTGACAAAATCATTAATTATTGATGATATCAAATAATAGAAAATTCATTCAGAGTGATTTGTAACTTTCGGCAAACGTTTGGAATTTTAAGCGTAAATCTTGTAGTAAAACATTTAAGTTGTTTAAGTGAAAAATCTATTAACAAAATTAATTATATAGCATACCTCAAGGTGCTTTAGTAATTGGGTTAACAGAACGTATAAATAATATTTATTACTTATACGTTGGGGTGATTTTGATTAATACTTTTTTTTTTGTTGTGGAGAAAACTGTTACAGTGTAAAATGTCACTTCGCTTTAGATTTTATCAATTACCGTTAGTGTTATATTTTAAATATTTTACACTTTAACCCTTTGTTTATGTGTGGAAATTTCGGACCGAGTTTGAAAAAATTTAAAAAAAAACAGTAATATTCTGTATGATAATATGATCGATTCATATTTATAAGGCAACCTTTCGAAATTCACATGTTTTGTTACATACAATGAGCTAAAGTCGCAAATTTTATATTACAAACTTGAGTAAACATTAAAGTAAAAATTTTAAAAAGTATGAAAAACCATGAAAAAACAAATAAATTTTCAAAAAAAAATACGCATATACTTTTAAATTTAATTTTATTCTTTTTTACCAACAACTAAGGGTTAAGAAATTAAAAGAGTTTAAAATAAAGTTCATAAAAAACACAAATATAAATACAATGGTCATGCAATCAGAAATTAACTGATGAAAGAGCAATTAAAAAGCCATTGAAAATGTATTTTCATTTATAGTCATCATTTTGTTTTATACTTTTTTGTATTATTTTTACATAGTTCAACATTTTCTTTTTTAAATCAACTTGATTAAAAATCACACCTGCATGAATATAATATACATGTATGATTACATTCATACATACTTACATGCACAAGTATTTAATTTTAAAATTGGAATTATTTTCCACAACATACATTTTGACGTTTACTATTACTAACATACATACTGGCATAATAGTAGTGGCAATAGTTATAGCCCGGCAGTTTTACAAGGAGTCAATAAATACATTTAATGCAATAGTCGGCGGGCTTTAATCTTTATTATTTTTTATGTATGTTTTCATTTATAAAAAGGTAATATTATTTGAAAAGAATGGTAAATTAATATATTTTTGAGAATAATCAATTAAATTCTTAAAGAAATAAATATAGAATTTTCTGTATGGCTGGTTTCAAATTTAGCTTTATTTTTAAATCGTAAAAATGTTAAAGAAGAGCTGTACATTAACAAGTTAAAAAAATTAAAACTTTGAATGCTGCTCCTTAAAAACTAAGATTCTTACTGGTTGTGCTTTAAAATATTTTCTCAACAAATTACTAAAAGCTTCAAAACTTTATATAAACTTTTCCGCCGTATTATTTAAGAACATCTAAGTAATGATTGACTTCCTCTCAGTATTGAAACCAAAAAGGAACATACTCTTTTAAAACCCCTGGGTAATTTTATATAAACACATTTGTGTTTATACATTTATTCTTGTATGTGTATGTTTTTATGTATTAGGATAACTTCATTTTGGCGAACAGAAAAATTTAATGCAAATCGAGTGTAAATAATGTACCGAATTCTTAAAACTTGGTAGAAAAATGGCATTTCTTGTATTTTTATTTCAGTTAGACTTATGTCAAATTTCATTACTGTAGATTGATTTTGCTTCACATAAAACTTGTTTATGTCAAATTTCAAAGCTATATTCGATTTTTTAAGCCAGTAATGAGTGTTAGCGTCATTTCTTGAATAATTCCTTATATGAGGGTTCTCGTAAAATTCGGTAAATTGGCTCCAATGAAACTTACTTATGTCAAATTTAAGCAAGTAATGAAGCTTAAGGTGAAATTACACAACACACGTACATAGAGGCGGCAAAGCGTTTTATGATTTTATGAAGGATTCACTAGATCATCTGAGAATTTAATATGACACCAAATTTATAGTATTGTGGGTCTACGACAAATATTTCGATGTGTCACAAACGTGAAAAAGTCAATGACCGTTTTTGTTGGGAAAATTTTGATCTGATCTAAAATCAAAGATAGAAGATCTCGTTCCAAAATATTTACTATCTTTTAAATGGATGTTATTATTACCTTATTTTTGGAGCCATCTTAATGTATGTACACGTAAAACCATTTTTTGTTCATTCATGTATGTATAATTATCATAACACGCTATAAAGCGATTTTGAAATCAGGTATCATTTTATGCGCTGACGCTTCCTTCCTTTCAATATTTTTCCTCATAATAATGCCACAACTACTTAAAATGCTGTTTTTAAGGCGAGATTGAGAAAAAAATGTACACACCTTAAAAAAGTGATGTAACGTATTCGTAAAGGGTATTACAGTTTGTGGATTAATTTACCGTTTAATACTTATTTTCATTTAAGTCCTGTTGGTAATATATTAAAATAATATAAAAATTTTTAAAGTCGAAACTATAGGGAGACCGGAAGCTCAAATTCATTAGATATGTGTTATACAATAGAATTGGTTTTGTTATAAACAGAAACTGGACGTCAATAGTAGTACAGATTTCAACAATGTATATGTTGTTATATAAATTTGAAATGTTTGAAACTAGCTAAAGATACAAAAGTTATCAGGTATACAGTTCGAGAACTAAAAAGTATTTATTATAAATTTAAAGAAAATAAAAACATATGTGAAAAATATTTATTTTTATATTAAACCAAACGTTAATTCCTACATTCAGCACAGTAACCGGTCATTTTCTAAACAGCATTCTGTTTTAACTTTCTAAGGAATATTACAACAATTTTTCACATGTTTCTTACTCTTAACATAATGTATTATTCCTTTAGATACAATAAATGTTTCCACCTCTCCAGAGGCAAAATGAAAAGTTATATTTCACTTCAGCGTAATGTTAGAAATATTTTTTATGCAAATTATTCGTCTTATAACAACCTTTAGCATTATGTTGTAATTTTAAATATTCTGCTTCTATGTACTATTTTCTGAAATATTCAAATACATGTTCATATACATATACAAGGACCAATGCATCCCTGCAGTTTTGGTTTACCTTTACAAAAATTAATTAAGTATATTTCGTGTCAACAGCTTTCATAGCAACAGTTTTTTTCTGGTAGAATGAATAAAAAAGGATATTTTTTCCCTTGAACTTCATTATATGTGCTCTTCAATCGATTTCTTTGCAGATCGATGTCATCACAATGTAAGCCAGCGATCGAAGATTGTTTAAAGTTTGTAATTTTTCTGTAGATTACTAAAGCAGTCAGGATTAACTAGCAAAATTAATTACATCATATTAAGTAAGTTATGTATACCATTTAAACAACTGGGAAATATCACGTTCAAATAAAGAAATGTGTTTGCGTTAGTCCCACAAAATATGCTCATTTGTAGTTGTACTCCTGTGAGTGTGTGTATTACATCTTTTCAAAGGTAAATGTGTTGGAAAGTTTGTTTGTTGGCTGTTGGCCTTTTTATGAGTTTGCCACTGTTATAAAACGCTTTGTACTTGTTTAATGTCTGCTGCATATACATAGATGGTAAAACATTTATCAATGGTGGCAAATCTTTTGGCTACAATTATTTTTTTGCTGCATTGAAATGTAGCAAAAACTAAACTGAGGTAAAACAAGACAAAAAAAAAACGTAATACAAATAGCTGCTCACTTGCATTGTTGTTGGTTGCATGGTTTTAGCTTAACTTGGCTGGTTGTATTAATACAACCAAACAAACTTAAGTTCCATACGATGATGACGGTGATGGCAATGGTGATATATTGTTGTTGCTGCTAACGGTGTTAGAAAAGCAGCAAACAACATAAAAGTACAACGAAAAAAAAACGCAGAAGACTTTGAAGTTAGAAGTTTGTTCACTTTTGTTGTATTTTACTGCTTTCGTTTAAGCCACATGATAAATTACCATACAAAGGTATAGTTTCGTTGCAATATATATTTTATTCACTTTACAACTACAAAAGTATAGATACGAAACTTTTTGTGCCTTCTTTATTTTCTTGCAGTTTTAATTTCATGCCATTTAACTTTGACTTTAGGTTTAAGTTTAAATCATTCTTCAATCTAAAAGTAAATTTGTATAAAACTCTTTCTCAAAAATCCATCGCGAGAGATAATTGTTTAAAGTAAATTGCAAAGTTTATTCCTTTTTTTAAACCCTACACCACTTTAGTGGGGAGGGTATATAGAGTTTGTTCTGATGTTTGTAACGCACAATAATATTGGTCCTGTACCCACCTTAAGGTATACCAATCGGCTCAGGATCATTTTTTTAGTCGATTTAGCTATGTCCGTCCTTCCATGTAAACCTTGTCCTAGGAACTAATGGTTAAGATCGGTCCATTATTTCACCTAGCCTTCATACAACTGAATTACTTTTAATATCCACATATCTTGACAAAAAGCTACAAAACAAAGTTCTATACTAGACTTGATGACCCTCACAAATTTCATAATAATAGGTCCTCATATGACCCTAGCATTATGAAAAGCCCCTATCAAATTTTCACTTAAATGTCCACAACTCTATTCAACAATAAACGGCTTAAGTAAGGCAGATAAAATCACATTATACTTATATTTGTAAAAGGTATAGGGTATTATATGGTCGGCCTCGCCCGACTATAATTTCTTACTTGTTTGTTATTATTATAGTGACTGAAGGTCACAAAAAGCAAGCAAAATATGATATTCAGTTATATCAATTATGTACAATTTGGGATATAACCACAGCTTTTGATAATAATTCTTCTATAGAAAGGATTTATGTTGAATTTTACCTTAATGGCGTAGATCGGTTAATCGATCAATTTTTGCCGATTAATCGCTTTAATAAACGAAAAATGTAAAATTTGTAATAACTTTTAAACATTGGGGGGTGTCGTATGTCTCTCTTAATTTTTTGAAATTTTTCAAAAATTTAAATCATAATATTTTCATTCGCTTTTTTGCAATACGGATGGAATTTCATTTTGCCTTTTACCAGACTTTACGTACGTAAAATGTGAGTGTGTGAAGTGCTCTTTGAGAATTTCTAATAAGTTCTTTAGTTATAGTTATACCCTAGTTCATTGGACAGTTTGAAATGTGAAACTCGTTGAAATATCTTAAAAACATAAAATTAATTACCTTAATTTCTTTATATAGAAAGAATTTTTAGAAAAATGTACATTGATTTGTAAGTTTTTTGCCCTAAACGTTTTTCTTAAGATTAATATTGCACAAAACTTTAACAAATCGTTTAAATATAAATAACTAAAATATAATTAGATTGAGTTTAATATATTAACTCAATCTTCTTATAAAGACGTATCTAAGAAAAAGTATTATATTGCAATTGTTTAGTTAATTCTTTAAATAATTATTTATGTATATTATAATTTATATTTTAAAAATATGAAAAAAATTATATAATAATTTTGCTATTTTAAAATTCTTCTATAGATATGTGTGTATAAAAACAAACTAGCACAAATAAAACCAAATTTCATAAGAAAAACGTCGACTAATATTAAATAATATTTTTAAGCTACCCAGCAAAACATGGCAATGACTTGTACTTACAATAAAACTAACTTTTCAATGTCTACAACACAAATGACTTTCAAATAAATGTAAATAATTTGGTTTTTAACACAAACAAAAAATTTCTTTGTGAAAACTACTATAAGACGTAGTAGACAATTATTTTCTTAGAAACAGAACTCCTTACTTAACTCCCAATTTGCAGGCGATCGTACTAAATGCATGCCTAACTCCCTCCAATGTCATCTCCGTGTTAAAATAATTATTCAAAGTTATATTGTCTACATAATTTTTAGCTTTTTAACCCCTTACTTTTCAATGTAAGTTTTTGCTGGGTATAATTAATAACAAAAAAAAATTTTTTAAAAATCCAATTAACTTTTCACAGAATTTGTTAAAAACAAATACAAATCTGCTAAGAAAAATTAAAATTACATTTTATTTTCATTATAAAGAAAGTTAAATTAAATTAAAAAAAAATATTTTAAAATATGTTAAATAAGGATTTTTCCATTTAAATTCCGTACATTCCTAAACGTTAATATGCATACAAGTACCCAGCAGTTTTAAAAGGAAATTTAAATATATGTATTTCATTTTAATTGAACCTTTATTTTATTCTAGAAAATCTTACTATAGTGAATATGATCATTTGTTAAACACGTTATTATTTAAAACGCATTGAATCTATAAACTGTTGGGTAATATTTACATATTTGCGTTTATTTGTTAATGTTAAACTCACACATATATATTTAAGTAAATATATTTATACGTATATACATATTTACGTATTAAGGATATTACGTATAAATGGGAAAATATAAAATTATTCGAAATTTTGTATATGTACCCCCTTATTTAAAGCCTTTCTACAGCTTTTAATGTTGAAAACTTGTTGTGATCTAGTCTAGTCTATTTTCTAATATATAGTCTAGTCTATAGTCTAGCCTATAGTCTAGTCTATAGTCTAGCCTATAGTCTAGTCTATAGTCTAGCCTATAGTCTAGTCTATAGGCTAGCCTTTAGTCTAGTCTATAGTCTAGCTTATAGTCTAATCTATTGTTTAGTCTATTGTCTAGCCTATTATCTAGTCTATAGTCTAGCTTTTGATCTAGTCTATAGTCTAGCCTATAGTCTAGTCTATAGTCTAGCATATAGTCTAGTTTATAGTCTAGTCTATAGTCTTGGCTATAGTCTAGTCTGTAGTCTAGCCTATAGTCTAGCCAATAGTCTAGTCTATAGTCTAGTCTATAGTTTAGCCTATAGTCTAGTGTATAGTGTAGCCTATAGTCTAGTCTATATGTAGTATATTTTTGATTTGTATAATTTTTTAAAATTATTAGAATTTATAAATATGCTTTAAATGGAAAACAAAATTAATTACAGATAATATTAAATTATTGTTTTTAAGACAGCTAAATAATTGTAAAACTGTTTAATAAGACAATATACAAGAATTTAAATTTTCTCCCATCTAAACAATGTTCATTCTGTGTTTACTACTAGAAACATATGATAATACAACAGCTTCAGTATCCGTAATGAAAATTTTCTTAATAAACTTAATATGCATGTAATAATAATACTTTTTAACTTCTTCTTAACACATGCTAAATTACAGTATTATACTAATGTAATAATATTTAAATACAATCATATATACATATGTATATATGCATACATAAGTATTTACATATTTACACACAATTACATGAATACATTTACATGTAGATGCACATCCAGTACAAGTAAAAACAATTGTGTAGACTGCATGTAAAACACATACAAATACAAGTTAATTTTATAGCTGCAAATTAACAAATTTATAACATTCTTAGTTTTACTTTTTTGTTGTTTTTTTTTCTTTTGTTTTTTGTTTTGTTTTAATGTAATTTTAAATCCTTAAAGATGTGTTCTTTTTATTCTAAGTGCAAATTGTGTTGTTGTACTAAATGAAAATTAAATTTTATTAAGTTTTTTTCACTTCTCTTTTTGTTTAAAATCCATAGAAAGAAGATATTCTTTTGTGTTAATATAATTTAAATACACGCAAGCAAACTTTTGAAAAAATGTACATACATATAAATTAGAGAAGTCCAAAAAAGATGCATTTTTATTGCATGAATCTGCTTTTGTTCATTAATGTCTAAAACTAAGTGGTATAAAATTTTAGCCAAATCGGATAACGGCAACCCGCATATCAATATGTATATTTGTTTGCGGATTTGTTCCTTGCTGTATGTCCGGAGGAACTACAGGCTAATTTTTATTTCGAAATTTTAAGACTAAAATAGAAAAATTCGCATGATTGGGAAATTATTTGAGATAGTGTCCCCAAATTTTGCACGGGAAAATTTGACATATTTAAGAAACTATTTAATTATTAAAATTAGTATATTTATGTAACATAGGTTACATAAATATACTAATTGACGTTTTGAAAAAAATGCGAACTTCTAATAGTTGGCATCTGCAATACAACATTAATAATTTTGATGCTTGTTCATTGATTAGATTAGATAGATAAAAAATAAATCCAAATAAAAGGAATATTTTTTGGCTACCTCTAATGTACATACATACGTGTACTACTTTGTATTACTAGCATATTAGTTTCTATATACTAAAAAAAAACACTCTTTCCGATGTTAACACTTTGTAAAATGAAATTACTTTTGGCAGAGATTTGTACTCATACCCTACATCAATAGTATAATGTTGTAATGAAGTTCGTAACATTTAGATGTACTGGTTCCAGTAAGTACATATGTTAGAGCTATAGGCCCTATCACTACGTAATGTTCTGATGACGGAAATATTTTATCCAGGTTAATTTGGTATAAAAATCTTCAGCGTCAAATCATTATTGTAAAACTTTTTACTTACAAAATTAAATTAATTTTCAAATTTAATCTACATGTTTGAGTACTTCATATATTTAACAAGTAGGAAAGTATAGTCGGGCATGACGGACATGTCTTAATCGACTCAAAAAATGATTCTGAATCGATCGGTATACTTTAAGGTGGGTATTGGACCAATATTTTTGTATGTTACAAACATCAGCACAAACGTATAATACCCTCCCCACTATAGTGGTGTAGGGTATAAAAAGGAATAAACTGATGAGAAAATCTTTGCTTTTTCTCCCTGTAAATGTCATGGGACAAACAATGATCACGTTTTACATTTATTCATTACTGATATAGGAAATCATTTGGTCGACTATGTCCGCTCATACATTTTTTATCTAGTTTTTTTTTCACATTTTAATATAATATAAAAGATTTGGCTTTCCACACACACACACACATGTTCTGAAATAGTTGTTTAACTATTTACAAATATAGTTTTACTATTATATTAATAGAGTTGCATTCTGTAGATGCATGCATAAGCACTTATATACTTGAAGTGCAAAATTCTAAAACTTATTTTGTAGAAATAGTATGGAATTATTGTTTTAGACGAATACCTTACTACAGAGTATTTTCAGCTACAGTTACCGTGATTTTTGTTACATCTTGTTTCTTCTTTGAGACATATTCACTGCAAAAACAGTAATGGCTTGTACTTACTCACTTTTCAATTACTATTCCATATTGTCCGCATTACTTAGAAGGACTTTATTAAATATTTACTTCCTAGCCTTGACATTGTGTTTTCGATTTTTTTCACAAACGGAAATACTAAAATTTTGGGCAAATCTGCAAAACTTAATTTTATAAAAGTCTATATATAATATGGTAGTTAATGTCCGACTATATATTCATAGTTGTTTTTTTTTCATTCACACCAGAAATTATTTTACTTTACTAAAATTTCTTGACTTTCTTATCTATGGTTTTTAGGTTATAGCTGTTTTGAGTTTTTTTTTAACTTTGTAAACTTCTATATTTATTTCCCTTCTAAAAACTTTATATGTATTATGGCGTCCCGTGGACCCCTTTTTAGGAGGAATAACTCTAAAACGATAAGTTTGATGTACTTAACAAAAGTTAAAAAAAATAATTAAAAAATAATTTCTTTTGAAAATATCATCAGTTCTCTAACAGCGATTAAAAATCTAGATCTCAGTGTAATATGTTTAAAAAAAAATATTCTGCAATCTTTTGGTTGTCATAAATTCCGTAATTCTGAGCAAAGTAAATTTATAAAGTAGACAATAATGCCATATTTTCCATTAATTATTAGTTCATTTTTGTAAACAAATTGCCTGTGGTTTTTGTAGACGTTTGTTGTACAACAACTCGTGTCGCTACTTTATAAATTTACTTTGATTCTGAGCATATCGCGGAAAAGATAGTTAACATTTTTGTATCTAGTCTGCAAAATTACTACCATTTTTACACCCATTTCGATAAAAAGCAAAAATAATATTCCTTTCCAACCCACTAGAAATCATATTTTTCATGCCGTAATCAGCTCAAAATTACGAAATTTTTAAGACCCATTCCGTAAAAATCTTAAAAATATTATTTTTCAAAAATTACTCTGAGGTCAGGATTTTCAATCGCTGGTAGGGAACTGAAGATCATTTCAATTTTTTATTATTCTCGTGGTTTGTACATTAATACGCATCGATTGGATGGTATTCTTATATAAAATTCTTGAAAAGGCTGTTCGGGACACTCTAATATGTATGTTTTAAATTATTTGTAGTGACAAAAAAAAAGCAAAAATTATTATATTGTATTGAACTAATATGTAAACATGTATATACATGATTATGTATGTAATAATTTTAAAACATTAAATAATAATTAATACGCATTTTTCTTCATTAGGAAACAAATATTTAAATTCATTATTTTATTTGTACTAATTTAATTATTTTAAAATTATTGTTAATAATCAAAATATATTATATTTACTTACATAATCAACAATAAACTGTAATAATATAATATTTATGTTTTTCTACATCTGTCGGTAATATATTTAATGAATTATTTGGAATTAATTATATGAACATTAGAGTGGCCCGTTTGTATGAAGATAAAATAAGGTGTCAATGTTCCCAATTAAAAATAAAATTTAATTAATTCTTAGATAAGGTTTTTCAAAATGTTTGTCCAGGTGGCAATATTTGCTGAACTGGATCAAAAGATAAAAAGGTCCTTTTGAGGTTTTTAGGATTTTTTTATATATCCTTTAAACAAAAAAATATGAAATATTGGAATTATAATAAACGTTCTTGAGGGACACTTTCAATATCAGAAATGTTTGTGTAGCAGCAAAAGTGATGGAATTTTTTTTAGAACTTTTACATTTTACACTGATGAATTTAATATAATTTGTTGAAATTAATACATAATATTCCTCAATAAAATGTATCAAAATGATTTTTTCCGTTTTTCAAAATTCAATATAGATCGAATTTTGATAGAATTTATCAAAGACTATGAGCGGTACCAAAACATTGCAAAACAATGTAAACAAAAACATACAGATCGTTGTTAACAAAGCAAGGACAACAAGCATAAATTCTTATCATTATAACTCACAATAATGAAAAAAATTGAACACCATTTTTATACCCTTCACCTTCGAGAGAAGGGTATATATAAGTTTGTCATTCCGTTTGCAATTTCTTTAATATAATTTTCCGACCCTATAAAGAATATATATTCTGGATCCTTATAGATAGCAGAGTCGATTAAGCCATGTCCGTCTGTCTGTTTGTTGAAATCAGTGTTTATAGGACCCCAGGTCCTATTATTAAGATACTGAATCTCTTTCCTCAACACCTTTTCACGTATTTGCATATATAACATAAAATTATAACTCCTACTACATTTTTATTACAATATTTATTAATATTTGTTTATAATTTAAAATAAACATTAATATTTATTTATATGCATATATTATTTTTGCATATATTATTTATATTTTTTACAATAATAATACATTTTAGAAAAATTTAATCTAAATGTCAACATCATAAATATGCATAAAATGTAAATATTGATAAAATGGAAAATTTTTCGACATAAAGCAAGAATATAACTCTCTATAACTCGTTATTCTCGTTTATAAACGTTACAGTCAAATTTTAAAAATCAAATTCTGCTACATGTTTACAATAACATATGATATCGACACAATATTGATTATAAATGAAACAATTTTAGGTGTGTTCGCGTACTCACAAATTTCTTAACAATTTAATTGATATTATTGTAAATATCGTTTGTTAATAAATAAATTTCTTTAGTTCTTTGATAATCTACCTAAAAATAGAAACAATTTCGTCTAGTTTCCATTAAATATTGGAAATATTACAAAATTTGACCTTTAAAATTTATGGTTTAATGGCGTCCAAATTGCATGAAACTCTTGATTTTTATTTAGAAATATGTGTACTAATAAATTTACAAAAGGTTCCATTTAAAAATTCAGAACAATATGATAAAAAGGTTAATTTTGCAAAATATTACATAAAAATGGGTTTTTCTCGAAATCCGCTGAATTCAAATTGCAGGTACAGGCAAACTATAAGAGGTATTGACCTAACTTTTTACTGTTTTATTTCCTAATCAGTTGTCCATAAATCCCTATGAGTTTTCCCAAAAATATTGAAATTTGTTTAACAAAGTATCAAAAAAAAAAACTAAAATATGAATTTTGAAACGCCGTTGAAAATATCAACATTTTTCGACCATAGCTGAGAACAGGTTTACGTTATTCTATAAGGACAAAAACTCATATTCAAGTAACAACAGATGTATTTTAAGTAATACAATTGTTTTATTAGAATATTTTCAAAAATATGTTTATTTTTTATCACATTTCGAATTCAAGTGCTCTGAGACACGATAATGGCCTGGAGAATTTTTAATAACTTTTACATTTTTCAACCAATTTTTGTGTGTTTTATCCTTTTGTAACGCTAATTCTGTGTACATCACGATTCTTTGACATTAAAATGCAAAACAAATTGTTTAATGACAAAACTTTTGTGTAAACTGAAAAAAATTGCATATTTTCCCCTTATAAATGCATCTTCAAAATTCAGAGGCGTTGCGGCACCAGTTAACTTAAGCTTATTGACCTAATTTTTTGCAGAATATATTTTTATAACCCATAGAACAATTCTAGGGGGGACGGCCTGTAGGATAATTTTTTTTCCTTCATACAAGCATGGAGCACTCTAGTATATATAGTAAAATAAATCAAAATATATAAATACTTTCAAAAGTTCTTATTCGATATTTATGAAAAAAAATAAAACAATATAGAGTTGAGAACGGAGATTTCATAAATGTGAAACACAAACAGATTTATTTCTATTTTATTTATATTTTTTCAAATTATTTGTTTTTAGGTGTTTTGTTAGTAATTGAGATTTCAGCAAAAAGCAATTTAAATTTTTGCAAATTGACGTTCGCGAAATTTTTAGGATATATTTTTTTTAATTGCGAGGAAAATAAAAAAAAAACGTTCCATCATAAAATTACCGAATAATTTTTAATGAAAAGTACGCAGAGTGTTCTATTGTAAAAAAAAATCATTAATATTTATATAGATATGATTCTTTCATGCATATATTTTCATATATTTAAAAAAATTCACAAAAACCGTGTATTACCAAAATGTCCAAATTTGATCTAAACCGATAGAGCTGAAAATTGTGTCTGTCCTACTATCTCATAGTTCAAACTTGTGGCAAATTACATCGAAATCGCAAGACATTGATTTTCAAAATTGGGTCAATTGACCCAATTTTGATTTCCCTTGTAATAATAGATACGTATATTGCAGTATTCGCCTAATTAAATATATCATTAAAATTTGAAAACAAAAAAAATTATTACCAAGTGAGAATCGAACTTAAGCCTGAATGATAGTTTATTTTAAATTAAATACTTTATAAACTTTTTCGTATAAACAATAACTTAAATTTATCTCGTATGGTTGGATATTACTGGATATAAAAACACTTTAACTTATAGAATGCTCGAAGTAGTATACTAATCCAAACGGAATAAATTTGAAAAACAAAATCAGTATTTTTTCATAACATTATAAAACAGTAAAATAATTTGCTATCATACTCATAAATTTGTACAAGTAAAATCTTATATACTTACATATGTACATTGTACTTATAAATCCACAAAATTAGACTTTATGTGCTAGAGGTTGGTCAAAAGTTTTGTATGTAAACATTAGGGTGACTTTGGTAAATATTTTTAAAATTCTCAGTTTTGCATTTATTGTTTAAGTTACTAAGAAAAAGCATCAAGATACTAATATACTGATGAATATTTTATTTTATTTATTCCTATTCATAATTAATGTATATATAATTAGTTGTAATAATCCGTCTGTGTAGCCGTGGAAAGAATTATAACGTCCGAAGAAACTAGAAGCCTGAAATCCATTACCATAAAATATCCCAATTGATTATGCTTAAATAAGTTTTTATTAAAATATTATAGTCTTTAAGATACCTAGGAAAAATACAAAATATTTGTTTGTAGAAATTATTTTCCAAAATGTTAAATTGTAATCCTTCTAATATAGATTTTACTACATTTTTAGGTAGAATAGTTTTGAGTAAATAAACCAGATACTTTTTAATATAAAACCACAAATTATTTTCAAAAAGCTTTTTAATGGTTTATGAAAAAAATCATACTTAAAAATTATTGCGAGAACAGACACAAACACAAACACATGCACATAAATTCATATTTTGCAATAACAATAATAAAGAATATTATTAAGCAACAAAAATGCTTAAATAAATACACACACCCAGGTGGTAGTCTTTATATTAGTTTATATTACAGGAATTAAATTATGTATGTATATGTTTACGTTAAGGTGATCCCGATTGGAAAACATATAATGTAGTGATGTTTCCATTGAATATTATTGTTTAGTTTATTCCACTATACCGTTTCCCAATTTGTTTGCGCTGAGTCAAACTTGTCGGGAATATTAGCAAATTCCATTTCGGACCACCTTATTATACGTATAAAAATGTATAAATACATAATATACATTGAAATTCTAGTATAACCTAGCAACACTTCTATTTTTGTAATTTCATAATTTTTATCTGCAACAATTAAATTATTAAAACTGATTGAAATCGAGCTAATTAAATTACCCATCTAATTAAAGAATTTAACTTCACATTAAGTGTCATTATTAACTGAATTATAAAACAGCACTAATAACCTAGTCTAGTCTATAGTCTAGTCTATAGTCTAGTATATAGTCTAGTCTATAGTCGAGTCTATAGTCTAGTCTATAGTCTAGTCTATAGTCTAGTCTATAGTCTAGTCTATAGTCTAGTCTATAGTCTAGTCTATAGTCTAGTATATAGTCTAGTCTATAGTCTAGTCTATAGTCTAGTCTATAGTCTAAAACAATAGAAAATATTTTGGATTTTTTAACAAGAACATATGCTGGGTAATCTAGGTTAATGTCTAAAATACCTACTTTCTGAAACAGAATATTGTATTACCTGTTGGTGCAATTTTTTTTTTTAATTCTAAATAGTGTACTTGCAAGGGCAAGTGTATTTATGAGGAAATAGCTTGGTAATTTGTTTTATTTCCTGTGGATTTTTTGCTACATTTAAATTATAAATATGGTTCGGTGTTTGAGTTTTATTTAAAAACATGATGAATCAACAGAAGCCAATAAATACTGAGCTAAATTTATTATTTGAGTTTCTAAATTACTTAGTAACAAAAAAATTTAAGTGTATGAAAATGTGGGTTCACAAAGATTTTGTGTATTTATATTTCTACAACATGTTACGTATTTGTTCGATATTCCATGATGTATATGATAAAATAGTTACTATTGTGCTTATGTTTAACGCTCACTAGTAGGGAGGTTATTAAGTAATTAAATTTAAAGTAACAAGTTATATAAATCAAATAATCAATTAATATATATTTTAAAGTTCTATGCTTAATTTTACAAATAGTCATTTAACATTTATATCTGTGACAATGATAAATTTACCTTTATTTTCCAACGTTTACGACTCCATTCGATTTAAAAGTTCTATTTGCATGTAAAACATTTTGGCGTTGTTTAAATTTTAAATCAAAATTTGATTTCTTTTCCTAAAACATTATGGAGCTCATCAATCTTGTCTAACTCCTGTATTTTAGCATAGATTTATGTTACCAACTACCATCATTGTCCCAACTGTGAAAATAACACAGATTGCAATCAAAAGGATATAAAAAATGTATAAAAACATTATATTGCTTCGAACACAGAGTAACGATGCTTGTGTGAATAAACCTACATATAGATAAATGTCTGCATATATACATAAATATATACATACGTATGTAACTAGAAATGTTCCATGTAATTGCTATTGATGTTACACGTCAATCATTCATGTTATTTGATTGATTCTTGTATGACAATCTCAATGAAATGGATAGACGTGCGACCAGACACATTACAAAATGTAGACTAGAATAGTAACATTTTTAAACATTTTATTGTGTATAAAGAGGATAATTAAATATTTGTATTCGAAACAGTAAACATTTTATTGAGTTAAAATTATAAAGAATTTAAAAAAAGATTAATTTAGAGGATTTTGTCAATGCAATATCGAATTGTTGTAAAAATCTTATTTTTTTCAAATTTATTAATAAGTTTAACACAAAAGGAAAAAAAAAAGAAATATACCCGTCTGGTACCAAATTGACACCAAATAACATTAGTTGTCAATGTATATATAATGTTGTCAACGCAACGTTGTCAACATTGCAAGAATTCGTAGTCGAAATCTAAATTTTATACACATCCGTTGTCTTAAAGTTAACAAACGTGGTAAGCTCACTATTGACAACGGGTTGTTTGTCAAAATTTCTATTAGGCAACTATTCAAGACTTTCTATAAATCATTTGTGCAGTGTACCAGATCTCACATAATATCTTAATATTATTTACTTACTTTACTATTCAGTATTTTTATTGATGAAGAAAAAAATATTTATACAGCATTCCACAAACTATAGATGTACAAAAATACTTTAAAATAGAAAACTGGAAAATAAAAATAATCTTTTAGAGTAAAAGTGAACAAGATAAATATTTTAATAATATTCTCCAAGAATCTAAACATAAATTATTAATTGTATATAAACGTATGTTCCTTTATTTCTTCAGAAGAATACATATTAATAATAGTTTTAAAGAAACTAATTTATATCTTATAAGTTGCGTCAAGATAAAAGTTGAAGTAAATATTAATTTTTTTTTTTTAAATTTTTTTTTTACTCTTCATATTCTTTCTATTTAAACAATAGATTAACAATGAACATCTGCAAAGTGAAGTAAGTATGTGCTTATGTGTATGTGTAAAACACTTATACATGTATTATGAGTTTGTATACGTACCAAAGTTCTAATTTCTTACAAGATGCATGTTAACCTAAAACACAACAAATACAAACATTTAGTCGAACAAATATGACATGTGCACAAAAGGTAACAAAGTCTAACTGTATTCGGGTACATGCATGCAAATGTAAACATAATATGCCACTTATCATACGCACTCACTTCCGCATCCGCTAAATAATGTCTTACATGTTATTGTGCATTTTAGCTTTATATCCTCATCGTTGTTTTGTTGTGATATATGGAATGGGCTTTTGTGTTGTAGAGAACATATTGAAAGTGGTTAAAACTTTATAAACATACTGTATTGTGTTTTAGGTAGTCTCGTGGACCAATTTTTTGGAAGAATATCTCTTACTCGTTGTATTATAATATATTGAAAAAGTGAAAATAGTTCAGCATGTTCAAAAATTCTGCAATATTTTCGAAGTGGGTTGAAAAAATAATTTTAAAAGATTCTGATATTAATCAAAACAAGTGCAAAATTTTTTATTAAATATATAAAGAAAAAATTACGACAATTTTGCCACCTATTTCAAAAAAGGAAAAATTATTTTTCCCGAAAACAGCTCAAATATTGTAATTTTTGATAATCTTTTCTAAAGTATTTGAAATAGTTTTCAAAAATTATTCTGAGATCATGATTTTCAATACAAAAAAAATTTTTTTTGCTAAAATCAATTGAGAGGTATTTCTTAATTAGATTCTTAAAAAGACTGTTTCTCGGGACACTCTAATGTACATACATACTTATAAATGTATGTAAACTACAAAATCCAAAGCATATAGAGCAGAAAACCCGGATAAGTTAAGTTGAAAACTAAATATATGTAAGTAAAATATAGTTTTATACAAAATCTTTAAGTTTAACCTCAATAATAAACCTCAATAATGACTTAATATTAAATCAGAACTGTATTAAAAAAATTCTAAAAATAATATTATTAATAAATATTAATAAAAACTAAATTAAGGTTATTTATCGATCATCGATCGGTTAATCGATAAATTTTTTGTCCAATAAATGAAAAAATTTTAAAGAACGAACAAACCGAATAATTTTTATCAATTAACTAGATTTTTTATGTAGAAAAAATTTCGAATGAAATAATTTTCAACATTAAAAAAACTGTCATGCAATAGAACTCGAAAAGTTTTAGAACCTTATTCAAAAACAATATTTTAAATATTGTAAAAAACAGTTTCCATTCTTTCGATTAAACTAAATATTTTGACTTATCCGATTACAAATCGATTACTTAAATCGACAGTATATGTAGAAACTTTTTGCTGATTTTTGAAGAGATTCTTGAACATTTATTAGCTCAAAAGCCCCATACGGGGGATACGGTTATATGGGTGATGGGTGAAATAATTGATTTAAAGAAGAATAGTATGCGCTAAATTTTACCAAATTATTATTAAAATTGCGGCATATAGCGTGCGTTTACATGAACACACAAGTGAACAGAAGACAAACATACGATCGGACGGATAAAGTGGTTCTGAGCCTATTTTTGGCGTAACAGAAATCACAACAAGCGCATAATACCCTCCCAGTTATTAAAACCTCTTTATTATATGGAAATGATATGTAGTAAACTATTGTTAACTTTAATAATTGTTTTTGCATAAGGCAGCAAATCTTTAACTAAAAACTCAACTCTATATTAAAGTAGCTTTTTCTTTTATTATTTTCATAATAACTTTAATCATATATAAACAACTATATAAATAATAGTTTTACTAATTTTTTTATATAAAAATATAAAATTTATTGACAAAAGGAAAAACAACATTTCAAAAAATATTGTATATAATTCAATAAACTAAAAGTTCATAACTTATATTTGGTACATATTCGTTTATTGTATAGCATATAATAATTCTAAAAAAATACAAAATTAACTTTTCTCAGTTTTTTTAACGAATTAACTTTCCTATGTTTCAACTTTTATAATTTCAAAACAAAACATGTGGTACATTTTTACACCTGGGTTAATAAAACTTACAAGCGTTATTGTGTTGAAATTTATGTGGTAAAACAAAAATCATCCAACCATCCATGTAGACTTCAAAATGACTGGAATGTCTAGGCGTAAGCTTAAACTTTCTTGAAATTAATTTATTTTTAATACATAAGAAAATTTTAAGACTACTTAGCGTTTCTTTTGGCAAAAGAAGCCAAACCATATGTGAGCCAACTAAACTTACATACCAACAAACAAACATTTTTGATTAATTTCGTATAGAAAAGAAGCGCCAAAGTTATAAATAAACTTCCTTGAAAATTAACTTTACTCACATAAACATACCCACAACAACATAAAGACATCCAGAAAAACAATGAAACTCAGACAGACTACTTTGCCTTAAAGAGATTAATTTATTGAGGAGGATTTAAGGGAAGGGGGTTTGCGGATGTTAAAACAAATATTTGAAAAAGTATTAAGGGAATTTTCCAACAACAGTGTGTAGGGATACACAAAGAAAAAATATTTTGTGTCTTCTGAAACTTCAACACCCATACACACATATATATACTTATATGTTAATGTAATATAATCCTAATTAGTTTACCCAGAAGATAATTAATCCAAACCATAAATATTACAATACATACATTGCCTCATACCTAAAATCAAAAGGATATAAAATCCTATTGCTTAAATATTTTCAAGCTAATATCCTTCCAAAAAAAAAGAAACAAATATTACACACAGTCTAACAATGACTAAGTGAGTAAGTGAATGAGTAAGTTTGTGTGGGTTTGTGTGAAATGATGAAATAGTTGGAAACTAAGATAGACGACCTGTAATCTCATTAAGGCGGCAAAAATTAAACCACATGAAATATGAGGCCATTCTAGTGATTAAAAGTGTGCGATATTTGATGTTTTCTTTTTTTTGAGTTTTCACCATGGCTCTTTGGATTTTAAAACTTGTTAAGTATTAAGATATGACAAATATGTTGAAAGTAAAATATGTTGCGTAAATTGGGACAAATACTTTTGGGTTATTGAGATATTCCTTTTTTTTACTAACTAGTCATTTTTTAGAAGTATGAAGTAATAACAAAATTGGATTAAAATTTATTATAGAACGCTTATTTAAAATAAATAAATTTAATTTTAATGAATATTATATGTCGAGAGATTATATCCAATACTATGTATCCCAAGTTTTGCAAAACAATCCTATACACGCTATATAAATTTCAGAAAATAGTTGTTATCCCGTTAGTAATACATGGAGTATAAATATTCTTTATTGATAGGGTTTGTTTTTTCTTGAAAATGAAAGTCCACAATTTTTACTAATAGTTGGCAGATCACAAACTTGCAACGCGTAATGCTATTTTGTACCATTGTGCACTAAACTAAAGTATCGTGCGCTTAAAAGTGATGTAAGCTTAAGCAAAAATGTTTGCCGAAAAAATACTACTACCATAATATTTTTTACACACATATATACATATATATAAAAACAAAATACAAAGTAAAAAATACGAAAATATTCACACTTTCCACAAATAACCACATATGTATAAAACACCTATTTATATACATGAAACTTCATTTCATACTGACTACTACATGCAACATCAGACAGACACAATTATAATTCATCATTTTGGCCAAACAACTTAGAACTGAGAATATACATATAAAGTATATGTATTTAAGTATATTCTTTTATATAGTTATATACAAGTAAACTTAAAAGTATTAAAATAGATGACAATAAAAAACTTTTTTGGCAAATTTATTTCTTATAAATTAACAGTAATACACACAAAAAATAAAATATTATTTTTTAGATGAAGTCGTGAAATTTATGTCTATTCCATGTAATATAAACAGAAAAAACTTAATCATTCACTACTTCATTAGCATTTTAACTCATTATTTTAACACGATGACGACCACGCACGCTTACAAATAACTACAAAAGTAAGCACTTACAAATAGGGAGTTTTTGCTAAATTATAGAATACAGTGTGTGTAATGGAATTTAATACATTTGAAATATAACACTTAAATGTACCACTTGTCAAAATATATTATATATATTTAAAATTTATGTTTTAACATCAGCACGTGCAAAAATTTATTCTTTTGTTTATTTATTAGAAAAATACAATTATCATCAATATTTATATTTATTAATTTACGTTGACATTTAGACATTCATTTAGAGTTCATATCTTTATACCTGATGATATTGTTTTATTTGCTATAAAACGTTAAAACAGTGGGTGTTATGACATCAATAATGACAACATTTGTCAAGCATTGTTTAAATTTTTACACGAATATGTATTTTTATTTTTTTCGAAAAAAATTTCAGTAAATACCAAAGACAATAACAGGTAAATCACTCAGGTGTAATTCCGATGACATAAAAGTCAAAATGATTGCTATATTAAGCCAGACATATATAAGCATTGATGTATGCCGTTAAGTAAGACCTAGTTCACACTGGGAAACTATTGTTGAGAAACTTTTGATTTTGTGTGTGAGAGAAAGAGATGGTTGATATTTCTTTCTCTTTTTCTAATACACAAAAATCAAAAATTTGCAAAAAAAAGTTTCCTAGTGTGAACCAGGTCTAATGAGGGAGTCAAATATATAATATGCATGTTCGCTAGTTTAAAAAAACGTGGGGTGCGAAAAAAGTACCAAAATGAAGTCTTTAGCCGTTTGTTCCATAAAGGGGTCGAATTTATAAAAAGGTATCAGATACCTTTCCGCTTATTTTTTAAATGAACGACGATAAGCTTTAAACTGTTTTTGTATCTCTTCCAGTTGAGGAGATATGAGTTTATTCGCTTTTTCTCTTTTTCCCCTACAAATTAAATTTTCCAGAAAAATCAGGATTAATTCGCTGGGAGACCAATCTCCTGTCCAAATTTCGGTTCTTTAGCTTCATCCGTGCAATGATGAATCAGTCAGTAACGTTAACATTTTTTGTAAATATAGTTTTTTTTTAAATTGCCAAAATTTTTTAAAAGCTCTCTCAAATTAAATAAAAAAAATGTATCTCAAAGTTTTTTTTATTTTCCAAATAATTTAATCTTAAAAGAAACAAATATAAAAACTGCAAACTAATACAATTGCGACAGTGAAAAGAAAAATCCACCCTGCCTGCGTCTATGTAATTTCAGCAACAGTTTCGCGTAAAAACATAAATTACCTAGAATTTACGTGACTGCAAATAAAAACACATGAGGTCACGTTCTATGAGAAACAGGTACAAGACGAAAGAAACTTTTAGTTTCAACTACTAAACTACATTCATGTGTTGGATTGCACGTTGTAAGATGTATGTACGTATGTATTTGTCTGTAAAGTAAATACAGTAACAGACTCGCCCACCTACATACGTACAAACACACATACTTACATATGTATGTTATAACTACGTTTATTTTACAACCTCAGGACATTGGCTTAAGGTATCCTTCGTACCATTATCAAACTCGTATATTTTGTACAGGATTAGTGGAAACCATATTTTCCATAACAAAACCAGTGACGCTCATGTCGATGACAACGATGACGATGTAGATAATGATGACTTTGCTTGCATGTGGATTCATATACATATATGGTCAATAGCTTAGAATGAGTTAAGGAAATTTTAACATAATTGAAAGAAAGGATAATAAGTTTGTGTGTTCATCTATACGTATTTACTTACATAGAGATATATGTATGTATATACTTATGTATATGTCAGACATCCAGTCAACCAGCCATAGTGCTAAACATTCTGCTAGACTATAATGAAAATCGGTCAGCATGACTTTCATTATATTTATTAAAAATAAGAGAAAAAAAAAGACTAGAAGCAAAACGTAACGTAGTTAAATGAAAACACGTTCTTACTAAAAAGAAATTAAAATTGAGATGATGTACGTTACTTGTTTACCACCCAAGGCAATACATGATTGTTTCTTTAAATTACAGAGACCTGAAAAAATAATAGTTGAGAAGAAATAATATAATTTTTCTGTCTACTTAGTACTTGATATATTAAATTGAAAATAACGGAGCAATATATAATAAACTAAGTCATAGACTAGTTTATAATATAGACAATGTAACAGACTTAAACTACTATTGAAAATGATAACTATGAAGTTATGTAGAACTATAAATTAGTCAACTTACTAATCTGGTTTCTAGATAAAGAACATGAAGTTACAACCAGCTATATAATACATGTTATTTTTAGTTATCCATGCCCGATTCCAGGATAAAATTCTTAAGAATTTCCATGTGTGGTATTTCAAAAGAAAAATATTTTAATTTTGAAATTCATTTTGTAATATTAAATAATCTAATATTAAGTAATCTACATTTGTAAAATAAAAAACATAATATCCTTAACACTTACTACACGAAAGCAAAAAAAAAATTAATTCCTCGCAGTTGTAGCTCATCACAAAATCCAATGACATAATTTTATTCTAGAATAAAATAAAAAAAAAATTCAAAGAGAAAACAAATATCAACTTCCTTAAACACTAATCATAAATGTCAAAATTAATCCATTATTCTGACTGGCAAACACTGCATAAGTATATTTACAACAACATTAAGAAAAGAGCAACAAATACTTTTCAACTTAAATCCAACTGTAATCATTAGAAAACATTATGCAGCTGCTTGCAATAAGGCAACACAAACACTTCAAATGCTACAGCTACGTCACCGAGTGCGAGTACTTGAACTTGACATTTGTCATAGGATGATGATGAGCAGCTTCAAAGTATGAAGCTGATGGAATATCAGAAATCTGCATAAACATGTTTCCCCTTTTAGTATTTTACATTTGTGCAGAGGAAGAAAATCAAAAGAAAAATTGAAATCTTTTTAATCACAAAATAATCTTTTAACTAATGCACACTGATTATGACGACACGATACAGATGAACTCAAATGGAAGCGGAATTCACTTGAGAATGATATACATACAAGGCACATACATATATGTATATAAGTATTTAATGTTTAAATTTTGTAAACATATTCTATCATTTAAATAATTACTTAGTGCTCATTTATTCTGAAGTGGAATTAAAATTAGAATATAGAATAGCGAAGTTTTAAAGTTGACAAGTGTTCTTTTTTTTCATAACTATATTCTAATCCATAAATATTATTAAAGTTTTAGGGACACATACTTAAATATTTAGTATTAAAGGGATTATCAGAACATATTTATTTAAAAAAAATATTTTATATTTTGCTTTCGTTGACGTATGTTTATATCCCAGCAAAAATTAAACGAAGTATTTCCCAAAGAATAACATTTGTCACCACTTTAAAAGTAGCACTATGTGAAAATAATACCATTTTTTGCTATATAAATTTTTTTATTCTTACCTTTCTATGTGTTTAACAATTTATTTTGGTATGTTCTATCTATGTCTATGTGTTAAAAGTATTTAAGTCAAATGTTCGGTTCCAAATAACTTCCAAATAAAGAACATATGAATGACATCATCAGAATGAAAAGGACATCTCTCCTATGACAAGCCTGTGTTAAAATCATCACTTTTTCAGGTCTTTTTTAGCACTTTCATATAGTAAATTCTACTAATTTTTCGATTCTTTGGAAGATATTTTTTTGCTGGGTATGTATGTGTGAGTACATTTGAGATGTTCCAAAAATATTTTCTAATTTGTTTATTAATATTTAAAACTTACTGCTGTAGACACAAAACATTAATTAATCAAAAAACTAACGTTTTTGGAATAGGATTTATAGCTGATTGCCTAGAGTGTATGTCTAATAAGGAATTAGTTTGTGGTTCTTACCCTAGTTAGAACTGTTTTTAAGAAATATTAGTTTTTATATTTAGGCAAAATCGATATTTTTTGCACATCCCTAATTTTCATATAAAATCTGTACATCACCCATAGTAACAAAACTTAAACAAAACAAAAATTATCACTAATATGCTCATTAATTATAAATAATTGTCACTTTTCATTAAAACGAAAATGTTTCAAATTTACAGAATCATATAACAAAGAAATAAATATTTATTTAAAAAGTAATATTCTTTGATATTACATTTTTCGAAAATTAACCGAATAAAGGATGCTTTTAAAGTGTGTAAATAGCAGAATTGGCAAGATTATTAAGAAAATATCTAAGAATTTTTCTGATAGTATAAAGAACTCACATGTGTTGTTTTTAGATAACGTGTGAGTAGCTTGAGTTAAAATTTATTAAAAATCAACAACTTACTAAACAACTTCTTTGTAAGCGAAATATACCTCTTTAAATCCTTATTTTTAAGCGAGTGTAGAAGTATATAGCAATAAAAGAATTTCCAAAGAAGCGAAAAGAAGTAAAGTTTACTCCATGAGAGTATTAAAAAAGGTCTGAAGAAGTGATGATTTAACACATACATGACATTGGATATTCCTCCTGTGACGTGTTAAAATAATGATTTAAAATGCTAATGAAAAAGTAGTGAAATGAGGTTTTTTACCATTTTAACTCATTACTTTTCAATGTAATTTTTTTCTGGAAATATAAGGAAAAAAGTTAAACATATATTAAAATGAGAAATGTTCCTAGAATAAGTGTTTTTTTTTTTTTTTTTTTTTGATGTTGGTTCAAGTCTGATGGCAGTAAGATGAAAATTATCGCGTTTCCATAACTTTTTGATATCCAAAATTCGTATGCTTCAAATTTTGTCATTATATGAAAATCAATAGATATAATATACAATATAGTGTTCAGAGTTTAGGAACACTGGTTCTAAAAACATTTCTCATTGCAATACATGTTTTTCCAGCAACAAAAAAACTTCCAAAGATGCGAAAAAAGGTAGAATTTACAATATGGAAGTACTAGAAAATACCATAAGAAGTTATGATTTTAAGAAGTATGATTGTCATAGGAGGGATGTCCTTTTTATTTGATTTCAAATTAAATACATCTGAAGTCATTCTTAGGAATTAATTTTTATGTTCCTTTATTGGAAGTTATGAGAAAGTTAAATTGTAGTATTATAGAATACAACTAATTTGACACAAATGATATTAACATAAATTAATAAATTACACCCATTTTGCAAAAAATTCCAAAAAATTTGGTTTAAAGCAAAAAATATCAATACTAAAAAATATACCTTCAGTTAAAAAAGATTCCTTTCGGCTCTTCTAAAGTGACTTCCACAAAAGTTAAAAATATTCACTTAGTACTACTTTTGAATTATTAAGGTTCAGATTCAACGCCCTATTCAGATATCTCACTGCTACAGGAAGTGGTGTAGCATTATTAGTCGACAGTTTGCACGTTCCAACCAATCATGAGTTATTATTCTAGGAGTCGCAGCGCTTTTAAAACTTTAAAATGTTTAATATTACTTGCAAAATTTTTATTTAGCATAAATCAAATGTTATTCACTTAGCACATAAATATACATGACATCACTATTATATTAAAATTTTCTATCTATTCTATAACTCACTTTCGGTCCAATCACCCAAATATTAGCATTAAAAACATCAAGACAATAACAAGTAGCCTTTTACGCATAAAACATAATGACATCGTTTCTATAATGAAATTCTTAAAAATTAATTTGTGAAAACTAAAACTTTTTTGATTACACTCACTAGCCATAGTTGTTTGTTGAGTCTTTTAAGTTGAACTTTAGAAAACAAATAAATGAACAGTCCTTTTTATTTACACTTTCGTCTGTACTCATTTCCTTTTCCGTTTAAGTTGCTTTCATTCGCAGTCAATCATTAGCCTAGTTAAGAAGTAGTAAAAAATAAACTTTTTCTATTGTTTATCTTTTTTCTTCGACGACGACGACGACAATAACAAAATAAAACCAACAACAAATAGTAGCAATACAATCGTGTAAATAATGAACGTATTTACGATTTAAAATCAAAAGAAAAAAAGCTAAATATGTCCTGAAAAAAAATTTAAAGACAGAAGTTTTTTTATTTTATGCATCGAAAGCTAAAAAGATTTCATCATTAAGAAATAACAATACAAACAGGATAAAAAAAACAAAATTAATAAGAGAAAAATACATTTAGATTACACCGATACTGGGTGGCTAAATATAAACAGTGGACAGTGGGCCGCTATTCAAGAAAACGATAATTACTTAGTTAAACTGGAATAGAATGAATAAAATGAGAACTTATTTTTTCAAAGCGAAATACACACATACATATGTATGTATGTAAAAAAATGTTTCATCGTTTTTGAAAGAGTAGAGTTGGACAGATATCTGTTGGGTACTTAAACATGTGAGTAGTAATTTTATTGTACAATTTGACCTGCAGTTTAATTACAGACGTACGAAAATCTATAATAAAACTACTATAATTCATTAAGTAATTCTCAGTAGATTGATGAGCTTTAACGACATTGAACAGTCACAAGTTTCAAAGTAAATCCGTATAACCCTCTACCCATTATAATGCTGCAAAGGAAAAATGAACATAAACACTCTGAAAGACAGAAGGAAATACGTCATACAACAATATGTTTAACAATAACAACAATTTCTTATCTTTATATGTAAACGTAAGCAATCTATACTCCCATTTTGAGGTCTTATTGTTCCATTTTTAATGAGAAAAAATTAGAATTAAAATAATACACGAAGAGAAAAATTACTTTAGAAAAGTGTAATTTAAAAGTTCTTCTTCTTTAGTCGCCCCTCCTTTTCAATACATTTTTATTATTTTTATACTCTTTTCCTTAACTCAACTCAAAACTGACCATTGTTGGTGTAAACTTTATGTTTTAGTTTCTCGATATTGAAGTGTAATGGAAAAAAATAAGAAAATAATCAAAAGTAAAGCAAAACTGTCGCAAAAATCTAAAAACAAAATAAATATAAAAAAGAACATCTAACTAAAAAGTTATAGTAGGGCATGGTCGACCATATAATACCTTATACCTGTGATTTTGTCAAAAATTAATCATAAGTGTAATGTAGGGTAGTGCATTTACGATTTTAACATGAAATTCTAGTTATAACTTTAAATTTTACGATTGTGTTAATGTAAAACGTGAGCCGAATTTCTACATATTTTGAATATGATTTATGTTTGTATTTCATTTTTTAATTTCCTGTATAGCGTCACTTATATTATAAGCAAATTGTGATACCTTATGGTGATGGACAGATTTCGATAAATTTCATTATTTAATTAATGAGCAAGTTGTAATATATCCTAGAGATGGACAGATTTCCATATATTTCATTAAATGAATCGGGAATTATTCTGAGACGATTGGTATATTTTTAGACTAATATATTAAAATATAAAAAATACCCATAATGTTAGCTACACTATGAATAAAATACAAATAAAAAAATATAAATGATGACCAAATTACTCTGGCATAAAACTTTTTCTTTTAGTTGCGAATTTGTTGCTAAAAAAAGATATTGATAAAGTTAAAAGTAAAAAAAAAAAATTGAGTAGAACTCAATGACAACAATAACAATAGTAGCAGTTCGAAAAAGTATCTATAAGTAATGGTTGAATGATTTTGGACTTTGTTACTAAGTTCTGATATGAAAAATATTTAACAAAACTTTGCTTAAGTCGAAAAATATAGCTTAAAGTTTTTTTTATAATAATTTTTGTTTAAAATAAATATAAGTTAAATTATATGTTAATATCTACTTATTTTATCTTTTTAGTCAAAAAATGTATTTATTTGTTATTAACAATTAGGAAATGTTATTTAACATTCGCCTTACCAAAGGTTTTTATGTTCACCATATGATATGTTTTTAAGAAAATAATTATAAAGTCTTGACATATTTTTTTTTAAACACAAACAAAAAACATTTTTAGTGACAATTTTTTACTCAGAAACAAAACTAGTTACCGATTTCAACAATTTAAAAAAAAAGCATGTGCCGAATTTCATCAAATTATCTTCAAAATTGACGGACAGACATACAGATGGAATGACGATGCAAACATCAGCAGAAACGCATTGTCCCCACTATAGTGGTGTAGGGTATAATTACTCAAATAAACCATCACTAACTGTATTAATCCTTAATAATTACAGAGATTTTACTTTAAGTTATTTTTAAAAATTCAATTATTTTATTTATGAAACACAAACGCCCTCAAGTCAAAGCGGAAGTATCTCCATTTTACATGCATCATATTATAAAAAATCTTGTCATATATTTCCTTAATGCATCACAACAATTATTTTTTAATCTTTCTCCAATTTATAATGCAATTATACTGAAATTTAAGATTTCAATTCATTCATATATAAATAAAAGGGGCTCAAGACTTAACGTTGCACTTTATTTCAAAACAATTTTAACACGATAGCAATATATAAAACAAAAAACAAACAATTACATATTAAAATGCCTTGCGACTCCATAAGGGGGAAGGAAGAAGGATGAGAAAAAAATTATAAAAATAGGGTACAACAGCACGAGTGCACTCTTGTATCATCATTAAATTAAAGCTTTATAACACTGTTTGTTTTATCTTTTAATTTTAATATTTTTCCTTAAACCACATATTCGTACACACGTGCTTCAAGCCACCATATGCTGTACTTCCACACACATCCTATAACTAGAGGAGGTAGTTGGTTGCATTATCAACTCAAATATACTGCAACTTTATGCACTCGTCATTTTTATACAAAAATTTATAGACAGCAAGACGGATTTTATGGCAACTTTTTTCATTTACTCATACAAACTCATCTATTGGTAAGTGATATGCATATATGTATGTTCATACATACATATGCACATATGTATCTGTGTATTCGCATATTTCATGAGTAAATTAAAGCCACATATTCCATTCATATACAAAATTAAAAAGATGAAAAATAAAAAAAAATTGTAAAGAAATATAGCGGAAAATATTATATTTGTATAATATAAGTGACGCTATACAGGAAATTAAAAAATGAAATACAAACAAATGCTACTGAAACTGAAATAAATAGGTAAATGTGTGTGTATAAATAAATGTATGTTCATATCTACGAGGCCGAGAGTTTGTATGTATTATTAAAAAAAATTATTCAGACACATGCAAAATAAACTTAACTGACTTCCTAGGTAACCTTTGAAATTATACATGCAAATGTATTTATTCATGTGCACTATGGATGCATTATCACTTTAATAATGACATTTTTTAAATTTTTATAATAATAAAGTGTTTTTCTGAAAGATGAGTTCAACAGAGCACCATTTAAATATTGGACTATATATGAGCTTCTATGTCATATTCGGCGGTTATATGGGGGCTATGTGATATTATGGACCGATTTCTACCACTTTCAATAGGCCTCGTCATTGTCTTCAAAATTTGCAACTTGAGCGTGCGCTAGAGTATACAAAAAAACCGGTCTATTACAAAAATTCGAAAAATTCCAATTTTTAAAAAATCGGTTTCGAATACGGTTTTGTATAAAAAACGGTTTTTCTTTTTTTATTTATATATTAACAAGGAATTCAATATTTATAATACATTTATGTAGTGTATATGATTTTATATTATAAAGCATAAGATGAAACACATTTCATTTTAAAATCATTTTAAAAACAAACATTTTTAAATTTCATTCTCAAAAAATATTAAGAAAAAGAGATCGATTTTTTTTTTGTTTGTTATACCCTACACCAATATAGTGGGGAGGGTGTTATGCGTTTGTGCTGAAGTTTGTAACACCCAGAAATATTGGTCTTAGACTAACCTTAAGGTATACCAATCGCCTCAGAATCACTTTCTGAGTCGATTTAGCTATGTCCGTCCGTCCGTCTGTCTGCGTGTCCATGTAAACCTATTGCGCACGCTACAGGTCGCAATTTTCAAGATAATTTAATGAAATTTGGCACATACTCTTTTTTGGTTCAAGGACGATCGCTATTGAAAAAGGTTGAAATCGGTCCATTATTACTCCTAGCTCCCACTCAACCGTACCCCCGAATCGGGCCTTTAGGCTCTTAAGCACGTTAAATGTTTTATAATGTTAACAAAAATCAGCAAAAATTAGTTTTATAGAACTATAAATGACAATACTAATTTATATTGTGATCGGGGCTCATTTGACCCTAGCCCCCATACAGACTTCCCTTCAGAAAATGACTTGAAGGTTAAAATTAACTTATAATTACTTATAAAGCGATTAAAATCTACATAAATGACTTTGTAGAAGACGTAAATTCATCTACCAAAATTTATAAGGGTAGGCCCATATTTACCCCTTCTTCCCTATGAGCCCTCTTGTAGAAAATCTTGTTTTTTGTCAACAATTAGTAAAAATATTCCACAATAAAACAAATTAAATTCTTTATTTAAAAAAAATTCAAAATTTTATCATACTGACTGGTGTAGGGTATCATATGGTCGGCAATGTCCGACTATAAATTCATACTTGTTTTGAATGTTGAAGTTGGACAGATGGTTAAAAGGCAGTTATATGTAAAAAATAACTCTAAATGCTATTTTAGATGAACAAGACATTAAAGAAAATTCTAGAAAATCATGATTTACACATTCCCAAAATAATGAGTTCCATCTGTGTTTAACATGGGATATTACTTAAACTCTTTACCGCCTTGGTTTTTAACAAAATTATGGAGCCCTTAATTTACATAAATTGAAAAAAGTGAATTTTGAATAAATATGGTAAAATTTACGAAATATTAATTTATTCAAACATTTTTGTTTATTTTTTAATAAATTTTCTAATTTTAGTTCAAAATTATTCTCCACGAATTTTCAATTTTTTTATGAAAATAATTCGTGAATAATATTATACTTTTTCTTAAATTTTATAAAAATATTGTAGTTTTATTTAATCATAATATAATTAATATCATTATGTTTAATTTCGCTAAAATTTAAAAAAAAATATTACGAAAGGTTTTCATACTTTCGTAGAAATAGAAAAGGGTTTTATTAAATAATATTTCGTATTATACACGAAATAAGTTATGGAACTTAGTACCAAATCTTATTATTTTGCAATTTTGATAGAAAAGGGTTTTATTAAATAATATTTCGTATTGTACACGAAATTTTTGTAAATATTACGAAAATAGAAGTTACGAATTTTTTCGTAAAGTTGAGCATAGATTATTTTCAGTGTATGTATATTCTGATACTTGATACCAGTGTTTATAAATAAGTTATGGAACTTAGTACCAAATCTTATTATCTTGACAATTTTGATATGATTTATATTCAAGAATGGTATTCTAAAAATTGGCATATTTCGGGATTCATTTTATATTACATGCAACTGCTATACGTTCGGGTTTAAATTAAAAGGAAAATTCTATCAATTACTTAAATTGTTAGATCACATTGTCACCATGTAATGAAATCTTTACAAATTGTCAATATAGTTTTAAGAACCCAGAAATCAAACACATATGTATGTATTATAAGAATATTGCCCCATATAAGAGTAAATCAAAACATTGAACAAGTATGAATGCATAGTCGGGCATAGTCGACCATATACCATATACATATGATACCCTATACCAGTCAATATGTTGACATAATAGCCCTATTCGTGGGGTACGGTTGTATGGGGGCTAGGCGAAATAATGGACCGATTTTATGCATTTTCAATAGGCTTTTTCCTTAGGCCAAAAAAGAGCGTGTGCTAAATTTTATCCAATTATCTTGAAAATTGCGACCTGTACCTTACGCACAAGGTTTACATGGACAGTCAGCCAGCAGGCGCAACGGACGGACATAGCTTAATCGACTCAGAAAACGATTCTAAGACGATTGGTGTACTTTAAGGTGGATATAGAACGAATATTTTTGTATGTTACAAACATCAGCACTAAAGTGGTGTAAGGTATACACACCCCACATCGTTGCTTTGTGGTGGATATTATGAAGTTGTCTGGAGGCCGTTAATACACATAAAATAAATAAACTAGTTATATAAAGTGAATGTATACCTTTAGGCTGTTTAAGAAAAATAGTGTTCTTTTTTGTATATTATTCAAGCCATAGTGCAATTTGCAAACATTCATTCATCTTAGTTATGAATAATTTCTTTTTTTCTGTTAAATGTACACTCACATACGTGTATAAATGCATTTTCTATACATATGTACAAACCTACACACTCATATATTTAAAAGTATATGTGAATATGTATGAATATAAAAAAATTCAGTGTAAGTATACATACATATATGTATATTTGACTGTATGTATAAAATAAAGATATTAAATTATATCCATTTATATTTGGATACATAAATAGGTATGTCTGCAGTTGAGTACTTAAAATATACACACGTCTATATGGAAATTAATAACAAAAAGTAAAAGCAAGAATTGCCACTTATAAATTAAATATAGGAAAAATATTTTACTTAAAATACATACATATGCACGCACACCCTTTTACACATAATAATTTTATTCGTCTTTTTTTGTATATTAAAATATGAAAAAGAGTGGAAAAATATTTCATTTACACAGTAAAAGAGGTTAATTATTTTATTAAATGCTGCATTCTGGAGTGGCAGGGAAATTGCATCTGTATTTTCTTTTTATTTTGCTGTCGCTACTGTTTTCCTTGTTATTTAGCAGTAGATATTTAACGGAAATAATCATACAAATAAAAAAGCCCAACAACAATACGAAAAAATTTAAGTGCTTAAACAAGTAGAACGTTCAATGAACCTGAACATTTACAAGATAAACGAACAGTGATTTTCAAGTTAATTGCTAAAGTAATGTGATAAATTAGAACTACGAATTTATTTTATTGTTACATTATTTCTCTTGTCTAAAAAAGGGCCAGCTGCATTATTACTTTATAAATGGATTTGGCTTTTTATAATTGAGTGGTACAAAATAAAATTAAAAACAAAATTAGTTAATAAAGCTTACAATATATATTCCAAATTGGACCTTTGAAAAGTAAATCGAATACAGTAAAAGGTTATATCCAAAGAAAAATACGTTATTTTTTAAAGTTTGATATCACATGCATAGGATAATAAAATATCTTTTGAAAATTTTTTCTATTTTTCATCAAAAACAAGTATGAATTTATAGTCGGACATTGCCGACCATATGATACCCTACACCAGTCAGTATGTTAAAATTTAGAATTTTTTTTTAAATAAAGCATTTAATTTGTTTTATTGTGGAATATTTTTACTTATTGTTGATAAAAAAAAGAGATTTTCTACAATAGGGCTCATAGGGGAGAAGGGGTAAATATGGGCCTTATAAATTTTGGTAGATGAATTTACGTCTTCTTCAAAGTCATTTATGTAGATTTTAATCGTTTTATAAGTAATTATAAGTTAATTTTGACCTTCAAGTCATTTTCTGAAGGGGAGTCTGTATTGGGGATAGGGTTAAATGAGGCCCGATCACAATAAAAATTAGTGTTGTCATTTATTGTTCTATTAAACTAATTTTTGCTGATTTTTGTTGACATTATAAAACATTTAACGTACTTATGAGCCTAAAGTCCCGATTCGGGGGGTACGGTTGTATGGGGGCTAGGAGAAATAATGGATCGATTTCAACCATTTTCAATAGCGATCGTCCTTGAACCAAAAAAAGAGCATGAGAAATTTCATTAAATTATCTTGAAAATTGCGACCTATAGCGTGCGCACAAGGTTTACATGGACACACAGACAGACAGACGGACGGTCGGACGGACAGACGGACATAGCTAAATCGACTCAGATAGATTCTGAGGCGATTTGTATACTTTAATGTGGGTCTAGGACCAATATTTTGGGTGTTACAAACTTCAGCACAAACGCACAATACCCTCCCCACTATATTGGTGTAGGGTATAATTAACGAATTACGTCAAAATGAAGTGTATGGTAAATTCATATCCATGAAAAATCCAGCGGTTTAGTTTTGTGCTTGAAAGAGTTACACAATTTTGTAGTAATTCAAATTCAAGTTTTCAATATTTGTACCCAACAAAAACCTTAATTCTCATGTATGGGGTTAAGACTTTCTTACACAAAGCATTTTAAATTATATTTTAAAAATCTATGTTTTGATATATAAAATTCTGACTTGTTCCTTTTTTTGTATATTTTCCCCCTAAATTAAATATTTATCCACACTTTCTTTGTTTTAGCAGGAAATTTAAAAATGCACAATTTCCACCTAAATTAAAAATAAACCATAATTGCACATTTAAGACATGTTTGTCAAATATAAACCCTAAGTATTACTACATATGAAAGAAACACATGTTGCGCATGTGTATATTTATGAAAACGGGAAAAAAACTAAAATAACATCACCGCAAGAGACTAAACAACACCGCTTGCTACTTGGCACTTCTTTATAAAAACAAAGTACACAAAAAATCTATTTAAAAGTACTAAATGCACTTGAAACGGAGAAAAAGTATTGAATTACTCTACGAAACCAAAAACGACAATAAAAACAAAAATATAAAATGCTGCTGCAGCATAAAACAAAGAACACTCTGAAATGCATCATTTAAGCAGACAAGTCGTTTGCATTTCCCACCAACATTATTAGGAGTTTCAAACGAAACCAGTAACAATCAGGAAAAAAGTACCAAAAAAATACCAAAATATACATGTGAACACGAAAAGTAAACAAGACAATGTAGAAAAACATCATTATTAAATGAATGACAATAGAAATGGAATATCTATGTATAAGTAGACAAATAGGGGAATAGAACAACAAGACCATGTAAATTGAGAAAATATTAACTGACTGACTGTCTGTCTATCTACTATCTACCTGTTGTTGGTCAATGAACAAATGGGAAAATGTAAAGGAGTGTAATAATTTTTTTATGTATGAAGTAATATTGAGTCACTTGTTTGAAAATTCTTGGAAATTCTTAACCATACTATACCTTATAACAGAAGACAGCATTTACGGGTCTATGTTATAATCCCATGGCAATGACTTCAACTTACTCCACAGCTTAATATACATATAATGTATATGCCTACTTCTCAGTATTAACATATGGTTTTGAAACATTATTTTATTAACGGACGAAAAATATTAGTTATTTGTGAAAACTAATAAATGACGCAGTGGGTGTATTATCCTTGCAAACAATTTTGTTATCAGAATCAAAACTACTTACTTAACTCCTTATTTTCATGCGGTCGTAGTAAGTACTTACCTAGCCTCCTATTTGTAAGCGAGCTTGGTTCGCCTTCAATGACATTCCTGTTTTAAAATAATAACTTAAGATGCTGTTGTGCTAGTAAGTGTTAGCATTTTAACCTTTTACGTATGTTTTTGTTGGGGTAAATTATAACAAACATATCTATTGATTTGTGATTTTGTCCAATTTTTACTGATTGTATTACAATTTATCGAGGGATAATACTCAATAGTCCCTAAATTATAATGTTGCAAAAAAACATGCTATATATTTGATTTAGAGAAAAATGCAATAAAATTACCCAAAAAATATTTGTCATTGAAATTTATATAAGGGATATTTTGTCATCAAAATCTCATTTTCAAAATGATAGATAAGGACTTTTGAATATATTTTCTCGATATGCAATAAAAAAGATGATTTATAGAATGAAGAGTTTCGTTTAAGTAAATTTCCATTCATTTAAATTTCTGGTCAAACACAGCAAGTGGTCCTATTAGTTGAATTCCCCTTTTTGTATATTTCTATCCTTATTAGATACTGTTGTTCCATTTGTTTTTTTTTTTTTTTTTTTTTGTTCATTTAGTATGTTTACCAAAACTATGAAAACATAAAATTAACACGTTTATGTTTCTCTTTAAAATCATCTGTTGAATTTACCAGAAGAAAACAAACAAAACCACGGGGATAGTTAAAAGGCTATATATCCCTTTAAATAGATACCAATGCAAAAAATATTTTTTTTAGTTATTTCTGGAATTATATATTTATCAAAACAGGATTTTGTGCACTCCAGCAAATGAAATTTCAGAGTAAACATTTTTAAATTAAAGTAAATAATGATACTATTTTAAAAAATATCTATATCCAAACAATTTTTCAATTTTTACAAATTATACATCTACATTACATTACATAGACACTACTTTAGGCATAATTCTAATTTTAAATAAACGTTTACTCATATATACATATGTATATATGTATACCATACATACACACCTTAGTAAAAATTCTCACGCTTTTCTTCAAACTATTGGAATTTAAATGAATTAAAACTACCATGACTTTAAAGACGGTCAAAGAAAGTACCAAGTTAGTATAAGAGGAAAATTTCCCAAGCAAATATTAATAATTTATAGAGTAAATAATACAATGTTAAACAAGCTGTTAAATTTAACATTCAAAGGTTAATTAAAAATATATTAACAATTTGCTACCCTTACTCAATGGAAAACTATATAAACAGCAACACAGATCAGGGTAAACCTATATACTTAAACTACTACCTCTGCAGGTACATAAATACATACATAGGTATAAAAGTATTTAGCATTTTGTATAAATATACACACAAACATATTTATTTACTTTAGTAGTCTTTATGCATGGCTGATTTATTTTTATGTTAATGACAATGATAAAACGTGCGTTACAATTTAAAAATGTGTGTTCGTTTTGTCATCTCTGTGCCTGTGACATTTTAGGAAAGAAATATTTAATGAAGTAACAAAAATGCCTCTAGCAAATATTTCTTCTTGGTTTTATTTTTGTGTGGCTATTTTATTGTATACATATGAACACGGACTATTGGAATTTTGTGGTTTTATTTATTTATTCCTTTTAAATTTCTTACCATTAAATGTAGGTGTTTTTCTGTGGTTTAAAGTCAAGGTGGTAAAAGTGCCTGTAGTAGATGCAATGGAAAATAAGATAAATTTATTTGTTTCTATAATAATTATGACATTTAGGGAGTTATTTTGTAAATCCCTTTCTCTCACTGTATTTTCAAAAATTTGTATAAAAATACTTCCAATACAAAGTGAAGTGTTTTACAAAATAAGGGAGTTATTTTATTTAAAAAGCAAAGATCAGTGTTGTGGACACATTTTAAAAATTACCATATAACATATAAAATGCAGAATAGAGATGGTAGTAGATGTACAGAGTATATAAGGGATAAGGTTAGTTTGAAGTACACTATGCGACATATTGAGGGCCATGGTATGAAGGTGAAAATTCCCCTGATAACTTAAACAACTAGTTGGAGACCCCCAAACCGATCGTCGTTGGTAGGTCGAACTTTAACGTTATCGATCATTAAATGTTACGATTTTTACTCAAAATTTATTAAAACTACAAATTCTTTCAGAAATTACTTTAAAAAAAGATTTGATTGTTACCCAGA